>NC_143168.1:3107500-3410000 GCF_047325235.1 Durio zibethinus | reverse complement strand
AGTGCCTGAGGTAGACCTCTAATAGTCCATTCACTCGATCTGTCTGCCCATCGGTCTGCGGATGCATGCTGGTGGAAAAGTTCAAGTCTGACCCCAACAACTTGAACAACTCAGTCCAGAACCTGCCAATGAAATGCCCGTCCCGATCACTAACAATGGTCCTTGACACTCCCCAGTACTTAACCATGTTCTTCAGGAACAATTGAGTTGCCTCTTCGGCTAGGCACTCCTTGGTTGCTGGAATGAAGATTCCATACTTGGAAAACCTGTCCACCACTACCATGATGTTTCCAAACCCTTCTGCTTTGGGTAGACCAACTATAAAGTCTAGAGAAACACTCTTCCATGGTCGCTCTGGCACTGGCAATGGCTCCAAGAAACCGTCTGGTTTCTTGACCTCCACCTTGTCCTGTTGGCACACAAGACAAGTCTTCACATAGGCCTCCACATCGTCCCTCATGTGCGGCCAATAGTACCGATCCTCGATCAGCACCAAGGTACAGCTCACTCCGGGGTGTCCAGCCTACCTTGAATCATGGCATTCTTGCAAAACTTCCTTGCGGAGCTTCCCGTGCTGTGGCACAAATAGTCTACTACCCCTGGTGTACAGCAAGCCATCTTGCAACCAGAATCGCCTAGTCTTACCTTACTGGGCGTACTCCATCAAAGCCTTGGCTGTAGGATCATGCGTAAGTCCTTCCTTGATGCATGGCACCAGTGACCCGTCTAGTTGGCTAATGGCAGCAAGGTTAGCCTTCCTGCTCAGGGTGTCTGCCACTAGGTTCGCCCGCCCCAGCTTGTACTCCATCTGGAAATCAAATTTTGCAAGAAAATCTTGCCATCTCACCTTCTTGAGGGATAGCTTCTTCTGCGTCTGGAAGTAGCTAGTCGCCACATTGTCCGTCCTAACCATGAACCTCGACCCCAACAGGTAATGGCGCCAAGTGCGCAAGTAGTGCACCACTGTAGTCATCTCTTTCTCTTGGACCGTGTACTTACGCTCAGTCTCGTTCAACTTTCTGCTCTCGAACGCGACTGGATGTCCCTCCTACATCAACATGCCCCTTATGGCAAAGTCTGATGCATCCATATGCACCTCATATGGCTTGGCATGGTCTGGCAAGGCCAAGACTGGCTCTTCGATCACAGTCCGCTTCAACCTGTCAAAGGCTTCCTGGCACCCTGCGCTCCTCTCCCATGTTTTCCCTTTCTTGAGCAAGTCAGTCAATGGCGTGGCTATTGCTGAGTGACCTTTGATGAAATGCCTGTAGTAGTTGACCAGCCCAAGGAACGATCTCAACTCAGTGACCTTGGCTGGCGGTTGCCACTCCAAGATGGCATGTATCTTGCCTTCATCCATGCATATCCTGCCACCTCCCACTATGTGGCCAAGGAACGGGATCTCCTGCTAGGCGAATGAGCATTTCTCCCTCTTGACAAACAGCTTGTGTGCCCACAACACCTCGAACACCTGTCTCAAGTGGTCTACATGCTCTCCCAAAGTCTGGTTGTAGATCACAATGTCATCCAAATAAACCATAACAAACCAATCAAGGATTGACTGAAGTACCTTGTTCATAAGGGTGCAGAATGTTGCTGGGGCGTTTGTGAGTCTGAAAGGCATCCCCAAGAACTCATACGAACCACACTGAGTGACACATGCTGTCTTTGGCTCATCTCCCTCCGCGACCCTGACTTGATAGTAGCCTGACCTCAAATCCAGCTTGGTGAACCACCTTGCGCACCCAAGTTGATCGAACAAGTCCATAATGAGTGGGATGGGGTACTTGTTCTTGATAGTCAGCTTGTTCAAAGCCCGGTAGTCTATTCACAGCTACAACGACCCATCATGCTTGCACTGAAATAGAACTGGCTCACCATAGGCTGCCTTCGATGGCCTGCTGAAGCCAGCATCAACTAACTCTTTGAGCTACTTCCTCAACTCCTCCAACTCTAGTGGAGACATTCGGTAAGGGGCTCTAGCTGGTGGCTTGGCCTCAGACACTTGCTCGATCTTGTGGTCCACCTCCCTCTTAGGTGGTAGCTTGCTAGGTAGCTTTGCGGGCATCACATCACTAAAGGTCTTCAGCACCTTTAGCACTTCCAAGGGTGACTCGATCTCCTTCTCCCTTGGCTCATCATATTTCAGGGCTGCCAAGAAGGTGTTTTCTTGTCTGCTTACCACCTTGGCAAATTGGATGGCTGACACCACCCGCGACCCAACTCCAGACCCTCTCCTCAATGGCACTAGGCATTGGCACCGTGCATCCGAGATGCAAACACAATCGGCAAAAGGCACAAGGAGGGTGTTAATTCGAACAAGGAAATCCAACCCAATCACAAACTCATAGTCGTCAAGGGGTATTACCTCAATGGTCTCCTTACCTTTCCAGTCTCCAAGCCATAACTCCACTCCCCGTGCTACTCCAATGGCTGGAACTTCATTGGAGTTCATTGTTTTGATGGTACCAGTCCCTTTCTGCCCTTTTAGTCTGAGCTTCGGGACTCTATCACCTAAAATAAAAAGATGTGAGGCACCTGTGTCCACTAGTGCGCTCACCTTCTGACCCGCAACCATCAGATCCGTAAACATCAAGCCCTTTGGCTTACGGCTCCCCTTACTCTGGATAGCATTGAGCACCAACGACCCAAGCTTTGCTACCCCAGACTCTGGCTCCTCATCAGACTCCTTGTCTACAGCAGCCAGCTTACCCTTTTGTGGGCGATTACGTGTTATGTGGCTCCCTCCACATAGGTAGCAAGCTAGTGGCTCTTGGTCCCCCTTTGCTTTCCACTTGCCTGCTAGTGGCTTTCTCTCACCATCCTTGGTTGAACGGTCTTGGTCTCCATCCTTGGACTTTCTATCACGGTCCTTCCCTTTGGACTGCTTCTTTCGGTCCCTATCATCCCTGCCCTTACCCTTGGGCTTGGTAGACTCAAACTTGTTTAGAGGCTTGAACTCTATCAAGGCCTTGACAGTAGTCATGGCTTTAGCCAAGTCATGAACTCCTCTCCTTTGTAGCTCATGCTTCACCCACGGCTTCAGCCCATCCATGAAAGCAAATAAGGCATTCTTCTCACCTAGATTCGAGATCTGTAGCATCAGTTCAAAGAATTTTTTGACATACTCCCTTATGTCCCCTTATTGGTTCAGCTTGCATAACTTTGCCCGCGCCTCATCATCGGCATACTCCAGGTAAAATTATTCTTTGAACTCCTTTTGGAACTCTGCCCAGGTTCCAATCTTGGCGCTCCCATGCCTGACATCATCACACTGTGCCTCTACCACCATAAGGCTACATCAGTGAGATACATAGCAGTGGTGCTTACCTTTATCGCCTCGTCTTCGATGCCCATGGCCTGGAAGTACTGCTCCATACCCCAAAGGTAGTTATCAACTTCCTTGGCCGCCTTAGTCCCCATGAACACTTTAGCCTTGGGGACATCTAGTCTGCACTTGGACACTCCAGCAACCATGCCATTCCCAATGGCAGTCTTGTAAGCAACGAGCTCACTGGTAAGCTCTTCCATCCGCTGGCGCATGGCCTCCATGCCATCGTGCAAGGTCAGCACTTCAACCTCCAAGGTCTGATTCTTTTGGGTGAACACGTCCAAGCCTTTGTTGAGAGCAGCTTGCAGCTCACTTTGGATCTCCTCTCTCATGGAGTCTAGCGATGCAATGTGAGTCTCTACCCCCTCAAGCTTCTCCCCCATGTCACCCATGGTCACCTTCACCTTGGCCAGCCTACCGTCCATGGCAGACTAGATATCTCTAGAACTGGCTTTCCTCCCTCTTCCACGCCCATGCTCCTGGGCCTCTGGTTGTTGGTTAGCAACGTCACTTTGGGATGCCATCTCCTCTAACCTCCACACACAAACACGCAGAATCAAACTTGCCCTGATACCAACTGTCACGGGCTCTGACCTTAGACTCAGAAACCATGTGGCCTTAGGCTTGGAATCTCCTCCTTTATGCCTAAGTCAGCCTAAAACACAAGCGTACAGGCACTAGAACAACAGGAAGGGCTGATTACGCAAGTTAAAGAGAAAAAGGATAAGAAGGCCGAATTCTGGAAATGCTCTTATATTCACTAAAACAAAAGTGTTTGATGGTGTACAAATGAGGAAGGAGTAGCCCTCTATTTATAGTTGAGGCTCCAGCTTACACTTAATGGCAATATCCCTAGAATAAAGGCTAAAATCATGGGATTATACAGATTACAATCAATCAGGATGCTAACTCTAGATTTTCAAGGTCAACCAAATCTGCCAGGATGCTGCTACTGATCCTGCCTGCTTCTAGAAGCTTCCCTTGTGTGTCTAGCACCTTGGGCCCTTCTGGATGTGGTGCGGGTAGCTTGTATGCCAGGACTTGGTCTCACGGGCTGGCCTGCAAGTTGGGCGGGCATTCTGAACACGTTTGCTAGGCTTTGCACACAGATACCAGCTAGCACGCCTGGTCTATGGGCCTCAACCTCTGGCTCACCTGTTGGTGTGCCTGATGTGCCTGGCGTGCCCCTCCCAGGGCGTGACACTGGCCGGAGCATCGTCAGAGAGCCTAACCGATGACATTGAGGGTTCCGACAATCGGGTGGGCCGGGGGGGTGTGCGCACATGATGTATGATGGGTGCTGGTACTTGGCCCTTATATTGGCCCCCTATCCCTCATCAAACCTTGAGAACTCACACCCCCTTAAAGAGCATTTGAGATTTTATAGGTTTGCTGCCAGTAGCCATTAAAGTGGCTGAAATGGGGACACTTTTTTCAAACAGTCACAAAATCTTCTCCACTTCTAGTTTTTAGCTGAATTTTTTTGTGCAAGCCAACAAAAATACAAGGATCACCTCTACCAAATTTGGGGACAAAACGCTTTCTAAAAAAATTTTAAAAAATCTCGAACCGCAAAATGTTTCAAAAATCATGAAAAATAGAAAACGGGTCATCTTGCCACAAAACTTCACATGAAGGCTTAGGGGACGATTGTATGAATTTACAAGCCATAAAAATGGCATTGGCATGATCAAAATATGAAGATGTGCTTGAACCCACCTACCACCCGTTCGATCCCCAGCTTGCGCATCCTGCCTATCTGGTCGGCTGAGCGCCCGCATGCTTGTTTCATGGGTTGACTTAGGTAGACAGAGTTCATCCCTAGTCTAAGCATACAGACTTCATTGCCAGTCTAAGATCGGATCGAACTGAGGGTTGCGGTAGTAGGATCAACAGCACGCAAGGGGGATTGGGCCAATCCCCGGCTTGTGCATTCTACCTCTTCGACCGGCTAAGCGCCCACATGCCCATTTCATGGGTTGGCTTAGGCATAGGGAGTTCATTCCATGTGTAAGCCCCAACTGGATCAAGGGCTGTGGCAGCGGGATCGGTAGCACGCAGAGGGGGACCAGGCCGATCCCCGGCTTGTGTATTACGCCTTTCCGGCTGGCTCAGTGCCCGCATGCTCATTTCATGGGTTGACTTAGGCATATGGAGTTCATTCCTAGTCTAAGATCAGATCAAATCGAGGATTGTAGTAGCAGGATCGACAGCACGCAGGGGGGACCGAACTGATCACTGGCTTGCGCATTCTGCCTCTCCGGTTGGTTGAGCGCCCGCATGCCCATTTCGTCGGTTGTCTTAGGCATAGGGAGTTCATTCCATGTCTATGCCCCAGCTGGACAGAGAGTTGTGGCAGTGGGACCGGTAGCACACAGAGGGGGATCGGGCCAATCCCCGACTTGCGCATTCTGCCTCTCGGGTCGGTTGAGTGCCCGCATGCTCGTTTCATGGGTTGGCTTAGGCATACGGAGTTCATTCCATGTCTAAGCATGCAGAGTTCATTCCTAGTCTAAGATCGGATCAGACTGAGAGTTGCAGCAGCAGGACCAACAGTAGGACCAACAGCAGGATCGACAGCATGTAGGGGGGACAGGACCGATCACCGACTTGCACATTCTACCTCTCCGACTGACTGAACGCCCGCATGCTCGTTTCATGGGTTCACTTAGGCATACGGAGTTCATCCTCAGTCTAAGCATACGGAGTTCATTCCTAGTCTAAGATTGGACCAGATCGAGGGTTGTGGCAGTAGGACCAACAGCACGCAAGAGGGACTGGGCTGATCCCCAACTTGCGCATTTTGCCTCTCCGGCCGTCATTTCTGACCGACTGAACACCCGCAGGCTCGTTTCATGGGTTAACTTAGGCATATGGAGTTCATCCCCAGTCTAAGCATACGGAGTTCATTCCCAGTCTAATATCAGACCGAACCGAGGGTTGCGACAGCAAGATCGGCAGCGCACAAGGGGGACCGGGTCGTTCCCTGGCTTGCACATTTTGGCTCTTCGAATGGTTGAGCACCCGCACGCCCATTTCGCGGGTTAGCTTTGGCATAGGGAGTTCATTCCATGTCTAAGCCTAGCCGGACCAAGGGTTGTGGCAGCAGGACCGGCAGCACGTGAAGGGGGATCGGGCTGATCCTCGGCTTGTGCATTATGCCTCTCCGATCGGCTCAACGCCCACATGCTCATTTCATGGGTTGACTTAGGCATACGGAGTTAATTCTCAGTCTAAGATCGGATCGGATTGAGGGTTGCAGCAGCAGGATCGATAGCACGTAAGGGGGACCGGGTCGATCCCCGGCTTGCGCATTCTGCCTCTCCGACCGGCTGAGAGCTTGCACGCTCGTTTCATGGGTTGGCTTAGGCATACGGAGTTCATTCCATGTCTAAGCATTCGGAGTTCATTCCCAGTCTAAGATTGGACCGGACCGAGGGTTACGGTAGCAGGGCCAGTAGTAGGATCAGCAGCACGCAGGGGTGGACCGGTTTGATCCCCAGCTTGCGCATTATGCCTCTCGGAACGGCTGAGCGCCCGCATGCTCGTTTTGTGGGTTGACTTAAGCATATGGAGTTCGTCCCCAGTCTAAGCATACGGAGTTCATTCCCAGTCTAAGATCGGATCGGACCGAGGGTTACAACAGTAGGATCGGCAGCATGCTGGGGGGATCGGGCCGATCCTCGGCTTATGCATTCTGCCTCTCCGGTCGACTGACCGCCCGCACGCCCATTTCTTGGGTTGGCTTAGGCATAGGGACTTCATTCCATGTTTAAGCCCTAGCCAGACCAAGGGTTGTGGCAGCGAGACCGGCCTCACACAGAGGGGGATCGGGCCGATCCCCGACTGGCTGAGCACCCGCACGCACGTTTCGTGGGTTGGCTTAGGCATACGGAGTTCATTCAATGTCTAAGCATACAGAGTTCATTCCCAATCTAAGAGTTTGAGCCAAGGTGCACATGCTGGGCTCGGGCATATGTTGGTGCCACACTTTTTTCGCCCGAGGCACCATCGCCGGAGCATCACCAGAGAGCCTAACTGACGGCATTGGGGGTTCCGACGATTGGGGGGCCGGGGGGTGTGCGCACATGATGTGTGATGGGTGCTGGTACTTGGCCATTATATTGGCCCCCTATCCCTCAACAAACCTTGAGAACTCACACCCCCTTAAAGAGCATTTGAGACTTTATAGGTTTGCTGCCAGTAGCCATTAAAGTGTCTGAAATGGGGACACTTTTTTCAAACGGTCAAAAAATCTTCTCCACTTCAAGTTTTTAGCTGAATATTTTTGTGCATGCCAACAAAAATACAAGGATCACCTCTACCAAATTTGGGGACAAAATGCTTTCTAAAAAAATTTTGAAAAATCCCGAACCGTAAAAAGTTTCAAAATTTGTGAAAAATAGAAAACGGGTCGTCTTGCCATGAAACTTCACGTGGAGGCTTAGGGGACCATTGTATGAATTTAAAAGCAATAAAAATGTCATTGGCATGGCAGAAATATGAAGATGTGCCCGAACCCACCTACCACCCGTTCGATCCCCGGCTTACGCATCCTGCCTCTCTCGTCGGCTGAGCGCCCGCACTCTCGTTTCATGGGTTAACTTAGGCATACGGAGTTCATCCCCAGTCTAAGTATACGAAGTTCATTCCCAGTCTAAGATCAAACCGGACCAAAGGTTGTGATAGCAGGATCGATAGCACGCAGGGAGGATCGGGCCTGTCCCCAGCTTACGAATTCTGCCTCTCTGGCCGGCTGAGTGCCCGCACGCCCGTTTTATGGGTTGGCTTAGGCATAGGGAGTTCATTCCATGTCTAAGCCCCAGCCAGACCAAGGGTTGTGGCAGTGGGACAGACAGCACACAGAGGGGGACCGAGCCGATCCCTGGCTTGCACATTATGCTTCTTCGGCCAGCTCAGCGCCTACACACTCGTTTCGTAGGTTGACTTAGGCATACGGAGTTCATTCCCAATCTAAGATCGGATCGGACCGAGGCTCATTTCGTGAGTTGAGGCTCCAGCTTACAGTTAATGGCAATATCCCTAGAATAAAGGCTAAAATCATGGGATTATATAGATTACAATCAATCAGGATGCTAACTCCTGATTTTTAGGTTCAACCAAATCTGCCAAGATGCTACTGCTGATCCTGCCTGCTTCCAAAAGCTTCCCTTGCGTGTCCAGCACCTTGGGCCCTTCTGGATGTGGTGCGGGCAGCTTGTATGCCAGGCCTTGGTCTTAGGGGCTGGCCTGCAAGTTGGGCGGGCGTTCTGAACTCGTTTGCTAGGATTTACACGCAGATACCTGCCAGCACGCCTAGTCTACGGGCCTTAACCTCTGGCCCGCCTGCTGGTGCACCTGATGTGCCTAGCGTACCCACCCAAGGCATGACATTCTCCCCCACCTGATTGCGTAATGCCCTCGTTGTGTGTTCTGTATGGTATTACCTGATCTGGTCCCCAAACTGCCATAAGTCATCTGCTGGTTCCCAGCTCGCCTCACTGTCTGGAAGTCCCTTCCATCTCACCAAGTACTCTTGTCTTGGCTGATAGTTCTTCTGTCTCACCTCTCGATCAGCTATGATACTATGGACCTCTTTCTTATATGAGGCCCTTACTCCCAATGGCGCACGCTTTGACTCTGTCTGTCCTGGATCTCCTTCATCCTCATGGAACGGCTTGAGCATGCTTACATGGAACATCGGGTGTACCTTCAGATTGGGTGGCATATCTAGCTTGTAGGCAACCTTGCCTACCCTCTTGACTACTCAGAAAGGTCCCTCATACCTCCAGACTAGGCCTTTGTGTAGCCCCTAATGGCGCACAATGGGATGTAGCTTCACTAACACCAAGTCTCCAACCTGGAACTGCATGTCCCGGCTATTCTGGTTTGCCCACTTTTTTGACCTCTTGGCCGCCTTGTGTAGACAAACTCTGGCCAAGTTAGTTTGTTCCTGCCATGCCTTGGCAAACTTCTATGCTGCTAGATTTGACCCTGTATAACCTGCAGCAATTAAACTAGGTGTTAGTGGTTGTTGCCCTGTCACAACCTCAAATGGGCTCTCGTTCGTTACCTCGCTCCTTTGCAAGTTCTAGGAAAATTGTGCAATATCTAGCAGCTTTGGCCAGTCTCTTTTTATGGCACTCACATAGTGCCTGAGGTAGACCTCCAATAGTCCATTCACTCGTTCTGTCTGCCCATCGGTCTGCGGATGCATGCTGGTGGAAAAGTTCAAGTCTGACCCTAATAGCTTGAACAACTCAGTCCAGAACCTGCCCGTGAAATGCCCGTCCCGATCACTAACAATGGTCCTCGATACTCCCCAATACTTAACCGTGTTCTTCAGGAACAATCGAGCTACCTCCTTGACTGGGCACTCCTTAGTTGCTGGAATGAAGATTCCATACTTGGAAAACCTGTCCACCACTACCATGATGTTTCCAAACCCTTCTGCTTTGGGTAGACCAACTATAAAGTCTAGAGAAACACTCTCCCATGGTTGCTCTGGCACTGGCAATGGCTCCAAGAAACCGTCTGGTTTCTTGACCTCCACCTTGTCATAATGGCACACAAGACAAGTCTTCACATAGGCCACCACATCATCCCTCATGTGCGGCCAGTAGTACCGATCCTCGATCAGTGCTAAGGTACGGCTCACTCCGGGGTGTCTAGCCCACCTTGAATCATGGCATTCTTGCAAAACTTCCTTGCGGAGTTTCTTGTGCTATGGCACAAATAGTCTACTGCCCCTGGTGTACAGCAAGCCATCCTGTAACCAAAACTGCCTACTCTTACCTTGCTCGGTGTACTTCATCAAAGCCTTGGCTGTAGGATCATGCGTAAGTCCCTCCTTGATGTGTGACACTAGTGACCCCTCTGGTTGGCTAATGGCAGCAAGGTTAGCCTTCCTGCTCAGGGCATCTGCCACTAGGTTCACCCACCCCGGCTTGTACTCCATTTGGAAATCAAATTCCGTAAGAAAATCTTGCCATCTCGCCTGTTTGGGGGATAGCTTCTTCTGCATCTGGAAGTAGCTGGTCGCCACATTGTCTGTCCTAACCATGAACCTCAACCCCAACAGGTAATGGCACCAAGTGCGCAAGTAGTGCACCACTATAGTCATCTCCTTCTCTTGGACTATGTACTGCGCTCAGTCTCGTTCAGCTTCCTGCTCTCGAACGCGACTGGACGTCCCTCCTGCATCAACACGCCCCCTATGGCAAAGTCTGATGCATCCGTATGCACCTCATACAACTTGGCAAGGTCTGGCAAGGCCAAGACTGGCTCCTCGGTCACAGCCCATTTCAACTTGTCAAAGGCTTCCTGGCACCCTGCGCTCTACTCCCATGCTTTCCCTTTCTTAAGCAAGTCAGTCAATGGCGTGGCTATTGCTGAGTGACCTTTGATGAAGTGCCTATAGTAGTTGACCAGCCCAAGGAACGATCTCAACTCAGTGACTTTGGCTGGCGGTTGCCACTCCAGGATGGTGTGTATCTTGCCTTCGTCCATGCATATCCTACCACTTCCCACTATGTGGCCAAGGAATGGGATCTCCTACTGGGCAAATGAGCACTTCTCCCTCTTGACAAACAGCTTGTGCACCTGTAACACCTTGAACACCTGTCTCAAGTGGTCTACATGCTCTCTCAAAGTTTGGCTATAGATCACAATGTCATCCAAATAAACCACAACAAACCGATCAAGGAATGACTAAAGTACCTTGTTCATATGGGTGCAAAAATGTTGCTAGGGCATTCGTGAGTCCAAAAGGCATCACCAAGAACTCATACAAACCATACCGAGTGACATATGCTGTCTTTGGCTCATCTCGCTCTGTGATCCTAACTTGATAGTAGCCTGACCTCAAATCCAGCTTGGTGAACCACCTTGCGCTCCCAAGTTGATTGAACAAGTCCGCAATGAGTGGGATGGGGTACTTTTTCTTGATGGTCAGCTTGTTCAAAGCTCGGTAGTCTATGCACAGTCGTAACAACCCATCATGCTTGCACTGAAATAGAATCGGTGCACCATAGGGTGCCTTCGATGGCCTGATGAAGCCAGCATCAACTAACTCTTTGAGCTGCTTCCTCAACTCCTCCAACTCTGGTGAAGACATTCGGTAAGGGGCTCTAGCTGGTGGCTTGGCCTCGGACACCAACTCGATCTTATAGTCTACCTCCCTCTTAGGTGGTAGCTTGCTAGGTAGCTTTACAGGCATCACATCACTAAAGGTCTTCAGCACCTTTAACAACTCCAAGGGTGACTCGATCTCCTTCTTCCTTGGCTCATCATATTTCAGGGCTGCCAAGAAGGTGTCTTCTTGTCTGCTTACCGCCTTGGCAAATTGGATGGCTGACACCATCTGCGACCCAACTCTAGACCCTCTCCTTAATGGCACTAGGCATTGGCACCGTGCATCTAAGATGCAAACACAATCGGCAAAAGGCACAAGGAAGGCATTAATCCGAACAAGAAAATCCAACCCAATCACAAACTCATAGTCATCAAGGGGTATTACCTCAATGGTCTCCTTGCCTTTCTAATCTCCAAGCTACAACTACACTCCTTGTGCTACTCCAATGGCTAGAACTTTATTGGAGTTCACCATTTTGATGGTACCAGTCCCTTTTTGCACCTTTAGTCTGAGCTTTAGAGCTCTATCACCTAAAATAAAAAGATGTGAGGCACCTGTGTCCACCAGTATGCTCACCTTCTGATCCATAACCATCAAATCCGTAAATATCAAGCCCTTTGGCTTATGGCTTCCCTTACTTTGGACAGCATTGAGCACCAACAACCCAAGCTTTGCTGCCCCTGACTCTGGCTCCTCGTCAGACTCCTTGTCTATAGCAACCAGCTTGCCCTTTTACGGGCAATTGCGCTCTATGTGGCTCCCTCCACATTGGAAGCATGCTAGTCGCTCTCGGTCCCCCTTTACTTTCCACTTGCCTACTGGTGGCTTCCTCTCGTCATCCTTGGTTGAACGGTCTCGATCTCCATCCTTGGACTCCCGATCATGGTCCTACCCCTTGGACTGCTTTTTCTAGTCTCTATTGTCCCTGTCCTTACCCTTGGGCTTGGTAGACTCGAACTTGTTCAGAGGCTTGAACTCTATCAAGGCCTCGACAGTAGTCATGGCTTTAGCCAAGTCATGAACTCCTCTCCTTTGTAGCTCTTGTTTCACCCACGACTTCAGCCCATCCATGAAAGGAAATAAGGTGTCCTTCTCACCTAGATTCAAGATTTGTAGCATCAGTTCCCTTATGTCCCCTTGCTGGCTCGGCCTGTGCAACTTTGCCCGCGCCTCATCATTGGCATACTCTGTGTAAAATTGTTCTCTGAACTCCTTTTGGAACTCTACCCAGGTTCCAATCTTGGCGCTCCCATGCCTGACATCATCACACTTGTGCCTCTACCACAATAAGGTTACATCAGTGAGATACATAATAGCGATGCCTACCTTTATCGCCTCATCTTGCATGCCCATGGCCTGGAAGTACTGCTCCATACCCTAAAGGTAGTTATCTACTTCCTTGGCCGTCCTAGTCCCCTTGAACTCCTTAGGCTTGGGGACATCCAATCTAGACTTGGACACTCCAGCAAACATGCCATTCCCAATGGCAGTCTCGCAAGCAACGAGCTCACTAGTAAGCTCCTCTATCCGTTGGCGCATGGCCTCTATGCCATCGTGCAAGGTCAGCACTTCAACCTCCAAGGTCTGATTCTTTTGGGTGAACACGTCCAAGCCTTTGTTGAGAGCAGCTTACAGCTCACTTTGGATCTCCTCCCCTATAGAGTCTAGCGATGCAATGTGAGTCTCTACCCCTTCAAGCTTCTCCCCCATGTCGCCCATGGTCACCGCTACCTTAGTTAGCCTACCGTCCATGGTAGACCAGATATCTCTAGGACTGGCTTTCCTCCCTCTTCTATGCCCATGCTCTTGGGCCTCTAGTTGATGGTTAGCAATGTCACTTTGGGATGCCATCTCCTCTAACCTGCACAACACAAACACGCAGAATCAAACTTGCTCTGATACCAACTGTCACGGGCTCTGACCTTAGACTCAGTAACCGTGCGTCCTTAGGCTTGGAATCTCCTCCTTTATGCCTAAGTCAGCCTAAAACACAAGTGTACGGGCACTAGAACAACAGGAAGGGCTGATTACTCAAGTTAAAGAGAAACAAGATAAGAAGGTAGAATTCTAGAAATGCTCTTGTATTCACTGAAACAGAAGTGTTTGATGGTGTACAAAAGAGGGAGGAGCAGCCCTCTATTTGTAGTTGAGGCTCCAGCTTACACTTAATGGCAATATCCCTAGAATAAAGGCTAAAATCATGGGATTATATAGATTACAATCAATCAGGATGCTAACTCCTGATTTCAAGGTCAACCAAATCTATCAGGATGCTGCTGCTGATCTTGCCTGCTTCCAAAAGCTTCCCTTGCGTGTCCAGCACCTTGAGCCCATCTGGATGTGTTGAGGGCAGCTTGTATGCCAGGCCTTGGTCTCACGAGCTGGCCTACAAGTTGGGCGGGCGTTCTGAACTCATACGCTAGGCTTTGTGCGCAGATACCCGCCAGCACGCCTGGTCTGCGAGCCTCAACCTCTGGCTCGCCAGCTGGTGCACCTGATTTGCTTGGCGTGCCCACCCAGGGTGTGACACTTGGCCCTTATATTGGCCCCCTATCCCTCATCAAACCTCGAGAACTCACACCCCCTTAAAGAGCATTTGAGATTTTATAGGTTTGCCACCAGTAGCCATTAAAGTGTCTAAAATGGAGACACTTTTTTCAAACGGTCACAAAATCTTCTCCACTTTGAGTTTCTAGCTGAATTTTTTTGTGCATGCCAAAAAAATACAAGGATCACCTCTACCAAATTTGGGGACAAAACTTTTTCTAAAAAAAGTTTAAAAAATCCCGAATCGCAAAAAGTTTTAAAAATCATGAAAAATAGAAAACGGGTCGTCTTGCCACGAAACTTCACATGAAGGCTTAGGGGACCATTGTTTGAATTTACAAGCCATAAAAATGGCATTAGCATGGCAGAAATATAAAGATGTGCTTGAACCCACCTACCACCCGTTCGATCCCCGGCTTGCACATCCTGCCTCTCTAGTCAAATGAGTGCCCGCACGCTCGTTTCGTGGGTTGACTTAGGCATACGGAGTTCATCCTCAGTCTAAGCAAACGGAGTTCATTCCCAATCTAAGATCAGACTGGACCGAGGGTTGTGACAGCAGGATCGATAGCACGCAGGGGGGACCGGGCCGATCTCTGGCTTGCGCATTCTGCCTCTTCGATCGGCTGAGCACCTGCACACCCGTTTCATGGGTTGGCTTAGGCATAGGGAGTTCATTCCATGTCTAAGCCCCAGTCAGACCGAGGGTTGTGGCAGCGGGACCGGTAGCACGTAGAGGGGACCAAGCCGATCCTCGGCTTGCGCATTATGCCTTTTCGACCGGCTCAACGCCCGCACGCTCGTTTCATGGGTTGACTTAGGCATACGGAGTTCATTTCCAGTCTAAGATCAGACTGGACCGAGGGTTGCGACAACAAGATCGATAGCACGCAGGAGGGATCGGGCTGGTCCCCGTCTTGTGCATTCTACCTCTCCGATCGGTTGAGTGCCCGTATGCTTGTTTCGTGGGCTGGCTTAGGCATACGGAGTTCATTCCATGTCTAAGCATACGAAGTTCATTCCCAGTCTAAGATCAGACTAGACTGAGGGTTGCAGTAGCAGGACCAGTAACAGGATTGACAGCACACAAAGGGGACCGAGTCGATCCCCGGTTTGCGCATTCTGCCTCTCCGACCGGCTGAGCGCCTGAACGCTCGTTTCGTGGGTTGGCTTAGGCATACGGAGTTCATCCCATGTCTAAGCCCTAGCCGGGCCGAGGGTTGTGGCAGCAAGACCGGTAGCGGGATCGGTAGCACGCAAAGGGGGATCGAGCTGATCCCCAGCTTATGAATTATGCCTCTCCGACCAGCTGAGTGCCCGCATGCTCATTTCATGGGATGACTTAGGCATACGGAGTTCATCCCCAGTCTAAGCATACAGAGTTCATTCCCAGTCTAAGATCAGGCCGGATCGAGGGTTGCGACAGTAGGATCGGTAGCGCGCTGGGGGGACCGGGCCGGTCCCCGTCTTACGCATTCTACCTCTCTGGTCGGCCGAGTGCCCGCACACCCGTTTCGTGGGTTGGCTTAGGCATAGGGATTTCCTTCCATGTCTAAGCCCCAGCCAGACTGAGGGTTGTGGAAGTGAGATCAATAGCATGCAGAGGGGGACCAGGCCCATCCCCGGCTTGCGCATTATGCCTATCCGACTGGCTCAGCGCCCGAACGCTCATTTCGTTGGTTGACTTAGGCATACGGAGTTCATTCCCAGTCTAAGATCGGATCAGATCAAGGGTTGCGACGGTAGGATCGATAGCACGTAGGGGGTATCGGGTCGGTCCTCGGCTTATGCATTCTGCCTCTCCGGTCGGTTGAGTGCTAGCACGCTCGTTTCGTGGGTTGGCTTAGGCATACGAAGTTCATTCCATGTCAAGCCCCAGCCAGACTGAGGGTTGTGGAAGTAGGACCAGCAGCAGGATCGGCAGCACGCAGAGAGGATCGGGTTGATCCTCGGCTTGCTCATTCTGCCTCTCCGACCGACTGAGCACCCACACGCTCATTTTGTGGGTTGACTTAGGCATATGGAGTTCATCCCCAGTCTAAGCATACGGACTTCATTCCCAGTCTGAGATCGAATCGGACCGAGAGTTGCGGCAGCAGGATCGATAGCACGCAGCTCGATCCCCGGCTTGCGTATTCTGCCTCTCCAGCCGGTTGAGCGCCCATACGCCTGTTTCGTGGGTTAGCTTAGGCAGAGGGAGTTCATTCCATGTCTAAGCCCCAACCGGACTGAGGGTTGTGGCAGCGGGACCGATAGCATGCAGAGGGGGATCAGGCTATTTCCCGACTTGCAGATCTACCTCTCCGACCGGCTGAGCGCCCGCATGCTCGTTTCGTGGGTTAGCTTAGGCATACGGAGTTCATTCCTTGTCTAAGCATACGGAGTTCATTCCCAGTCTAAGAGTTTGAGCCACGGTGCACATGCTGGGATCGGGCATGTGCTGGTGCTGCATTTTTTTCGCCCAGGGCACCATCGTCGAATCATCGTCGGAGAGGCTAACCGGCGGCATTGGGGGTTCCGGCGATTGGGGGGGCCAGGGGGTGTGCGTACATAATGTGCGATGGGTGCTGGTACTTGGCCCTTATATTGGCCTCCTATCCCTTATCAAACCTCGAGAACTCACAGCCCCTTAAAAAGCATTTGAGATTTTATAGGTTTGCTGCTAGTAGCCATTAAAGTGTCTAAAATGGGGACACTTTTTTCAAACAGTCACAAAATCTTCTCCACTTCGAGTTTTTAGCTGAATGTTTTTGTGCATGCCAACAAAAATACAAGGATCACCTCTACCAAATTTGGGGACAAAACTCTTTGTAAAAAAATTTTAAAAAATCCCGAACCGTAAAAAGTTTCAAAAATCATGAAAAATAGAAAACGGGTCGTCTTGCCTTGAAACTTCCCATGAATGCGTAGGGGACCATTGTATGAATTTACAAGCCATAAAAATGGCATTGGCATGGTAGAAATATGAAGATGTGCTTGAACCCACCTACCATCTGTTCGATCCCTGGCTTGCGCATCCTGCCTCTCTAGTCGGCTGAGCATCCACACGCTCGTTTCATGGGTTGACTTAGGCATACGGAGTTCATCCCCAGTCAAAGCATACAAAGTTCATTCCTAGTCTAACATCGGACCGGATCGAGGGTTACGGCAGTAGGATCGATAGCACGCAAGGGGGACCGGGCCTATCCTCGGCTTTTGCATTCTGCCTCTCCGACCGGCTGAACGCCTGCACGCCCATTTCATGCATTGGCTTAGGCATAGGGAGTTCATTCCATGTCTAAGCCCCAGCCAAACCGAGGGATGTGGCAGCGGGACTGGTAGCACGCAGAGGGGGATCGAGCCGATCCCCGGCTTGTGCATTATGCCTCTCCGACTGGCTCAGCACCCACACGCTCGTTTCGTGGGTTGACTTAGGCATACAGAGTTCATTCCCAGTCTAAGATCGGACCAGACCGGGGGTTGTGATAGCAGGATCGACCTCACACAGGGGGGACCGGGACGATCCTCGACTTGCACATTCTGCCTCTCCGGTCGGTTGAGCGCCCGCACGCTCGTTTCGTGGGTTGGCTTAGGCATAGGGAGTTCATTCCATGTCTAAGCATACGGAGTTCATTCCCAGTATAAGATCAAATTGGACCGAAAGTTGTGGTAGTAGGACCAGCAACAGGGTTGGCAGCAGGCAGGGGGGGACCGGGCCGATCCCTGGCTTGCGCATTCTACCTCTCCGGCCGACTGAGCGCACGCACACTCGTTTCATGGGTTGGCTCAGGCATACGGATTTTATTCGATGTCTAAGCCCCAGCTGACGGAGGGTTGTGGCAGTAGGATCGACAGCACGCAGAGGGGACCGGGCTGATCCCCGACTTGCGCATTATACCTCTTTAGCCTGCCTCTCTGGCTGGATGAGCGCTCGTATGCTCATTTCGTGGGTTGACTTAGGCAAACGGAGTTCATTCCCAGTCTAAGCATACGGAGTTCATTTCCAGTCTAAGATCGGATCGGACCAAGGGTTGCGACAGCAGGATCGATAGCATGCAGGGGGGACTGGGTTGATCTCCGGCTTATGCATTCTGCCTCTCTGATTGAATGAGCACCCGTACGCCCGTTTCGTGGGTTGGCTTAGGCATAGAGAGTTCATTCCATGTCTAAGCTCCAGTCGGACCGAGGGTTGTGGCAGCGGGATCGATAGCTTACAGAATGGGATTGGGCCGATCCCCGGCTTTCGCATTCTACCTCTCCGGCCGGTTAAGCGCTCGCACGCTCGTTTCATGGGTTGGCTTAGGCATACGGAGTTCATTCTACGTCTAAGCCCCAATCAGACCGAGGGTTGTGGCAGCAAGATCGACAGCAGGATCAACAGCACACAGAGGTGGACCGGGCTGATCCCCGGCTTATGTGTTATGCCTCTCCAGCCAGCCTCTCCGGTCGACTGAGCGCCCGTACGCTGATTTCATGGGTTGACTTAGGCATACGGAGTTCATTCCTAGTCTAAGATCGGATCAGACCGAAGGGTTACGGTAGCAGGATCGACAGCACGCAGGGGGATCGGGTCGATACCCGACTTGCGCATTCTGCCTCTCCGACCGGCTGAGTGCACGCACGCCCATTTCATGGGTTGGCTTAGGCATAGGGAGTTCATTCCATGTCTAAGCCCCAGTCGGACCAATGGTTGTGGCAGCGGGACGGACAGCTCGTAGAAGAGGACTGGGTCAATCCCCAACTTACGCATTATGCCTCTCCGACCAGCTCAGCGCCCGAACGCTCGTTTCATGGGTTGACTTAGGCATACGGAGTTCATTCCCAGTCTAAGAACAGACTGGATCGAGGGTTGCAGTAGCAAGATCGATAGCACACAGGAAGGGATCAGGCCGGTCCCTGGCTTGCGCATTCTGCCTCTCCGACCAGCTGAGCACCCGCACACTCCTTTCGTGGGTTGGCTTAGGCATACGGAGTTCATTCCATGTCTAAGCATACGGAGTTCATTCCCAGTCTAAGATCGGGCAGGACTAAGGGTTGCGGTAGCAGGACCAGTAGCAGGTTCGACAGCACGTAGGGGGGATCGAGCTGATCCCCGACTTATGCATTCTGCCTCTCAGGTCGACTGAGTGCCCGCACGCTCATTTCGTGGGTTAACTTAGGCATACGTAGTTCATCCCCAGTCTAAGCATACGGAGTTCATTCCTAGTCTAAGATCGAACCAGATTGAGGGTTACAGTAATAGGACTGACAACACACAGGAGGGAGCAGGCCTATCCCCGGCTTGCGCATTCTACCTCTCATGGGTTGGATTAGGCATAGGGAGTTCATTCCATGTTTAAGCCCTAGCCAAACCGAGGGTTGTGGCAACGGGACTGGCAGCATGTAGAAGGGGACCGGGTCAGTCCTCGGCTTACGCATTCTGCCTCTCCGGTCGGCTGAGCGCCCGTACGCTCGTTTCATGGGTTGACTTAGGCATACAGAGTTCATCCCCAGTCTAAGCATACGGAGTTCATTCCTAGTCTAAGATCGGACCAGATCGAGCGTTCCGGTAGCAGGATCGATAGCACGCAGGAGGGACCGGGTCGATCTCTAGCTTGCGCATTTTGCCTTTTCGGTCGGTTGAGCACCCGCACACCCGTTTCGTGTGTTGGCTTAGGCATAGGGAGTTCATTAAATGTCTAAGCTCCAGCCAGACCGAGGGTTGTGGCAGCTGGATCGGCAACACGCAGAGGGGGGCTGGGCCGATCCCCGGCTTACGCATTATACCTCTCCGGTGGCTCAGCGCCCTAACGCTCGTTTCGTTGGTTGACTTAGGCATACTGAGTTCATTCCTAGTCTAAGATTGGATCGGACCGAGGGTTGTGGCAGCAGGATTGACAGCACACAGGTGGGGACCGGGTCGATCCCCGACTTACGCATTCTGCCTCTCCAGCCCACTGGCCGCACGTACGCTTATTCCATGGGTTGGCTTAGGCATACGGAGTTCATTCCTTGTCTAAGCATACGGAGTTCATTCCGGTCTAAGATCGAACCGGACTGAGGGTTTAGCAAGATTGGCAGCACGCAGGGGAGACCGGGCCGATCCCCGGCTTACGTATTCTACCTCTATGGTCGGCTGAGCGCCCGCACGCCTATTTCATGGGTTAGCTTAGGCATTCGGAGTTCATTCCATGTCTAAGCCCCAGCCAGACCGAGGGTTGTGGCAGCGGGATCGGTAGCACGTAGAAGGGGATCGAGCCGATCCTCAGCTTGCGCATTCTGCCTCTCCGATCGACTGAACGCCCGCATGCTCGTTTCGTGGGTTGGCTTAGGCATACGGAGTTCATTCCATGTCTAAGCATACGAAGTTCATTCCCAATCTAAGATCACCGCCTTAAAGAGCATTTGAGATTTTATATGTTTGCTCCCAGTAGCCATTAAAGTGTCTGAAATGGGGACACATTTTTCAAACGGTCACAAAATCTTCTCCACTTCGAGTTTTTAGCTGAATGTTTTTGTGCATGCCAACAAAAATAAAAGGATCACCTCTACCAATTTTGGGGACAAAACTCTTTCTAAAAAATTTTTAAAAAATCCCAAACTGTAAAAAGTTTCAAAAATCATGAGAAATAGAAAACGGGTCGTGTTGCCACGAAACTTCACATGAAGGCTTAGGGGACCATTGTGTGAATTTACAAGCCATAAAAATGGCATTGGCATGGCAAAAATATGAAGATGTGCTTGAACCCACCTACCACCCGTTCGATCCCCGACTTACGCATCCTGCCTCTCTAGTCGGCTGAACGTCCGCACGCTCGTTTCGTGGGTTGACTTAGGCATACAGAGTTCATTCCCAGTCTAAGCATACGGAGTTCATTCCCAGTCTATGATCGGATCAGATTGAGGGTTACGACAGTAGGATCGACAGCACGTAGGGGGACCGGGTCGATACCCGGCTTGCGCATTCTGCCTCTCTGACCGGTTGAGCACCCGCACGATGTGTCGTGGGTTGGCTTAGGCATAGGCAGTTCATTCCATGTCTAACCATACGGAGTTAATTGCCAGTCTAAGATCAGACCGGACCAAGGGTTGTGGCAGTAGGACCAGTAGCTGGATCGGTAGCACGCAGGGGGGACCGGGTCGATCCACGGCTTACGCATTCTACCTCTTCGATCTGCCTCTCCAGTCGGTTGAGCACCCGCACGCTCATTTCATGGGTTGACTTAGGCATACGGAGTTCATCCTCAGTCTAAGCATACAGAGTTCATTCCCAGTTGAAGATCAGACCGGATCGAGGGTTACGGTAGCAGGATCGGTAGCACGCAGGGGGACCAAGCCGATCCCCGACTTGCGCATTCTGCCTCCCCGATCGACTGAGCGCCCGCACGCCTGTTTCGTGGGCTGGCTTAGGCATAGGGAGTTCATTCCATGTCTAAGCCCTAGCCAGACCAAAGGTTGTGGCAACGGGATTGGCAGCACGTAGAGGGGGACCGGGCTAATCCTCGGCTTGAGCATTCTGTCTGTCTAGCTGGCGAGCGCCCGCACGCTCATTTCGTGGGTTGGCTTAGGCATACGGAGTTCATTCAATGTCTAAGCATATGGAGTTCATTCTCAGTCTAAGAGTTTGAGCCACGGTGCACATGCTGGGCTCGGGCATGTGCTGGTGCCATATTTTTTTCGCCCGGGGCACCAACGTCGGAGCATCACCAGAGAGCCTAACCAGCGGCATTAGGGGTTCCAGCGATTGGGGGGGCCGGGGGGTGTGCGCACATGATGTGTGATTGGTGCTGGTAGTTGGCCCTTATATTGGCCCCCTATCCCTCATCAAACCTCGAGAACTCACACCCCCTTAAAGAGCATTTGAGATTGTATAGGTTTGCTGCCAGTAGCCATTAAAGTGTCTGAAATGGGGACACTTTTTTCAAACGGTCACAAAATCTTATCCACTTTGAGTTTTTAGCTGAATATTTTTTTGCAAGCCAAAAAAAATACAAGGATCACCTCTACCAATTTTGGGGACAAAACACTTTCTAAAAAAATTTTAAAAAATCCCGAACCGTAAAAAGTTTCAAAAATCATGAAAAATAGAAAATGGGTCATCTTGCCACGAAACATCACATGAAGGCTTAGGGGACCATTGTATGACTTTACAAGCCATAGAAATGGCATTGGGATGGTAGAAATATGAAGATGTGCTTGAACCCACCTACCACCCGTTCGATCCCCGACTTGCACATCCTGCCTCTCTAGTCGGCTGAGCGTCCGTACGCTCGTTTCGTGGGTTGGCTTAGGCGTACAGAGTTCATTCCTAGTCTAAGCATACGTAGTTCATTCCCAGTCTAAGATTGGACCGGACTGATGGTTGCGACAGTAGGATCGACAGCACGCAGGGGGACCGGCTCGATATCCGGCTTGCGCATTTTGCCTCTTCGGCCGGCTGAGTGCCCGCATGCCATTTCGTGGGTTGGCTTAGGCATAGGGAGTTCTTTCCATGTCTGAGCCCCAGTTGAACCGAGGGTTGTGGCAGCAGGACCGGGTCGATCCCCGGCTTGCACATTATGCCTCTTCAGCCTACTCAGCGCCCGCACGCTCATTTCATGGGTTTACTTAGGCATACGGAGTTCATTCCCAGAGTAAGATCAGACCGGACCAAGGGTTGCGGCAGCAAGATCGACAACACGCAAGGGGGGACCAGGCTGATCTCTAGCTTGTGCATTCTGCCTCTCCGGCCGACTGAGCGCCCACACGCTTGTTCCGTGGGTTGGCTTAGGCATACGGAGTTCATTCCCAGTCTAAGATTTTGAGCCACGGTGGACATGCTGGGCTCGGGCATGTGCTGGTGCCATATTTTTTTCACCCAGGGCACAATCGTCGGAGCATCACCGGAGCATCGTCAGAGAGCCTAACCGACGGCATTGGGGGTTCCAACGATTAGGGGGCCGGGGGGTGTGCACACATGATGTGCGATGGGTGCTGGTACTTGGCCCTTATATTGGCCCCCTATCCCTCATCAAACCTCAAAAACTCACACCCCCTTAAATAGCATTTGAGATTTTATAGGTTTGCTGCCAGTAGCCATTAAAGTGTCTGAAATGGGGACACTTTTTTCAAATGGTCACAAAATCTTCTCCACTTCGAGTTTCTAGCTGAATTTTTTTGTAAATGCCAAAAAAAATACAAGGATCACCCCTACCATATTTGGGGATAAAACTCTTTCTAAAAAAATTTTAAAAAATCCTGAACCGTAAAAAGTTTCAAAAATTGTGAAAAATAGAAAACGGGTCGTCTTGCCACGAAACTTCACATGAAGGCTTTGGGGACCATTGTATGAATTTACAAGCCATAAAAATGGCATTGGCATGGCAGAAATATGAAGATGTGCTTGAACCCACCTACCACCCCGTTCGATCCCTGGCTTGCGCATCCTGCCTCTCTGGTCGACTGAGCGCCCGCACGCTCGTTTCGTGGGTTGATGTAGGCATACGGTGTACATCCCCAATCTAAGCATATGAAGTTCATTCCCAATCTAAGGTCAGACCGGATCGAGGGTTACAGTAGTAGGATCGGCAGCACGCAGGGGGGATCTAGGCGATCCCTGACTTATGCATTCTTCGTCTCCGGCTGGCTGAGCGCCCGCACGCCCGTTTCATGGGTTGGCTTAGGCATAGGGAGTTCATTCCATGTCTAAGCCCCAGCGGGACCGAGGGTTGTGGCAGCAAGATCGGCAACACGTAGAGGGGGACCGGGCCGATCCTTGGCTCGAGCATTATGCCTCTCCGGTCAGCTCAGCGTCTGCACGCTCGTTTCATGGGTTGACTTAGGCATATGGAGTTCATTCCTAGTCTAAGATTAGACTGGATCGAAGGTTGCGACAGTAAGATCAATAGCATGCAGGGGGGATCGGGTCGATCCCCGGCTTGTGCATTATGCCTCTCCAGCCGCTTGAGCGCTCGCATGCTCATTTTGTATGTTAGCTTAGGCATACGGAGTTCATTTCATGTCTAAGCATACAGAGTTCATTCCTAGTCTAAGATCAGATCGGATCGAGGGTTGTGGCAGCAAGACCAGCAGCAGGATCGACAGCACGCAAAGGGACCAGGCCGATCCCGGGCTTATGCATTCTGCCTCTCCGGCCGACTGAGCACCCGCACGCCAATTTCATGGGCTGGCTTAGGCATAGGGAGTTCATTCCATGTCTAATTCCTAGCCGGTCTGAGGGTTGTGGCAGCAGGACCGGTAGCACGTAGAGGGGGACCGGGCCGATCCCCGGCTTACGCATTATGCCTCTCTAGCTGGCTCAACGCCCGCACGCTCATTTCGTGGGTTGACTTAGGCATACGAAGTTCATTCCCCGTCTAAGGTCGGACCAGACTGAGGGTTGCGGTAGCAGGATCGACAGCACGCATGGGGGATCAGGTCGATCCCTGGCTTACACATTCTGCCTCTCTGATCGACTGAGCGCCCGCACGCTCGTTTCATGGGTTGGCTTAGGCATATGGAGTTCATTCCATGTCTAAGCATACGGAGTTCATTCCCAATCTAAGATCGGACCGGATCGAGAGTTATGGCAGCAAGACCAGTAGCAGGATCGATAGCACGCAGGGGGTGACCGGGCCGATCCCCGGGTTGCATATTCTGCCTCTCCAGCCGGTTGAGCACCCATACGCTTGTTTCATGGGTTGGCTTAGGGATACGGAGTTCATTCCATGTCTAAGCCCCAGCCCGGTCGAGGGTTATGGCAATAGGACTGGCAGCGGGATCGACAGCACGCAGAAGGGGATCGGGCTGATCCTCGACTTGCACATTATGCCTTTTCGGTCGGCCTCTTTGGTCGACTGAGCGTCCACACGCTCGTTTCATGGGTTGACTTAGGTATACGGAGTTCATCACCAGTCTAAGCATATGGAGTTCATTCCCAGTCTAAGATCAAACCGAATCGAGGGTTACGACAATAGGATCAGGAGCACGCAGGGGGGATCAGGCCGATCCACGGCTTGCGCATTCTACCTCTCTGGCCGACTGAGCACCCGCACACTCGTTTCGTGGGTTGGCTTAGGCATAGGGATTTCATTCCATGTCTTAGCCCCAGCTGAATCGATGATTGTGACAGCGGGACTAGTAGCACGTGGAGGGGGATCGGGTCGATCCCCGGCTTGCGCATTATGCCTCTTCGACCAGCTCAGCGCCCTCACGCTTGTTTTGCTGGTTGACTTATGCAAATGGAGTTCATTCCCAGTCTAAGATCAGACCAGACCGAGGGTTACGGTAGCAGGATTGATAGCACGTAAAGGGGATCGGGTCGATCCCCGACTTGCGCATTTTACTTCTCTGACAAGTTGAGCGCCCGTACGCTCGTTTCGTGGGTTGGCTTAGGCATACTAAGTTCATTCCTAGCCTAAGATTTTAAGCCACGGTGCACTTGCTGGGCTCCGACATGTGCTGGTGCGGCATTTTTTTCGGCACCATCACCGAAGCATCGCCAGAGCATCATTGGAGAGCCTAACAAACGGCATTGGGGGTGCCGATGATTGGGGGGGCCGGGGGGGTGTGTGCATCCTGCCTCTTTGGTCGGCTGAGCACCCGCACGCTCGTTTCATGGGTTGACGTAGGGATACAGAGTTCATCCCCAGTCTAAGCATATGAAGTTCATTCCTAATCTAAGGTCGGATCAGACTGAGGGTTGCAGCAGCAGGATTGGTAGCACGTAGGGGGGATCGTGGTGATCCCTGACTTACGCATTCTACCTCTCCGATCGACTGAGTGCTCGCATGCCCGTTTCATGGGTTGGCTTAGGCATAGGGAGTTCATTCCATGTCTAAGCCCCAGTCGGACCGAGGGTTATGGCAGCGAGATCGACAGCATGCAGAGGGGGATCGGGTCTATCCCCAGTTTACGCATTATGCCTCTCCGATCGGCTAAGCACCCGTACGCTTATTTCGTGGGTTGACTTAGGCATACGGAGTTCATTCCATGTCTAAGCATACGGACTTCATTCCCAGTCTAAGACCGGATCAGACCGAGGGTTGTGGTAGTAGGACCAACTGTAGGATCGACAGCACGTAGGGGGGATCGGGCCGATCCCTGGCTTGTGCATTCTGCCTCTCTTGTCGGCTGAGCACCCGCGTGCCCGTTTCGTGGGTTGGCTTAGGCATAGGGAGTTCATTTCAGGTCTAATTCCTAGCCGGTCCAAGGGTTATGACAGCGGGACTGGTAGCACACAGAGGGGGATCGGGCTGATCCTCGGCTTGCAGATTATGCCTCTCCGGCTAGCTCAGCGCCCGCACGCTCATTTCATGGGTTGACTTAGGCATACGGAGTTCATTCCCCATCTAAGATCAGGTCGGACTGAGGGTTGCAGCAACAGGATCGATAGCACACAGGGGGGGATCAGCCCTCTATTTATAGTTGAGGCTCCAGCTTACACTTAATGGCAATATCCCTAGAATAAAGGCTAAAATCATGGGATTATACAGATTACAATCAATTAGGATGCTAACTCCTGATTTTTAGGGTCAACCAAATCTGCCAGGATGCTACTGCTGATCCTGCCTACTTTCATAAGCTTTCCTTGCGTGTCCAGCACCTTGGGCCCTTCTGGATGTGGTACGGGCAGCTTATATGCCAGGCCTTGGTCTCACGGGCTGGCCTGCAAGTTGGGCAGGCGTTCTGAACTCGTTTGCTAGGCTTTGCACGCCGATACCTACTAGCACACCTGGTCTGCAGGCTTCAACCTCTGGCTCACCTGTTGGTGCACCTGATGTGCCTGGCGTGCCCGTCCAGGGCATGACATTCTCCCCCACCTGATTCCACAATGCCCTCATTACGTCTTCTACATGGTACTGCCTGATCTGGTCCCCGAACTGCCATAAGTCATCTGCTAGTTCCCAACTCACCTTACTGTCTGGAAGTCCCTTCCAGCGCACCAAGTACTCTTGTCTTGCCTGATAGTTCTTTCGTCTCTCCTTCCAGTCGGCTATGATGTTGTGGACCTCCTTCTCATATAAGGCCCTTACTCCCAATGGGGCACACTTTGACTCTGCCCATCCTGGATCTCCCTCATCCTCATGGAACGGCTTAAGCATGCTCACATGGAACACCGGGTGTACCCTCGGCTTGGGTGGCATATTCAGCTTGTAGGCAACCTTGCCTACCCTCTTGACTACTCGAAAAGGTCCCTCATACCTCTGGACTAGGCCTTTGTGTAGCCTCTTATGGCGCACAATGGGATGCAACTTCACCAATACCAAGTCTCCAACTTGGAACTGCACGTCCCGCCTATTCTGGTCTGCCCACTTCTTCGACCTCTTGGCCGCCTTGTGTAGACAAACTCTGGCCAAGTCAGTTTGCTCTACCATGCCTTGGCAAACTTGTATGCTGCTGGATTCGACCCTGTATAACCTACAGCAATCGAACCAGGTGTTAGTGGTTGTTGCCCTGTCACAACCTCAAATGGGCTCTGGTTCGTTGCCTCGCTCCTTCGCAAGTTGTAGGAAAATTACACAATATCTAGTAGCTTTGGCCAGTCCCTTTGTGTGGCACTCACATAGTGCCTGAGGTAGACCTCCAATAGTCCATTCACTTGTTTTGTCTGCCCATCGGTTTACGGATGCATGCTGGTGGAAAAGTTCAAGTCTGACCCCAATAGCTTGAACAACTCAGTCTAGAACCTACCCGTGAAACGCTCGTCCCGATCACTAACAATGGTCCTCGGCACTCCCCAGTACTTAACCATGTTTTTCAGGAACAATCGAGCTGCCTCCTCGATTGGGCACTCCTTGGTTGCTGGAATGAAGATTCCATACTTGGAAAACTTGTCCACCACTACCATGATGCTTCCAAACCCTTTTGCTTTGGGTAGACCGACTATAAAGTCCAGAGAAACACTCTCCCATGGTCGCTCTGGCATTGGCAATGGCTCCAAGAGACCGCCTGGTTTCTTGAGCTCCACCTTATCCTATTGGCACACAAGACAAGTCTTTACATAGGCTTCCACATCATCCCTCATGTGCAGCCAGTTGTACCGATCCTCGATCAACGACAAGGTACGGCTTACTCCGGGGTGTCCAGCCCACCTTGAATCATGGCATTCTTGCAAAACTTCCTTGTGGAGCTTCTCGTGCTGTGACACAAGCAGTTTACTTCCCCTGGTGTACAGCAAGTCATCCTGCAACCAAAACCGCCTAGTCTTACCTTGCTGGGTGTACTCCATCAAAGCCTTGGCTGTAGGATCATGCACAAGTCCCTCTTTGATGTGCGGCACCAGTGACCCCTCTGGTTGGCTAATGGCAGCAAGGTTAGCCTTCCTGCTCAAGGTGTCTGCCACTAGGTTCACCCGCCTCGGCTTGTACTCCATCTGGAAATCAAATTTCGTAAGAAAATCTTGCCATCTCGCCTGCTTGAGGGACAGCTTCTTCTGCATCTAGAAGTAGCTGGTCACCACATTGTCCGTCCTAACCACGAACCTTGACCCTAACAGGTAATGGCGCCAAGTGCGTAAGCAGTGCACCACTGCAGTCATCTCCTTCTCTTGGACTGTGTACTTACGCTAAGTCTCGTTTAGCTTCTTGCTCTCGAATGCGACTAGACGTCCCTCCTGCATCAACACGCCCCCTATGGCAAAGTCTGATGCATCCGTATGCACCTCATACGGCTTGGCATGGTCTGGCAAGGCCAAGACTGGCTTCTCGGTCACAGCCCACTTCAACCTGTCAAAGGCTTCCTGGTACCCTATGCTCCACTCCCACGCTTTCCCTCTCTTGAGCAAGTCAGTCAATGGCATGGCTATTGCTGAGTGACCTTTGATGAAGTGCCTATAGTGGTTGACCAGCCCAAGGAATGATCTCAACTCAGTGACCTTGGCTGGTGGTTGCAACTCCAGGATGGCGTGTATCTTGCCTTCATCCATGGGTATCCTGCCACCTCCCACTATGTAGCCAAGGAACGGGATCTCCTGTTGGGCGAATGAGCACTTCTCCCTCTTGACAAACAGCTTGTGCGCTCGGAACACCTCAAACACCTGTCTCAAGTGGTCTACATGCTCTCCCAAATTCTGGCTATAGATCACAACGTCATCCAAATAAACCACAACAAACAGATCAAGGAATGACTGAAATACCTTGTTCATAAGGGTGCAGAATGTTGCTGGGGCATTCGCGAGTCTGAAAGGCATCACCAAGAACTCATACGAACCATACCGAGTGACACATGCTGTCTTTGGCTCATCTCCCTCTGCGATCCTGACTTGATAGTAGCCTGACCTCAAATCCAGCTTGGTAAACCACCTTGCACTCCCAAGTTAATCAAACAAGTCCACAATGAGTGGGATGGGGTACTTGTTCTTGATGGTCAGCTTGTTCAAAGCCCGCTAGTCTATGCACAGCCATAACAACCAATCATGCTTGCGCTGAAATAGAACTGGCGCACTATAGGGTGCCTTCGATGGCCTGATGAAGCCAGCATCAACTAACTCTTTGAGCTGCTTCCTCAACTCCTCCAACTCTAGTAGAGACATTCGGTAAGGGGCTCTAGCTGGTGGCTTGGCCTCGGACACCAGCTCGATCTTGTGGTCCACCTCCCTTTTAGGTGGTAGCTTGCTAGGTAGCTTTGCGGGCATCACATCACTAAAGGTCTTCAGCACCTTTAGCACCTCAAAGGGTGACTCGATCTCCTTCTCCCTTGGCTCATCATATTTCAGGGCTGCCAAGAAGGTGTCTTCTTATCTGCTTACCACCTTGGCAAATTGGATGGCTGACACCACCCGCGACCCAACTCCAGACCCTCTCCTTAATGGCACTAGGCATTGGCACCGTGCATCCAAGATGCAAACATAATCGACAAAAGGCACAAGGAGGGTGTTAATCCGAACAAGGAAATCCAACCCAATCACAAACTCATAGTCATCAAGGGGTATTACCTCAATGGTCTCTTTGCCTTTCTGGTCTCCAAGCTTCAACTCCACTCCCCGCACTACTCCAATGGCTGGAACTTCCTTGGAGTTTATCGTTTTGATGGTACCAGTCCCTTTTTGCACCTTTAGTCTGAGCTTTCGGGCTCTATCACCTGAAATAAAAAGATGTGAGGCACCTGTGTCCACCAATGTGCTCACCTTCTGACCCGTAACCATCAGTTCCGCAAACATCAAGCCCTTTGGCTTGCGGCTCCCCTTACTCTTGACAGCATTGAGCACCAATGACCCAAGCTTTACTACCCCTGACTCTGGCTCCTCGTCAGACTCCTTGTCTACAGTAGCTAGCTTGCCCTTTTGTGGGTAATTGCACGCTATGTGGCTCCCTCCACATAGGTAGCATGCTAGTGGCTCTTGGTCCCTCTTTGCTTTCCACTTGCCTGCTGGTGGCTTCCTCTCACCATCCTTGGTTGAACGGTCTCGGTCTCTATCCTTGGACTCTCGATCATGGTCCTTCCCCTTGGACTGCTTCATCCGGTCCTTATCATCCCTGCCCTTACCCTTGGGCTTGGTAGACTCGAACTTGTTCAGAGGCTTGAACTCTATCAAGGCCTCGGCAGTAGTCATGGCTTTAGCTAAGTCATGAACTCATCTCCTTTGTAGCTCATGCTTCACCCATGGCTTCAGCCCATCCATTAAAGCAAATAAGGCATCCTTCTCACCTAGATCTGAGATCTGTAGCATCAGTTCAGAGAATTTTTGGACATACTCCCTTATGTCCCTATGCTGGCTCAACCTGCACAACTTTGCGTGCGCCTCATCATCGGCATACTCCAGGTAAAATTGTTCTTTGAACTCCTTTTGGAACTCTGCCCAGGTTCCAATCTTGGCACTCCCACACCTGACATCATCACACCTATGCCTCTACCACAATAAGGCTACATCAGTGAGATACATAGTAGCGGTGCTTACCTTTATCGCCTGGTCTTGCATGCCCATGGCCTCGAAGTACTACTCCGTACCCTAAAGGTAGTTATCTACTTCCTTGGCCGCCCTAGTCCCCTTGAACTCCTTAGGCTTTGGGACATCCAATCTGGACTTGGACACTCCAGCAAACATGCCATTCCCAATGGCAGTCTTGCAAGCAACGAGCTCACTGGTAAGCTCCTCCATCCGCTGGCGCATGGCCTCCATGCCATCGCGCAAGGTCAACACTTCAGCCTCTAAGGTCTGATTCTTTTGGGTGAACACGTCCAAGCCTTTGTTGAGAGCAGCTTGCAGCTCACTTTGGATCTCCTCCCCCATGGAGTCTAGCGATGCAATGTGAGTCTCTACCCCTTCAAGCTTCTCCCCCATGTCGCCCATGGTCACCTCAACCTTAGCCAACGTACCATCCATGGTAAACCAGATATCTCTAGAACTGACTTTCCTCCCTCATCCATGCCCATGCTCCTGGGCCTCTAGTTGTTGGTTAGCAGCATCACTTTGGGATGCCATCTCCTCTAACCTGCACAACACAAACACACAGAATCGAACTTGCTCTAATACCAACTGTCACGGGCTCCGACCTTAGACTCAGAAACCGTGCGGCCTTAGGCTTGGAATCTCCTCCTTTATGCCTAAGTCAGCCTAAAACACAAGCGTACAGGCACTAGAACAACAAGAAGGGCTGATTACGCAAGTTAAAGAGAAACAGGATGAGAAGGCAGAATTCTGGAAATGCTCTTGTATTCACTGAAACAAAAGTGTTTGATGGTGTACAAATGAGGGAGGAGCATCCATCTATTTGTAGTTGAGGCTCCAGCTTACACTTAATGGCAATATCCCTTGAATAAAGGCTAAAATCATGGGATTATACAGATTACAATCAATCAGGATGCTAACTCCTAATTTTCAGGGTGAACCAAATCTGCCAGGAAGCTGCTGCTGATCCTGCCTGCTTCCAGAAGCTTCCCTTGCGTGTCCAGCACCTTGGGCCCTTCTAGATGTGGTGCGGGCAGCTTGTATGCTAGGCCTTGGTCTCACGGGCTGGCCTACAAGTTGGGCGAGCGTTCTGAACTCGTTTGCTCGGCTTTCACGCATATACCCGCCAGCACGCCTAATATACGGGCCTCAAACTCCGGCTCGCCTACTGGTGCGCCTGATGTGCCTGGTGCGCCCGCCCAGGGTGTGACACTTGGCCCTTATATTGGTCCCCTATCCCTGATCAAACCTTGAGAACTCACACCCTCTTAAAGAGCATTTGAGATTTTATAGGTTTGCTGCCAGTAGCCATTAAAGTGTCTGAAATGGGGACACTTTTTTCAAACGGTCACAAAATCTTCTCCACTTCGTGTTTTTAGTTGAATTTTTTTGTACATGCCAACAAAAATATAAGGATCACATCTACCAAATTTGGGGATAAAACTCTTTCTAAAAAATTTTTAAAAAAATCTCGAACCGCAAAATGTTTTGAAAATCATGAAAAATAGAAAACGGGTCGTCTTGCCACGAAACTTTACGTGAACGCTTAGGGGACCATTGTATGAATTTACAAGCCATAAAAATGGCATTGACATGGCAGAAATATGAAGATGTGCTTGAACCCACCTACCACCCGTTCGATCCCCGGCTTATGCATCCTACCTCTCTGGTCGACTGAGCACCCGCACGCTCGTTTCGTGGGTTGACTTAGGCATACGGAGTTCATCCCCAGTCTAGGCATACGGAGTTCATTCCCAGTCTAAGATTGGATCGGACCAAGGGTTGTGGCAGTAGGATCGACAGCACGCAAGTGTGACCGGGCCAATCCCCGGCTTGCGCATTCTACCTCTTTGATCGGTTGAGCGCCCGCACGCCCGTTTTGTGGGTTGGCTTAGGCATAAGGAGTTCATTCCATGTCTAAGCCCTAGTCAGACCGAGGGTTGTGGCAGCGGGACCAGCAGCACGCAGAGAGGGATCGAGCCGATCCCCGGCTTGCGCATTATGCCCCTCCGACCGGCTCAGCGCCCATACGCTCGTTTCATGGGTTGACTTAGGCATACGAAGTTCATTCCTAGTCTAAGATCAGACCGGACTGAGGGTTGCGGCAGCATGACCCACAGCACGCAGGGGGGACCGGGCCAATCCCCGGCTTGCGCATTTTGCCTCTCCGACCGGTTGAGCGTCCGCACGCTCATTTCGTGGGTTGGCTTAGGCATATGGAGTTCATTCCATGTCTAAGCATACAGAGTTTATTCCCAGTCTAAGATTGGACCGGACCGAGGGTTGCAGTAGCAGGATCAACAGCACGCAGGGGGGACTAGGTCGATCCTCGACTTGCGCATTCTGCCTCTCCGATCGGCTGAACTCCTGTATGCTCGTTTTGTGGGTTGGCTTAGGCATACGAAGTTCATTCCATGTCTAAGCCCTAGCCAAACCGAGGGTTGTGGCAGCAAGATCGACAGCGAGATTAGTAGCACGCATAAGGGGACCGGGCTGATCCTCGGCTTGTGCATTATGCCTCTCTGACTGGCCTCTCCGGCCGGCAGAGCGCTCGCATGCTCGTTTAATGGGTTTACTTAGGCATACGAAGTTCATCCCCAATCTAAGCATACGGAGTTCATTCCCAGTCTAAGATCGGATCAGACCGAGGGTTACGGTAGCAGGATCGGTAGCACGCTAGGCTTTGTGCGCAGATACCCGTCAGCAAGCCTGGTCTGCGAGCCTCAGCCTCTGGCTCGCCTGCTAGGGTGCCTGATGTGCCAGGCACGCCTGCCCAGGGCATGACACTTGGCCTTTATATTGGCCCCCTATCCCTCATCAAACCTCGAGAACTCACACCCCCTTAAAGAGCATTTGAGATTTTATAGGTTTGCTGCAAGTAGCCATTAAAGTGTTTGAAATGGGGACACTTTTTTCAAACGATCACAAAATCTTCTCCACTTCGAGTTTTTAGCTGAATTTTTTTGTGCGTGCCAAAAAAAATAAAAGGATCACCTATACCAAATTTGGGGACAAAACTCTTTCCAAAAAAATTTTAAAAAATCTCGAACCACAAAAAGTTTCAAAAATCGTGAAAAATAGAAGACGGGTTGTCTTGCCATGAAACTTCACATGAAGGCTTAGGGGACCATTGTATGAATTTACAAGCCATAAAAATGGCATTGCCATCGCAGAAATATGAAGATGTGCTTGAACCAACCTGCCACTCGTTCGATCCCTGACTTACGCATCCTGCCTCTCTGGTCGGTTGAGTGCCCGCACGCTCGTTTCGTGGCTTGACTTAGGCATACGGAGTTCATCCCCAGTCTAAGCATACGGAGTTCATTCCATGTTTAAGCATACGGAGTTCATTTCTTGTCTAAGATTGGATCGGATCGAGGGTTATGGGAGTAGGATCGGCAACACGTAGGGGGGATCGGGTCGATCCTCGGCTTGCGTATTCTGCCTCTCCGGTCGGTTGAGTGCCCGCACGCCCATTTCGTGGGTTGGCTTAGGCATAGGGAGTTCATTCTATGTCTAAGCCCCAGTCGGACCAAGGGTTGTGGCAGCGGGATCGGTAGCACGCAGAGATGGACCGGGCCGATCCCCGGCTTGCGCATTATGCCTCTCCGGTCAGCTCAGCAACCGCACGCTCATTTCATGGGTTGACTTAGGCATACGGAGTTCATTCCTAGTCTAAGATCAGACCGGATCGAGGGTTGTAGGAGCAGGATCGACAGCACGCAGGGGGGATCGGGCCAATCCCTGGCTTGCACATTCTGCCTCTCCGGCCAACTGAGCACCCGCACGCTTGTTTCGTGGGTTGGCTTAGGCATACGGAGTTCATTCCATGTCTAAGCATACGAAGTTCATTCCCAGTCTAAGATTGGATCAAATCGAGGGTTGCGGCAGCAGGACCAGCAGTATGATTGACAGCATGCAGGGGGGACCGAGTCGATCCCCGGCTTGCACATTCTGCCTCTTTGGTCGGTTGAGTGGCTGCACGCTCGTTTCATGGGTTGGCTTAGGCATACGGAGTTCATTCCATGTCTAAGCATTCGGAGTTCATTCCTTCTTTAAGCATACGGAGTTCATTCCCAGTGTAAGATTTTGAGCCACGGGGCACATGCTGGGCTCGAGCATGTGCTGATACCATATTTTTTTTGGCCCGGGCACCATCATCGGAGCATCACCGGAGAGCCTAACTGGCGGCATTTGGGGTTCCGGTGATTGGGGGGGCCGGAGGCTGTGCACACATGATGTGCGATGGGTGCTGGTACTTGGTCCTTATATTGGCCCCCTATCCCTTATCAAACCTCAAGAACTCACACCCCCTTAAAGAGCACGCAAAGGGGGATCGGGCTGATCCCCGGCTTGCATATTATGCCTCTCTGGCCGACTGAGCGTCCACACCCTCGTTTCATGGGTTGACTTAGGCATACGGAGTTCATCCCTAGTCTAAGATCAGACTAGACTGAGGGTTGTGGTAACATGATCGATAGTACGCAGGGGGGCTCGGGTCGGTCCCTGGCTTGTGCATTCTGCCTCTCTGGCCGACTGAGCGCCCGCACGCTCATTTCGTGGGTTGGCATAGGCATACGGAGTTCATTCCATGTCTAAGCATACGAAGTTCATTCCCAGTCTAAGATTGGATCAAACTGAAGGTTACGGCAACAGGACCAGTAGTATGATCGACAACATACAGGGGGGATCGAGTCGATCCCCGGCTTGCACATTCTGCCTCTCTCGCCAGTTCAGCGACCGCACGCATGTTTCGTGGGTTGGCTTAGGCATACGGAGTTCATTCCATGTCTAAGCATACGGAGTTCATTCCTTGTCTAAGCATACAGAGTTCATTCCCAGTCTAAGATTTTGAGCCACGGGGCACATGCCGGGCTCGGGCATGTGCTGCTATCGTATTTTTTTCACCCGGAGCATTACCGGAGAGCCTAACCGGCGGCATTTGGGGTTCCGATGATTGGGGGGGCGGGGGGGTGTGTGCACATGATGTGCGATGGCTGCTGGTACTTGGCCCTTATATTTGCCCCCTATCAATCATCAAACCTCAAGAACTCACACCCCCTTAAAGAGCATTTGATATTTTATAGTTTTGCTGCCAGTAGCCATTAAAGTGTCTGAAATGGGGACACTTTTTCAAACGATCACAAAATCTTCTCCACTTCAAGTTTTTTGCTGAATTTTTTTTTTATGGATACCAACAAAAATACAAGGATCACCTCTACCAAATTTGGGGACAAAACTATTTCTAAAAAAATTTTAAAAAATCTCGAACCGTACAAAGTTTCAAAAATCATGAAAAATAGAAAATAGGTCGTCTTGCCACGAAACTTCACATGAAGGCTTAGGGGACCATTGTATGAATTTACAAGTCATAAAAATGGCATTGGCATGGCAGAAATATGAAGATGTGCTTAAACCCACCTACCACCCGTTCGATCCTCGGCTTGCGCATCCTGCCTCTCTGGTCGGCTAAGCGCCCGCATGCTCATTTCGTGGGTTGACTTAGGCATACGGAGTTCATCCCCAGTCTAAGTATACAGAGTTCATTCCCAGTCTAAGATCAGACCGGATCGAGGGTTGCGACAACAGGATCGACAGCATGCAGGGGGGATCGAGCCGATCCCCGGCTTGCGCATTCTGCCTCTCCGACAGGCTGAGTGCTCGCACACCCATTTCGTTGGTTGGCTTAGGCATAGGGAGTTCATTCCATGTCAAGCCCCAACCGGACCGAGGGTTGTGGCAGCGGGATCAGCAGCACACAGAGAGGGACCAGACCGATCCCCGACTTGCGCATTATGCCTCTTTGTTCGACTCAGCGCCTGCACGCTGATTTCATGGGTTGACTTAGGCATACAGAGTTCATTTCCAGTCTAAGATCAGACCAGACTGAGAGTTCCGGTAGCAGGATCAACAACAGGTAGGGGGATCGGGCCAATCCCTGGCTTGTACATTCTGCCTTTTTGACCAGCTGAGCGCCCGCACGCACGCTCGTTTCATGTGTTGGCTTAGGCATACGAAGTTCATTCCATGTCTAAGCATACGAAGTTCATTCCCAGTCTAAGATCGAAATGGACCGAGGGTTGCGGCAGTAGGACCAACAGCAGGATCGACAGCATGCAGGGGGGACCGGGTCGATCCCCGGCTTGCGCATTCTACCTCTCCGATCGGCTGAGCGCCTGTACCCTCATTTTGTGGGTTGGCTTTGGTATATGGAGTTCATTCCATGTCTAAGCCCCAGTCGGACTGAGGGTTGTGGTAGCAGGACCGACAGTGGGATCGACAGCACGTAAAGGGGGACCGAGCTGATCCCCGGCTTACGTATTACGCCTCTCCGACTGATTGAGCGGCCGCTCGCTCATTTTGTGAGTTGACTTAGGCATACGGAGTTCATCCCCGGTCTAAGCATATGCAGTTCATTCCCAGTCTAAGATCAGACCAGACCGAGGGTTACGACAGCAGGATCAGCAGCATGCAGGGGGGACCGGGCTGATCCCTGGCTACCGCATTCTGCCTCTTTGGCCGATTGAGTGCCCGCACACCCGTTTCGTAGGTTGGCTTAGGCATAGGGAGTTCATTCCATGTCTAAGCCCCAGTAGAACCGAGGGTTATGGCAACGGGACCAATAGCACGCAGAGGGGGATGGGGCTGATCCTCGGCTTGCGTATTATGCCTTTTTCGTCGGCTCAGCACCCGTAGGCTTGTTTCATGGGTTGAATTACGCATATAGTGTTCATTCCTAGCCTAAGATTGGACCAGACGGAGGGTTGCGACAGCAGGATCGACAGCACGTAGGGGGGATCGAGCGATCCCCGGCTTGCACATTCTGCCTCTCCGGTCGGCTGAGCACCCGCATGCTCATTTCGTGGGTTGGCTTAGGCATACAGAGTTCATTCCCAGTCTAAGATTTTGAGCCACGATGCACTTTTTGGGCTCGGGCATGTGCTGCTATGGCATTTTTTTCACTTGGGGCACCATCGCCGGAGCATCGTCGGAAAACATAATCAGCGGCATTGGGGGTTCCGACGATTGCGGGGGCCGGGGGCTGTTCGCATATGATGTGCGATGGGTGCTGGTACTTGGCCCTTATATTGGCCCCCTATCCCTCATCAAACCTCGAGAACTCACACCCCCTTAAAGAGCATTTGAGATTTTATAGGTTTGCTGCCAGTAGCCATTAAAGTGTCTAAAATGGGGACACTTTTTTCAAACAGTCACAAAATCTTCTCCACTTCGAGTTTTTAGCTGAATTTTTTTGTGCATGCCAACAAAAATACAAGGATCACCTCTACCAAAGTTGGGGATAAAAATCTTTCTAAAAAAATTTTAAAAAATCTTGAATCGCAAAAAGTTTAGAAAATCGTGAAAAATAGAAAACGGGTTGTCCTGCCACAAAACTTCACATGAAGGCTTAGGGGACCATTGTATGAATTTACAAGACATAAAAATGCCATTGGCATGGCAGAAATATGAAGATGTGCTTGAACCCACCTACCATCCATTCGATCCTCAGCTTGCGCATCCTGCCTCTCTAATCGGCTCAGTGCCCGCATGCTCCTTTCATGGGTTGACTTAGGCATACGGAGTTCATCCCCAGTCTAAGCATACAGAGTTCATTCCCAGTCTAAGATCAAACTGAATTGAGGGTTGCGACAACAGGATCGGTAGCATGCAGGGGGGACCGAGCTGATCCCCGACTTACGCATTTTGCCTCTCCGACCGACTGAGCGCCTGCACACCCATTTCATGGGTTGGCTTAGGCATAGAGAGTTCATTCCATGTCTAAACCCCAGCCAGACCAAGGGTTGTGGCAACGGGACCGACAGCACACAGAAGGGGACCGGGCCGATCCCTTGCTTGCGCATTATGCCTCTTCGGTCAGCTCAGTGCCTGCATGCTCGTTTCATGGGTTGACTTAGGCATACGAAGTTCATTCCCAGTCTAAGATCGGACTGGACTGAAGGTTGCGACAGTAGGATCGACAGCACGTAGGGGGAACCGGGCCGATCCCCGTCTTGCGTATTCTACCTTTTCGTCCGGTTGAGCACCCGCATGCATGCTTGTTTCATGGGTTGGCTTAGGCATACAGATTTCATTCTTTATCTAAGCATACGAAGTTCATTCCCAATTTGAGATCAGACCAGACCGAGGGTTACGGTAGTAGGACCAGTAGCAAGATCAGCATCATACAGGGGGGATCGGGCAGATCCCTGACTTACGCATTCTGCATCTCCGGCCAGCTGAGTGCCCACATGCTCGTTTCATGGGTTGGCTTAGGCATACAGAGTTCATTCCATGTCTAAGCCCCAGTCGAACTAAGGGTTATGGTAGTAGGACCGGTAGTAGGATCGACAACATGCAGAGGGGATCGAGTGCCCGCACGCTCGTTTCATAGGTTGACTTAGGCATACGGAGTTCATCCTCCATCTAAGCATACAGAGTTCATTCCTAGTCTAAGATCAGATTGGACCGAGGGTTATGGCAGCAGGATCGACAGCACGTAGGGGGATCGGGCCGATCCCTAGCTTGCACATTTTGCCTCTCCGGCCGACTGAGCGCCCGCACGCCCATTTTGTGGGTTGGCTTAGGCATAGGGAGTTCATTCCTTGTCTAAGCCCTAGCCGGACCGAGGGTTGTGGCAGCGGGACCGACAGCTGGTAGAGGGGGACTGGGTCGATCCCCGGCTTGCGCATTATGCCTCTTTGGCAGGCTCAACGCCCACACACTCATTGCGTGGGCTGACTTAGGCATACAGAGTTCATTCCCAGTCTAAGATCGGACTGGACCAAGGGTTGCGGCAGCAGGATCGACAGCACCCAGACGGGGACCGGGTCGATCCCCGGCTTATGCATTCAGCCTCTCCGAACGCCCGTTTCATGGGTTGGCTTAGGCATAGGGAGTTCATTCCATGTCTAAGCCCTAGCCGGATCGAGGGTTGTGGTAGCGAGACCGACAGCATGCAGAGGGGGACCGGGCCGATCCCTAGCTTGTGCATTATGCCTTTTCGGTTGGCTCAACACCCGCACCCTCGTTTCGTGGGTTGACTTAAGCATACGGAGTTCATTCCTAGTCTAAGATTAGACCGGACCGAGGGTTGCGATAGCAGGATCGATAGCACCCAAAGGGGGACCGGGCCGATCCCCAGCTTGCGCATTCTACCTCTCCAGCCGGCTGAGTGCCTGCACGCTCGTTTCCTGGGTTGGCTTAAGCATACGGAGTTTATTCCATGTCTAACCATACGGAGTTCATTCTGAGTCTAAGATCGGTCTGGACCGAGGGTTACGACAGGACAAGCAGTAGGATCTACAGCACGCAGGGGGGACCGGGCCGATCCTCAGCTTGCGCATTCTGCCTCTTTGGTGGGCTGAGCACCCACACACTCATTTCGTGGGTTGGCTTAGGCATAGGGAGTTCATTACATGTCTAAGCCCCAGCTGGACCGAGGGTTGTGGTAGCGGGACTGGCAGCATGCAGTGGGGGACCAGGCTGATCCCCCGCTTACGCATTACATCTCTCAGGCCGGCTGAGCGCCCGCATGCTCATTTTGTGGGTTGACTTAGGCATACGAAGTTCATCCCTAGTCTAAGCATACGGAGTTCACTCCCAGTCTAGGATTGGATCGGACCGAGGTTGTGATAACAGGATCGACAGCATGCAGGGGGGACCGGGTCGATCCCCGGCTTGCGCATTCTGCCTCTCCGATCGGTTGAGCGCCCGTACGCCCGTTTCATGGGTTGGCTTACGCATAGGGAGTTCATTCCATGTCTAAGCCCCAGCCAGACCGAGGGTTGTGGCAATGGGATCGGCAGCATACAGAGGGGGACCGGGCCGATCCCCGACTTGCGTATTATGCCTCTTCGGCCGGCTCAGCGCCCGCACGCTCATTTCATGGGTTGACTTATGCATACGAAGTTCATTCCCAGTCTAAGATCAGATCAGACCGAGGGTTGCGGTAGTAGGATTGACACCACGCAGGGGGGGATCAAGTCGATCCCCGGCTTGCGCATTCTGCCTCTCCGGTCGGCTAGGCACCCGCAAGCTCGTTTCGTGGGTTGGCTTAGGCATAGGGAGTTCATTCCATGTCTAGGCCCTAGCCAGACTGAGGGTTGTGGCAGCGGGACTGACAGCAGGTAGAGAGAGACCGGGCCCATCCCCGGCTTGCACGTTATGCCTCTCTGGCCAGCTCAACGCCCGCACACTTTTTCGTGGGTTGACTTAGGCATACAGAGTTCATTCCCAGTCTAACATTAGATCGGATCGAGGGTTGCGACAGCAGGATCGATAGCACGCAGGGGGGACCGGGCTGATCCCCGGCTTGCGCATTCTGCCTCTCCGATCGGTTGAGGGCCCGCACGCCCGTTTCATGGGTTGGCTTAGGCATAAGGAGTTCATTCATGTCTAAGCCCCAGCTGGACCGAGGGTTGTGGTAGCAGGACCGACAGCAGGTAGAGGGGGACCGGGTCGATCCCCGGCTTGCGCATTATGCCTCTCTGGTAGGCTCAACGCCCACACACTCATTTCATGGGTTGACTTAGGCATACGGAGTTCATTCCCAGTCTAAGATCGGACCAGACCGAGGGTTGTGGCAATAGGATCAACAGCACGCAGGGAGGATCGGTCGATCGTCGACTTACGCATTCTACCTCTCCGATCGGCTGAGCGCCCGTACGCTCGTTTCATGGGTTAGCTTAGGCATACAGAGTTCATTCGATGTCTAAGAATACGGAGTTCATTCCCAATCTAAGATCGGACCGAACCGAGGGTTACGGCAGCAGGACCAGCAGCAAGATCGACAGCATGCAGGGGTGGACCGGGCCAATCCTCGGCTTGTGCATTCTGCCTCTTTGACTGACTGAGCATCTGCACGCTCGTTTCATGGGTTGGCTTAGGCATACGGAGTTCATTCCATGTCTAAGCCCCAGCCGAACCGAGGGTTGTGGTAGCAAGACCGACAGTGGGATCGACAGCACGCAGAGGGGGACCGGGCCAATCCCCGGGTGGCACATTATGTTTCATGGGTTGGCTTAGGCATACGGAGTTCATTCCATGTCTAAGCAAACGAAGTTCATTCCCAGTCTAAGATCGGACCAGACCGAGGGTTGCGACAGCAGAACCAGTAGTAGCATCAACAGCACGAAGGGGGGGATCGGGTCGATCCCTAGCTTGCACATTGTGCCTCTCCGGTCGGCCTCTCCGGCTGGCTGAGCACCCACACGCTCGTTTTGTGGGTTGACTTAGGCATACAGAGTCCATCCCCAGTCTAAGCATACGGAGTTCATTCCCAGTCTAAGATCAAACCAGACCGATGGTTGCGACAGTAGGATCGACAGCACGCAGGGGGGACCAAGCTGATCCTTGGCTTACGCATTCTGCCTCTCTGACCGACTGAACACCCACACACCCGTTTCGTGGGTTGGCTTAGGCATAGGGAGTTCATTCCAAGTCTATGCCCCAGTCGGACCAAGGGTTGTGGCAGCAAGACCGGCAGCGGGATCGACAGCACGTAGAGAGGGACCAGGCTGATCCTTGACTTATGCATTATGCCTCACCGGTTGGCTTCTCTGATTGGCTGAGCCCCCGCACGCTCGTTTCATCAGTTGACATAGGCATACGGAGTTCATCCCCAGTCCAAGCATACGAAGTTCATTCTCAGTCTAAGCGCCCGCACGCCCGTTTGATGGGTTGGCTTAGGCATAGGGAGTTCATTCCATGTCTAAGCCCCAGTGGGGCCGAGGGTTGAGACAGCGGGACAGGCAACACGCAGAGGGGGATCGAGCCGATCCTCAATTTGTGTATTATGCCTCTTCGACTTGCTCAGCACCCGCACGCTCATTTTGTGGGTTGACTTATGCATACGGAGTTCATTCCTAGACTAAGATCAGACCAAATCGAAGGTTGCAGTAACAGGATCAATAGCACATAGGGGGGACCAGGCCAATCCCCAACTTGCGCATTCTGCCTCTCCGGTCGGCTAAGCGCCCGCATGCTCGTTTTGTGGGTTAGCTTAGGCATACGCAGTTCATTCCATGTCTAAGCATACGTAGTTCATTCCCAGTCTAAGAGTTTGAGCCACGATGCACATGCTGGGCTCGGGCATGTGCTGGTGCCGCATTTTTTTTGCCCGGGGCACCATCGTCGAAGCATCGCCAAAGAACCTAACCGACGGTATTGGGGGTTCCGGCGATTGGGGGGCCGGGGGGTGTGCGCACATGATGTGCGACGGGTGCTGGTACTTGGCCCTTATATTGGTCCCCTATCCCTCATCAAACCTCGAGAACTCACACCCCCTTAAAGAGCATTTGAGATTTTATAGGTTTGCTGCCAGTAGGCATTAAAGTGTCTGAAATGGGGATACTTTTTTCAAATGGTCACAAAATCTTCTCCACTTCACATTTTTAGCTAAATTTGTTTGTGCATGCCAATAAAAATACAAGGATCACCTCTACCAAATTTGGGGACAAAACTCTTTCTAAAAAAGTTTTAAAAATTCCTGAACCACAAAAAGTTTCAAAAATCGTGAAAAATAGAAAACGGGTCATCTTGCCACGAAACTTCACATGAAGGCTTAGGGGACCATTGTATGAATTTACAAGCCACAAAAATGGCATTGGCATGGCAGAAATATGAAGATGTGCTTGAACCCACCTACCACCCGTTCGATCCCCAGCTTGCGCACCCTACCTCTCTGGTCAGCTGAGCGTCCGTGCACTTGTTTCATGGGTTGACTTAGGCATACAGAGTTCATCCCCAGTCTAAGCATACGAAGTTAATTGCCAGTCTAAGATCGGACCGAATCGAGGGTTGCGGTAGCAGGATCGATAGCACGTAGGGTGGACCGGGTTGATCCTCGGCTTGCGCATTCTACCTCTCTGGCCGATTGAGCGCCTGCATGCTCATTTCATGGGTTGGCTTAGGCATAGGGAGTTCATTCCATGTCTAAGCCCCAGCTGGACCGAGGGTTGTGGCAACGGGACCGACAACACACAAAGGGGGACTGAGTCGATCCCCGACTTGCGTATTATGCCTCTACGGTCGGCTTAGCACCCGAACACTCGTTTCGTGGGTTCACTTAGGCATACGGAGTTCATTCTTAGTCTAAGATCGGATCGGACCGAGGGTTGCGACAGCAAGATCGACAGCACGCAGGGGGGACCGAGCTGATCCTCAGCTTGCGCATTCTGCCTCTCCGGCCGACTGAGCGTCCGTACATGCCTTTCGTGGGTTGGCTTAGGTATAGGGAGTTCATTCCATGTCTAAGCCCCAGTAGGATTGAGGGTTGAGGCAGTGGGACCGGTAGCACGCAGAGGGGGACTAGGCCGATCCTCGACTTGCGCATTATGCCTCTTTGGCTGGCTCAGCGCCCGCACGCTCATTTCGTGGGCTAACTTATGCATACATAGTTCATTCCAGGTCTAAGATCGGATCGGACCATGGGTTGTGGCAGCAGGATCGACAGCACGCAGGGGGGACCGGGTCGATCCCTGGTTGTGCATTCTGCCTCTCCGATCGACTGAGCGCCTGCACGCTCGTTTCATGGGTTGACTTAGGCATACAGAGTTCATCCCTAGGCTAAGCATACAGAGTTCATTCCCAGTCTAAGATCAGACCAGATTGAGGGTTGCGACAGCAGGATTGGCAGCACGCAGGGGGGATCGAGTCGATCCCAGGCTTGCGCATTCTATCTCTCTGGCCAACTGAGCGCCCGCACGCCCGTTTCATAGGTTGGCTTAGGCATAGGGAGTTCATTCCATGTCTAAGCCCCAGTTGGACCGAGGGTTGTGGCAGCGGGACCGACAGCACGCAGAGAGGGATCGGGCTGATCCCTGACTTATGCTTTATGCCTCTTCGATCGGCTCAACATCCGCACGCTCATTTTGTGGGTTGACTTATGAATACGGAGTTCATTCCCAGTCTAAGATCAGACTGGATTGAGGGTTACAATAGAAAGGTCGACAGTACGCAAGGGGGATCGGGTCGATCCTCGGCTTGTGCATTCTGCCTCTTCGGCCAGCTGAGTGCCCACACGCTCGTTTCGTGGGTTAACTTAGGCATACAGAGTTCATCCTCAGTCTAAGCATACAGAGTTCATTCCCAGTCTAAGATCGAACCGGACCAAGGGCTGCGACAGCAGGATCGACAGCACGCAGGGGAGACCAGGCCGATCCCCGGCTTGCGCTTTCTGCCTCTTCGATCGACTGAGCGCTCGCATGCCCATTTCATGGGTTGGCTTAGGCATAAGGAGTTCATTCCATGTCTAAGCCCTAGTCGGACAAAGTGTTGTGGTAGTGGGACCGACAGCATGCAAAAGGGGACCGGGTCGATCCCCAACTTGCGCATTATGACTCTCCGGCCGGCTCAGTGCTCGTATGCTCATTTTGTGGGTTGACTTTGGCATACGGAGTTCATTCTCAGTCTAAGACCAGACTGGACCGAGGGTTGCGGCAGCAGGATCAACAGCACACAGGGGGATCGGGTTGATCCCTGACTTATGCATTCTACCTCTCCGATCGACTGAGCGCCCGCACGCTCGTTTCGTAGGTTGGCTTAGGCATACGGAGTTCATTCCATGTCTAAGCATACAGAGTTCATTCCCAGTCTAAGATCAAATTGGACCGAGGGTTGTGGCAGCAAGATCGACAGCACGCAGGGGGGACCGGGTCGATCCCCGGCTTGCGTATTCTGCCTCTCCGGCCGGCTGAGCGCTAGCACACTCGTTTTGTGGGTTGGCTCAGGCATACGGAGTTCATTCCATGTCTAAGCCCCAGTCGGACCGAGGGTTGTGGCAGCAGGACAGGTAACGGGATCGACAGCACGCAGAGGGGGACTGGGTTGATCCTCAACTTGCGCATTATGCCTCTCTGGCCGGCCTCTCCGACTGGCTAAGCGCCCGCACGTTCGTTTCGTGGGTTGACTTAGGCGTACGGAGTTCATCCCTAGTCTAAGCATACGGAGTTGATTCCCAGTCTAAGATCAGATCGAAACGAGGGTTCTGGTAGTAGGATCAGCAGCACGTGGAGGGGATCGGGCCGATCCCTGGCTTGCACATTCTGCCTCTCCGATCGGTTGAGCGCTTGCACACCCGTTCCATGGTTTGCTTAGGCATAGGGAGTACATTCCATGTCTCAGGCCCAGTCGGACTGAGGGTTGTGGCAGCGGGATCGTCAGCACGCAGAGGGGGACTGAGCCGATCTTCGACTTGTGCATTATGCTTCTTCGACTGGCTCAGCACCCGCACGCTCATTTTGTGGGTTGACTTATGCATACAGAGTTTATTCCCAATCTAAGATCGGATCGAACCGAGGGTTGCAGCATCAGGGTCGACAGTACGTAGGGGGGATCGGGTCGATCCCTGGCTTGCACATTCTGCCTATCCGGTCGACTGAGTGATCGTACGCTCGTTTCGTAGGCTGGCTTAGGCATACGGAGTCATTCCATGTCTAAGCATACGGAGTTCATTCCCAGACTAAGATTTTGAGCCACGGTGCACATGCTGGGCTTGGGCATGTGCTGGTGCCGTATTTTTTTTGCCCAAGGTACCATCACCCGAGCGTTGATGGAGCATCATCGGAGAGCCTAACCGGTGGCATTGGGGGTTCCGATGATTGGGAGGGCTGAGATGTGTGCGCACATGATGTACGATGGGTGCTGGTACTTGTGTCATGGGCTCCGACCTTAGACTCAGAAACCGTGCGGCCTTGGGCTTGAAATCTCCTCCTTTATGCCAAAGTCAGCCTAAAACACAAATGTATGGGCACTAGAACAACGGGAAGGGCTGATTACACAAGTTAAAGAGAAACAGGATAAGAAGGCAGAATTCTGGAAATGCTCTTGTATTCACTGAAACAGAAGTGTTTGATGGTGTACAAATGAGGGAGGAGCAGCCCTCTATTTATAGTTGAGGCTCCAGCTTACACTTATTGGCAATATCCCTAGAATAAAGGCTAAAATCATGGGATTATACATATTACAATCAATCAGGATGCTAACTCCTAATTTTCAGGGTGAACCAAATCTGCCAGGATGCTGCTGCTGATCCTGCCTGCTTTCAGAAGCTTCCCTTGCATGTGCAGCACCTTGGGCCCTTCTGGATGTGGTACGGGCAGCTTGTATGCTAGGCCTTGGTCTCACGGGTTGCCTGCAAGTTGGGTGGGTGTTTTGAACTCGTTTGGTAGGCTTTGTGCGTAGAGACTCGCCAGCATGCCGGGTCTACGGGCCTCACCCTCTGGCTCGCCTGCTGGTGCACTTGATATGCCTGGCGTGCCCACCCAGGGCATGACATTCTCCCCCACCTGATTGTGCAATGCCCTCATTACGTCTTCTGCATGGTACTTCCTGATCTGGTCCCCGAACTGCCATAAGTCATCTGCTGGTCCCCAGTTCACCTCACTATCTGGAAGTCCCTTCCAGTGCACCAAGTACTCTTGTCTTGGCTGATAGTTCTTCCATCTCACCTCTCGGTCAGCTATGATGCTGTGGACCTCCTTCTCATATGAGGCCCTTGCTCCCAATGGTGCACGCTTTGACTTTGCCCATCTTGGATCTCCCTTATCCTCATGGAACGGCTTGAGCATGCTCACATGGAACACCGGGTGTACCCTCGACTTGGGTGGCATATCCAGCTTGTAGGCAACCTTGCCTACCCTCTTGACTACTCGAAAAGGTCCCTTGTACCTTCAAACTAGGCCTTTGTGCAACCCCCTATGGCGCACAATGGGATGCAGCTTCACCAACACCAAGTCTCCAACCTAGAACTGCACGTCCCACCTATTCTGGTTTGCCCACTTTTTCAACCTCTTGGCCGCCTTGTGTAGACAAACTCTAGCCAAGTCAGTTTGCTCCTGCCTTGCCTTGGCAAACTTGTATGTTGCTGGATTCGGCCCTGTATAACCTACAGCAATCGAACAGGGTGTTAGTGGTTGTTGACCTGTCATAACCTTAAATGGGCTCTGGTTCGTTGCCTCGCTCATTTGCAAGTTGTAGGAAAACTGTGCAATATCTAGCAGCTTTGGCCAGTCCCTTTATATGGCACTCACATAGTGCCTGAGGTAGACCTCCAATAATCCATTCACTCATTCTGTCTGCCCATCAATCACGGATGCATGCTAGTGGAAAAGTTTAAGTCTGACCCCAACAGCTTGAACAACTCAGTCCAGAACCTGGCCGTGAAACGTTCGTCCCGATCACTAACAATGGTCATCGGCACTCCTCAGTACTTGACCATGTTCTTCAAGAACAATCGAGCTACCTCCTCGACTGGGCACTCCTTAGTTGCTGGAATGAAGATTCCATACTTGGAAAACCTGTCCACCACTACCATGATGCTTCCAAAGCCTTCTGCTTTGGGTAGACTGACTATAAAGTCTAGAGAAACACTCTCCCATGGTCGCTCTCGCACTGGCAATTGCTCCAAGACACCGCCTAGTTTCTTGAGCTCCACCTTGTCCTGTTGGCACACAAGACAAGTCTTCACATAGGCCTCCACATCGTCCCTCATGTGCTGCTAGTAGTACCGATCCTCAATCAGCATGAAGGTACAGCTCACTACGAGGTGTCTAGCCCACCTTAAATCATGGCATTCTTGCAAAACTTCCTTGCGAAGCTTCCTGTGCTGCGACACAAACAGTCTACTACCCTTAGTGTACAGCAAGCCATCCTACAACCAAAACTGCCTAGTCTTACCTTGCTGGGCATACTCCATCAAAGCCTTGGCTGTAGGATCAAGCGTAAGTCCCTCCTTGATGTGCGGCACCAGTGACCCCTCTAGTTGGCTAATGGCAGCAAGGTTAGCCTTTCTGCTTAGGGCATCTGCCACTAGGTTCGCCTGCCCTGGCTTGTACTCCATCTGGAAATCAAATTCTATAAGAAAATCTTGCCATCTCGCCTGCTTGGGGGATAGCTTCTTCTGCGTCTGAAAGTAGCTGGTCGCCACATTGTTCTTCCTAACTATGAACCTCAACCCCAATAGGTAATGGTGCCAAGTGCAGAAGTAGTGCACCACTGCAGTCATCTCCTTCTCTTAGATCGTGTACTTACACTCAATCTCATTCAACTTCCTGTTCTCGAACGCGACTAGACGTCCTTCCTGCATCAACACGCCCCCTATGGCAAAGTTTAATGCATCCGTATGCACCTCATACGGCTTGGCATGGTCTGGCAAGGCCAAGACTGGCTCCTCGGTCACAGCCCACTTCAACCTGTCAAAGGCTTCCTGGCACCCTGCGCTCCACTCCCATGATTTCCCTTTTTTGAGCAAGTCAGTCAATGGCGTGGCTATTGCCGAGTGACCTTTGATGAAGCGCCTATAGTAGTTGACCAGCCCAAGGAATGATCTCAACTCAGTGACCTTGGCTGGTGGTTGCCACTTCAGGATGGCATGTATCTTGCCTTCATCCATGCGTATCCTGCCACCTCCCACTATGAGGCCAAGGAACGGGATCTACTGTTAGGTGAATGAGCACTTCTCCCTCTTGACAAACAGCTTGTGCACCCGCAACACCTTGAACACTTGTCTCAAGTGGTCTACATGCTCTCCCAAAGTCTAGCTATAGATCACAATGTCATCCAAATAAACCACAACAAACCGATTAAGGAATGACTGAAGTACCTTGTTCATAAGGATGCAGAATGTTGCTGGGGCGTTCGTGAGTTCGAAAGGCATCACCAAGAACTCATACGAACCATACTGAGTGACACATGCTGTCTTTGGCTCATCTCCCTCCACGATCCTGACTTGATAGTAGCCTGACCTCAAATCCAGCTTGGTGAACCACCTTGCGCTCCCAAGTTGATCGAGCAAGTCCGCAATGAGTGGGATGGGGTACTTGTTCTTGATGGTTAGCTTGTTCAAAGCTCGATAGTCTATGCACAGCCGCAACAACCCATCATGCTCGCGCTGAAATAGAATCGATGCACCATAGGGTGCCTTCGATGACCGGATGAAGCTAGCATCTACTAAATCTTTGAGCTGCTTCCTCAACTCTTCCAACTCTGGTGGAGACATTCGGTAAGGGGCTCTAGCTGATGGCTTGGCCTCAGACACCAGCTCGATCTTATGGTCTACCTCCCTCTTAGTTGGTAGCTTGCTAGATAGCTTTTTGGGCATCACAACACTAAAGGTCTTCAGCCCCTTTAGCACCTCCAAGGGTGACTCGGTCTCCTTCTCCCTTGGCTCATCATATTTCAGGGCTGCCAAGAAGGTGTCTTCTTGTTTGCTTACCGCCTTGGCAAATTGGATGGCTGACACCCTCCGTGACCCAACTTCAGACCCTCTCCTCAATGGCTTTAGGCATTGGCACTGTGCATCCAAGATGCAAACACAATCGATAAAAGGCACAAGGAGGGTGTTAATCCGAACAAGGAAATCCAACCCAATCACAAACTCATAGTCGTCAAGGGGTATTACTTCAATGGTCTCCTTGCCTTTCCAGTCTCCAAGCTGCAACTCCACTCCCCACACTACTCCAATGGCTGAAACTTTCTTGGAGTTCACCATTTTAATGGTACCAATCCCTTTCTACACCTTTAGTCCGAGCTTCCAGGCTCTATCACCTAAAATAAAAAGATGTGAGGCACTTGTGTCCACCAGTACGCTCACCATCTTACCCACAACCATCAGATCCGTAAACATCAAGCCCTTTGGCTTGCGGCTCCCCTTACTCTAGATAGTATTGAGCGCTAACGACCCAAGCTTTGCTACCTCTGACTCTGGCTCCTTGTTAGACTCCTTGTCTACAGCAGCCAGCTTGCCCTTCTGCGGGTAATTACGTGCTATGTGGCTCCCTCCACATAGGTAGCATGCTAGTGGCTCTCAGTCCCCCTTTGCTTTCCACTTGCCTGCTGGTGGCTTCCTCTCGCCATCCTTGGTTGAATGATCTCGATCTCCATCCTTGGACTCCCGATCACAGTCCTTCCCCTTGGACTACTTTTTTCGGTCCCTATCGTCCCTACCCTTACCCTTGGGCTTGGTAGACTTGAACTTGTTCAGAGGCTTGAACTCTATCAAGGCCTCGATAGTAGTCATGGCTTTAGCCTAGTCATGAACTCCTCTCCTTTGTAGCTCATGCTTCACCCACGGCTTCAGCCCATCCATGAAAGCAAATAAGACGTCCTTCTCGCCTAGATTCAAGATCTGTAGCATCAGTTCAGAAAATTTTTGGACATACTCCCTTATGTCCCCGTGCTGGCTCAACCTGCGTAACTTTGCCCGTGCCTCATCATCGGTATACTCCGGGTAAAATTGTTCTTTGAACTCCTTTTGGAACTCTACCTAGGTTCTAATCTTGGTGCTCCCACACCTGACATCATCACACCTGAGCCTCTACCACAATAAGGCTACATCAGTGAGATACATACTTTCATGCCCATGGCCTGGAAGTACTGCTCCATACCCCAAAGGTAGTTATCTACTTCCTTGGCTGCCCTAGTCCCCTTGAACTCCTTAGGCTTGGGGACATCCAATTTGGACTTGGACACTCTAGCAAACATGCCATTCCCAATGGCAGTCTTGCAAGCAACGAGCTCACTGGTAAGCTCCTCCATCCACTGGCGCATGGCCTCCATGCCATCACGCAAGGTTAGCACTTCAGCCTCCATGGTCTGATTCTTTTAGGTGAACACGTCCAAGCCTTTGTTGAGAGCAGCTTGTAGCTCACTTTGGATCTCCTCCCCCATGGAGTATAGCGACGCAATGTTAGTCTCTACCCCCTCAAGCTTCTCCCCCATGTCACCCATGGTCATCTCCACCTTGGCCAGCCTACCGTCCATGGTAGACCAGATATATCTAGAACTGGCTTTCCTCCCTCTTCAATGCCTATGCTCCTGGGCCTTTGGTTGTTGGTTAGCAGCATCACTTTGGGATGCTTTCTCCTCTAACCTACACAACACAAACATGCAGAAGCGAAATTGCTCTGATACCAACTATCACGGGCTCCAACCTCAGACTCAAAAACCATGTGGCCTTAGGCTTGGAATCTCCTCCTTTATGCCTAAGTCAGCCTAAAACACAAGCGTACGGGCACTAGAACAACAGGAACGGCTGATTACGCAAGTTAAAGAGAAATAGGATAAGAAGGTAGAATTCTGGAAATGCTATTGTATTCATTGAAACAAAAGTGTTTGATGGTGTACAAATGAGGGAGGAACAGCCTTTTATTTATAGTTGAGGCTCCAGCTTACACTTAATTGCAATATCCCTAGAATAAAGGCTAAAATCATGGGATTATACAGATTACAATCAATCAGGATGCTAACTCCTGATTTTCAGGGTCCACCAAATCTGCCATGATGTTGCTGCTGATCCTGCCTGCTTCCAGAAGCTTCCCTTGCATGTCCAGCACCTTGGGCCCTTCTGGATGTGGTGCGGGCAGCTTGTATGCCAGGTCTTGGTCTCACAGGCTGGCCTGCAACTTGGGTGGGCGTTCTGAACTCATTTGCTAGGCTTTACACGCAGATACCCGCCAGCACGTCTAGTCTACGGGCCTCAACCTCTGGCTTACCTGCTGGTGCATCTGATGTACCTGGTGTGCCCGCCCAAGGTGTGACAATTGGCCCTTATATTGGCCCCCTATCCCTCATCAAACCTCGAGAACTCACACCCCCTTAAAGTGCATTTGAGATTTTATAGGTTTGCTGCCAATAGCTATTAAAGTGTCTGAAATGGGGACACTTTTTTCAAACGGTCACAAAATCTTCTCCACTTCGAGTTTTTAACTGAATTTTTTTGTGCACGCCAACAAAAATACAAGGATCACCTCTACCAAATTTGGGGACAAAAATCTTTCTAGAAAAATTTTAAAAAATCTCAAACCGCAAAATGTTTCAAAATTTGTGAAAAATAGAAAACAGGTCATCTTGCCATGAAACTTCACATGAAGGCTTAGGGGACCATTGTATGAATTTAGAAGCCATAAAAATGGCATTGGCATGGCAGAAATATGAAGATGTGCTTGAACCCACCTACCACCCGTTTGATCCCCGGCTTGCGCATCCTGCCTCTCTGGTCGACTGAGCGCCCGTACGCTCATTTCATGTGTTGACTTAGGCATACGAAGTTCATCCCCAGTCTAAGCATACGGAGTTCATTCCCAATCTAAGATTCGACCAGACCTAGGGTTGCGACAACAGGATCGGTAGCACGCAGGGGGGACCGAGCCAACCCCCGACTTGCACATTCTGCCTCTCCGGTCGACTGAGCGCCTGCACGCCCATTTCGTGGGTTGGCTTAGGCATAGGGAGTTCATTCCTTGTCTAAGCCTCAACCGGACCAAGGGTTGTGGTAGTGGGATTGACAACATGCAGAGGGGGACCGGGTCGTTCCCCAGCTTGCGCATTATGCCTCTTCGGCCAGCTCAGCGCCCGTACGCTCGTTTCGTGGGTTAACTTAAGCATACAGAGTTCATTCTCAGTCTAAGATCAGACCGGACTGAGGGTTACATCAGTAGGATCGACAACACGCAGGGGGGGACTGGGTCGACCCCCAGCTTACACATTCTACCTCTTCGGTCGGCTGAGTGCCCGCACGCTCGTTTCGTGGGTTGGCTTAGGCATACGGAGTTCATTCCATGTCTAAGCATACGAAGTTCATTCCCAGTCTAAGATCGGACCGGAGCAAGGGTTGTGGCAACAGGACCAGCAGCAGGATCGGCAGCATGCAGGAGGGACCGGACCGATCCCCGGCTTGCACATTCTGCCTCTCCGGCTGGCTGAGCGCCCGTACGCTCATTTCGTTGGTTGGCTTAGGCATACAGAGTTCATTCCATGTCTAAGCCCCAACTGGACCGAGGGTTGAGACAGCAGGACCGGTAGCATGATCGATAGCATGCAGAGGGGGACTGGGCTGATCCTCGGCTTCTACATTATGCCTCTCCGATCGACCTCTGCGGCCTGTTGAGCGCCCGCACACTCGTTTCATGGGTTGACTTAGGCATACGAAGTTCATCCCTAATCTAAGCATACGGAGTTCATTCCCAGTCTAAGATCGGATCGAACCGAGGGTTGCGAAAGCAGGATCGACAGCACGCAGTGGGGACTAGGCCGATTCCCAACTTGCGCATTCTACCTCTTCGGCCAGCTGAGCGCCTGCACGTCTATTTCGTGGGTTGGCTTAGGCATAGGGAGTTCATTCCATGTCTAAGTCCCAGCCGGACCGAGGGTTGTGGTAGCGGGATTGGCAGTATGCATGGGGGACCGAGCCGATCCCCGGCTTGCGCATTCTACCTCTTCGATCGGATGAGCACCAACATACTCGTTTCATGGGTTGGCTTAGGCATAGGGAGTTCATTGCATGTGTAAGCTCCAGTCGGACCGAGGGTTGTGGCAGCGGGATCGATAGCATGTAGAAAGGGATCGGGCTGATCCGTGGCTTGCGTATTATGCCTCTCCGGCTAGCTCAACACTCGCATAATCATTTCGTGGGTTGACTTAGGCATACGGAGTTCATTCCCAGTGTAAGATCGAATCAGACCGAGGGTTGCGATAGTAGGATCGGACCACACGTAGTGGGGACCGGGCTGATCCCTAGCTTGTGCATTCTGCCTTTCCGGCCGGCTGAGTGCCCACATGCTTGTTTTGTGGGTTGGCTTAGGCATAGAGAGTTCATTCCATGTCTAAGCCCCAGCCAGACCGAGGGTTGTGTCTGTGGGACAATAGCACGCAGAGGGGGATCGGGCCGATCCCTGACTTGCGCATTATGCCTCTTCGGCCGGCTCAACGCCCGTACGCTCATTTCGTGGGTTGACTTATGCATACGGAGTTCATCCCAGTCTAAGATCAGACCGGACCGAGGGTTGTGGCAGCAAGATCGACAGCACGCAGTGTGGGACCAAGCTGATCCTCGACTTGTGCATTCTACCTCTCCAGTCGGTTGAGCACCCGTACGCTCGTTTTGTTGGTTAACTTAGGCATACAGAGTTCATCTGCAGTCTAAGCATACGAAGTTCATTCCCAGTCTAAGATCGGACTGGACCGAGGGTTGCGACAGTAGGATCGACAGCACGCAAGGGGGACCGAGCCGATCCTCGACTTGCGCATTTTACCACTCCGGCCAGCTGAGCGCCCGCACGGCCATTTCGTGGAATGGCTTAGGCATAAAGAGTTCATTCCATGTCTAAGCCCCAGTCATACAGAGGGTTGTGGCAGCGGGGCCGACAGCACGCAGAGGAGGACCGAGCCGATCCCTGGCTTGCGCATTATGCCTCTCCGACCGACTCAACACCCGCACACTCGTCTCGTGGGCTGACTTAGGCATACGGAGTTCTTTCCCTGTCTAAGATCGGACCAGACCAAGGTTGCGGTAGCAGGATCGACAGGACGTAGAGGGGGACCAGGCTGATCCCTGGCTCGTGCATCTACCTCTTCGATCGGCCGAGCACCTGTACGCTCATTTCGTGGGTTGGCTTAGGCATACGGAGTTCATTCCATGTCTAAGGATACGGAGTTCACTCCCAGTCTAAGATCGGATCGGACCGATGGTTGTGGCAGCAGGATCAGTAGCACGCAGGGGGGACCGGGCCGATCCCTGGCTTACGCATTCTGCCTCTCCGGTCGGCTGAGCACCCGCATGCTCATTTCGTGGGTTCGCTTAGGCATATGGAGTTCATTCCATGTCTAAGCCCCCGTCGGACCGAGGGTTGTGGCAGCAGGACAAGCAGTAGGACCAGCAGTAGGATCGACAGCACGCAGAGGGGGATCAAGCTGATCCCCGAATTATGCATTATGAGTCTCCCGCCGTCTGAGTGACCGCACGCTCGTTTCATGGGTTGACTCAGGCATACGGAGTTCATCCCCAGTCTAAGCATACGGAGTTCATTCCCAGTCTAAGATCAGACCAGACCGAGGGTTGCGACAGCAGGATCGATAGTATGGAATGGGATCGGGCCGATCCCCGGCTTGCACATTCTGCCTCTCTGACCGGCTAAGCGCCTGTACACCTGTTTCCTGGGTTAGCTTAGGCATAGGGAGTTCATTCCATGTCTAAGCCCCAGTCAGATCGAGGGTTGTGGCTGTGGGATCGACAGCATACAGAGGGGGATCAGGTCAATCCTTGGCTTGCGCATTATGCCTCTCCGGCTGGCTCAGCACCCGCACGCTCGTTTCGTGGGTTGACTTAGGTATACGGAGTTCGTTCCCAATCTAACATCGGATCGGACTGAGGGTTGCAGCAGCAAGATCGATAGCACGCAGGGGGATCGGGTCGATCCCCGGCTTGTGCATTCTGCCTCTCCGGCTGACTGAGTGCCCGCACGTCTGTTTCATGGGTTGGCTTAGGCATAGGGAGTTCATTCCATGTCTAACCCCAGTCGGACCGAGGGTGGTGGCTGCGGGACCGACAGTGGGATTGGCAGCACGCGGAGGGGGACCGGGCTGATCCCCGGCTTGCGCATTATGCCTCTCTGGCTAGCCTCTCTGGCCGGCTGAGCACCTGCACGCTCGTTTCGTGGGTTGACATAGGCATACGGAGTTCATCACCAGTCTAAGCATACGGAGTTCATTCCCATTATAAGATCGAAAGGAATCGAGGGTTGCGGTAGTAGGATCGGTAGTACGCAGGGGGGATTGGGCCGATCCCAGGCTTGCGCATTCTGCCTCTCCGGTCGGCTGAGCGCCCGCACTCCCATTTTGTGGGTTGGCTTAGGCATAGGGAGTTCATTCCATGTCTAAGCCCCAGCCAGACCGAGGGTTGTGGCAGTGGGACCGGTAGCACGCAGAGGGAGACCGGGCCGATCCCTGGCTTACGCATTATGCCTCTTCGACCGGCTCAACGCCTGCTCGCTCGTTTCACGGGTTGACTTATGCGTACAGAGTTCATTCCTAGTCTAAGATCAGACCAGACCCAGGGTTACCGCAGCAGGATCGACAGAACGCAAGGGGGACCAAGCCGATCCAAGGCTTGTGCATTGTGCCTCTCCGGCCGGTTGAGCGCCCGTACGCTCGTTTCGTGGGTTGGTTTAGGCATATGTAGTTCATTCCATGTCTAAGCATACGGAGTTCATTCCCAGTCTAAGATTTTGAGCCACGATACACATGCTGGGCTCGGGCATGTGCTGGTGCCGTATTTTTTTTGTCGGGGGCACCATCGTCGAAGCATCGCCGGAGAGCCTAACCGACGGCATTGGGGGTTTCGACGATTGAGAGGGCCGGGGGGTGTGTGCACATGATGTGCGATGGGTGCTGGTACTTGGCCCTTATATTGGCCCCCTATCCCTCATCAAACCTCAAGAAATCACACCCCTTAAAGAGCATTTGAGATTTTATAAGTTTGCTGCCAGTAGCCACTAAAGTGTCTGAAATGGGGACACTTTTTTCTAGCGGTCACAAAATCTTCTCCACTTCGAGTTTTTAGCTGAATGTTTTTGTGCATGCCAACAAAAGTACAAGGATCACCTCTACCAAATTTGGGGACAAAACTCTTGCTAGAAAAATTTAAAAAAATCTAGAACCTAAAAAAGTTTCAAAAATCAGAAAAAATAGAAAACGGGTCATCTTGCCACGAAACTTCACATGAAAGGTTAGGGGACCCTTGTATGAATTTACAAGCCATAAAAATGGCATTGGCATGGCAGAAATATGAAGATGTGCTTGAACCCACCTACCTCCCGTTCGATCCCCGGCTTGCGCATCCTGACTCTCTGGTCGACTGAGCGCTCGTACGCTCGTTTCGTGGGTTGACTTAGGCATACGAAGTTCATCCCCAGTCTAAGCATACGGAGTTCATTCCTAGTCTAAGATCGAACCAGACCGAGGGTTGCGGTAGCAGGATCGACAGCACGTAGGGGGGACCGGGTCGAGCCCTGAATTCTGCATTTTGCCTCTCCAGTCGGCTGAGCACCCGCACGCCCATTTCATGGGTTGGCTTAGGCATAGGGAGTTCATTCCATGTCGATGCCCCAGTCGGACCGAGGGTTGTAGCAGGGGGACCGACAGCATGCAGAAGGGGATCGGGCAGATCTTCGACTTATGCATTATGCGTCTCCAGCCGGCTCAGTGCCTGCATGCTCGTTTTATGGGTTGACTTAGGCATACATAGTTCATTCCCAGTCTAAGATTGGATCAAACCGAGGGTTGCGGTAGTAGGATCGATGCGCGCAGGGGGGATCGCGCCGATCCCCGGCTTGCACACTCTGCCTCTTCGATCGGCTGAGCACCCGCACGCTCGTTTCATGGGTTGGCTTAGGCATACGGAGTTCATTCCATGTCTAAGCATATGTTCATTCCCAGTCTAAGATAGGATCGGATCGAGGGTTGCGACAGCAAGACCGGTAGCAGGATCGGCATCATGCAGGGGGGACCGGGCTGATCCCCGACTGGCGCATTCTGCCTCTCCGGCTAGCTGAGCGCCCGCACACTCATTTCGTGGGTTGGCTTAGGCATATGGAATTCATTCCATGTCTAAGCCCCAGCCAGACTGAGGGTTGTGGTAGCAGGACCAACAACAGGATCGACAGCACGCAGAGGGGGACCGGGCTAATCCTCAGCTTGTGCATTATTCCTCTTCGATCGGCCTCTCCGGCTGACTGAGCGCTCGTACGCTCATTTCATGGGTAGACTTAGGCATACAGAGTTCATTCCCAATCTAAGCATACGGAGTTCATACCCAGTCTAAGATCAAACCAGACCGAGGGTTGTGGCTGTAGGATCGATAGCACGTATGGGGACCAGGCCGATCCCAGGCTTTTGCATTCTGCCTCTCCGGTTGGTTGAGTGCCCGCATGTCTGTTTCATGGGTTGGCTTAGGCATAGGGAGTTCATTCCATGTCTAAGCCCCTGTCAGACCAAGGGTTGTGGTAGCGGGACTGGCAGCACGTAGAGGGGGACCGGGTCGATCCCCGGCTTGTGCATTATGCCTTTTCAGTCGTCTTGGTGCTCGTACGCTCGTTTCGTGGGTTGACTTATGCATACGGAGTTCATTCCCAGTCTAAGATTGAACCAGATCGAGGGTTGTGGTGGCAAGATCGACAGCACGCAGGGGGGACCAGGTCGATCCCTGACTTGCACATTCTACCTCTCTGGCTTGCTGAGCGCCTACACACTCGTTTCATGGGTTGCTTTAGGCATACAGAGTTCATTCCATGTCTAAGCATATGGAGTTCATTCCCAGTCTAAGATTTTGAGCCACGGTGCACATGCTGGGCTCGGGCATGTGCTGGTGCTACATTTTTTCCTCCGAGCACCATCGTTGGAGAATCGCTGAAGAGCCTAACCGGTGGCATTGGGGGTTTCGGTGATTGGGGGGGCCGGGGGGTATGCGTACATGATGCGCGATGGATGCTGGTACTTGGCCCTTATATTCGCCCCCTATCCCTCATCAAGCCTCTCCAGTCGACTGAGCGCCCGCACACTCGTTTCATGGGTTGGCTTAGGCATACGAAGTTCATTCCATGTCTAAGCCTCGGCCGGACTGAGGGTTGTGGTAGCAGGATCGACAGCGGGATCGACAGCATGCAGAGGGGGATCAGGCTGAACCCCGGCTTGCGCATTATGCCCCTCCGATCGGCTCAGCATCTGCACGCTCATTTCGTGGGTTGACTTAAGCATACGAAGTTCATTCCCAGTCTAAGATCGGATCGGACCGAGGACTGCGGTAGCAGGATCGACAGCACACATGGGGAATCGGGCCATTCCCCAGCTTCGCATTCTACCTCTCTGACAGACTGAGCGTCCGCACGCTCATTTCATGGGTTGGCTTAGGCATACGGAGTTCATTCCATGTCTAAGCATAAGGAGTTCATTCCCAGTCTAAGATCAGAGCGGACCAAGGGTTGCGGCAGCAGGACTAGAAGCAGGATCGACAACACGCAGGGGGACCGGGTCGATCCCCGGCTTGCGTATTCTGCCTCTTCGGCCGGGTGAGCGCCCGCACGCTCGTTTCATGGGTTGACTTAGGCATATGGAGTTCATCCCCAGTCTAAGCATACGGAGTTCATTCCCAGTCTAAGATCAGACCAGACCAAGGGTTGCGGCAGTAGGATCGACAGCACGCAGGGGTGACCGGGCTGATCCCCGACTTGCGTATTCTGCCTCTCCCACTGGCTGAGTGCCCGTACTCCTGTTTCTTGGATTGGCTTAGGCATAGGGAGTTCATTCCATGTCTAAAGCCCAGCCGGACCGAGGGTTGTGGCAGGGGACTAGTAGCACGTAGATGGGGACCGGGCCAATCCCCGGCTTGCGCATTGTGCCTCTCCGATCGGCTCAGCACCGTACGTTCGTTTCGTGGGTTGACTTATGCATACGAAGTTCATTCCCAGTCTAAGATCGGACTGGACCGAGGGTTGTGGCAGCAGGATCGACAGCACGCAGGGGGGACCGAGCCGATCCCCGGCTTGCGCATTCTACCTCTCCGACCGGCTGAGCGCCCTCACGTTCATTTCATGGGTTGGCTTAGGCATACGGAGTTATTTCCATGTCTAAGCATACGAAGTTCATTCCCAGTGTAAGATTTTGAGCTACGGTGCACATGCTGGGCTCGGGCATGTGCTGGTGCCATATTTTTTTCACTCGAGGCACCATCGTTGGAGCATCGTCGGAGAGTCTAATCGACGGTATTGGGGGTTCCGACGATTGGGGGGCCGGGGGGTGTGCGCACATGATTTGCAATGGGTGCTGGTACTTGGCCCTTATGTTGGCCCCCTATCCCTCATCAAACCTAGAGAACTCACACCCCCTTAAAGAGCGTTCGAGATTTTATAGGTTTGCTGCCAGTACCCATTAAAGTGTATAAAATAGGGACACTTTTTTCAAATGGTCACAAAATCTTCTCCACTTCAAGTTTTTAGCTGAAAGTTTTTGTGCCTACCAATAAAAATACAAGGATCAGCTCTGACAAATTTGGGGACAAAACACTTTCTAAAAAAATTTTAAAAAATCTCGAACCGTAAAAAGTTTTAAAAATTGTGAAAAATAGAAAATGGGTCGTCTTGCCACGAAACTTCATATGAAGGCTTAGGGGACCATTGTATGAATTTACAAGCCATAAAAATGGCATTGGCATGGCAGAAATATGAAGATGTGCTTGAACCAACCTACCACCCATTCGATCCCCGACTTGCGCATCCTGCCTCTCTAGTCGGCTGAGCATTCACACGCTCGTTTCATGGGTTGACTTAGGCATACGGAGTTAATTCCCAGTCTAAGATCAGACTGGACTGAGGGTTGCGACAGCAGGATCGGCAGCACGTAAGGGGGACCGGGCCGATCCCAGGCTTGCGTATTCTGCCTCTCCGACCGACTGAGCACCTGCATGCCCGTTTCATGGGTTGGCTTAGGCATAGGGAGTTCATTCCATGTCTAAGCCCCAGTCGAACAGAAGGTTGTGGCAGTGGGATCGACAGCACGCAGAAGAGGACTGAGTCGATCCCTGACTTGTGCATTATGCCTCTCCGGTCAGCTCAGCGCCTGCACGCTTGTTTTGTGGGTTAACTTAGGCATAAGTAGTTCATTCCCAGTCTAAGATCGGGCCGGACTGAGGGTTGCAGTAGCAGGATCGATAGCACCTAGGGGGGATCGGGTCGATCCTTGGCTTGTGCATTTTGCCTCTCCGATCGATTGAGCACCCGCACGCTCGTTTCATGGGTTGGCTTAGGCATACGGAGTTCATTCCATATCTAAGCATACGGAGTTCATTCCCAATCTAAGATCAGACCGGATCGAGGGTTGCGGTAGCAGGATCGGCAGCACGCAGGGGGGACTGAGCCGATCCCCGACTTATGCATTTTGCCTCTCCGGTCGACTGAGTGCCTGCACGCTCGTTTTATGGGTTGACTTAGGCATACGGAGTTCATCCCCAGTCTAAGCATATGAAGTTCATTCCCAGTCTAACATCGGACCAGACTGAGGGTTGTGGTAGCAGGATTAGCAGCATGCAGTGAGGACCGAGCCGATCCCTAGCTTGCGTATTATGCCACTCCAGTCGGCTCAGTGCCCGAACGCTCATTTCATGGGTTGACTTAGGCATACGGAGTTCATTCCCAGTCTAAGATCAGACCAGATCGAGGGTTGCGATAGCAAGATTGACAGCATGTAGGGGGGACCTGCCAGTCCGCGGCTTGCGCATTCTGCCTCTCCGACCAGCTGAGCGCCCGTATGCTCATTTTGTGGGTTGGCTTAGGCATATGGAGTTCATTCCATGTCTAAGCATATGGAGTTCATTCCCTGTCTAAGATCGGATCGGACCGAGGGTTGCACAGTAGGACCAGCAGTAGGATTGGCAGCATGCAGAGGGGGGACCGTCTTGATCCTCGGCTTGCGCATTATGCATGTCTGACCGGTTGAGCGCTCGCACGCTCATTTCATGGGTTGACCTAGGCATACGGAGTTCATCCCCAGTCTAAGCATACAGAGTTCATTCCCAATCTAAGCAGCACGCAGAGGGGGACCGGGTCGATCCCCGGCTTATGCATTATGCCTCTCTGATCAGCTCAACGCCCGAACGCTCATTTCGTGGGTTGACTTAGGCATACAGAGTTTATTCCCAATCTAAGATCGGACCGAACTGAGGGTTGTGGCAGCAGGATCGGGCTGATCCTCGGCTTATGCATTTTGCCTCTTCGGTCGGCTGAGCGTCGACACGCTCGTTTCGTGGTTTGGCTTAGGCATACAGAGTTCATTCCATGTCCAAGCATACGGAGTTCATTCCCAGTCTAAGATTTTTTGCATGCCAACAAAAATACAAGGATCACCTCTACCAAATTTGAAGACAAAACTCTTTCTAAAAAAATTTTGAAAAATCCCGAATCGTAAAAAGTTTCAAAAATTGTGAGAAATAGAAAATGGGTCGTCTTGCCACGAAACTTCAAATGAAGGCCTAGGGGACCACTATATGAATTTACAAGCCATAAAAATGGCATTGGCATGGCATAAATATGAAGATGTGCTTGAACCCACCTGCTACCCGTTCGATCTACGGCTTGCGCATCCTGCCTCTCTGGTCGGCTGAGCGTCCGTACGCTCATTTCATGGGTTGACTTAGGCATACGGAGTTCATCCCCAGTCTAAGCAAACAAAGTTCATTCCCAGTCTAAGATCAGACTAGATCGAGAGTTGCGGCAGCAGGATCGGCACACACAGGGGGGATCGGGTCGATCTCATGCTTGCGCATTCTGCCTTTCCAGCTGGCTGAGCGCCCGCACGCTCATTTCGTGGGTTGGCTTAGGCATAGGGAGTTCATTCCATGTCCAAACCCCAGTCGGACCGAGGGTTGTGGTAGCGGGACCGACAGCACGCAGAGGGGAATCGGGCCGATCCCCGGCTGGTGCATTATGCCTCTCCGGTCGGCTTAGTGCCCGCACGCTCGTTTCGTGGGTTGACTTAGGCATACGGAGTTCATTCCCAGTGTAAGATCAGATCGGACCAAGGGTTTCGATAGCAGGATCGATAGCACATAGGGGGGCTGGGTCAGTCCCCGGCTTGCGCATTCTGCCTCTCTGACCGGCTGAGTGCCTGCACGCTCATTTCATGGGTTGGCTTAGGTATATAGAGTTCATTCCATGTCTAAGCATGTGGAGTTCATTCCCAATCTCAGATCAGATCGGATTGAGGGTTACGGTAGTAGTACCAATAGCAGGATCGACAGCATGGCAGGAGGGACCGGGCCAATCCTCGGCTTACACATTCTGCCTCTCTGACCGAGTGAGCGCCCGCACGCTCATTTCGTGGGTTGGTTTAGGCATACGGAGTTGATTCCATGTTTAAGCCCCAGTCGGATCGAGGGTTATGGCAGCAGGATCGGCAGCGGGATCGACAGCACACAGAGGGGGATCGGGGCTGATCCTTGACTTACGCATTATGCCTTTCCGATCAGCCTCTCTGGTCGGTTGAGCGCTTGCACGCTAGTTTTGTGCGTTGACTTAGGCATACGGAGTTCATCCCCAGTCTAAGCATACGAAGTTCATTCCAGTCTAAGCAACACGCAGAGGCAGACCGGGCTTGGTATTATGCCTCTCCGATCGGCTCAGTGCCCGAATGCTCGTTTCGTGGGTTGACTTAGGCATACGAAGTTCATTCCCAATCTAAGATCAGACCAGACTGAGGGTTGCGGCAATAGGATTGACAGCACGCAGGGGGACCGGGTCGGTCCCTAGCCTACTCATTCTGCCTCTCTGGCCGGCTGAGCACCCGCACGCTCGTTTCATGGGTTGGCTTAGGCATACGGAGTTCATTCCATGTCTAAGCATACGGAGTTCATTCCCAGTTTAAGATTGGATTGGACCGAGTGTTGCAGTAGCAAGACCATTAGCAGGATCGACAGCACGTATGAGGGGACCGGGCTAATCCCCAGCTTACGCATTCTGTCCCTTCAGCCGGCCTCTCCGGTTGGCTGAGCGCCCGCACGCTCATTTTGTGGGTTGACTTAGGCATACGGAGTTCATCCCCAGTCTAAGCATACGAAGTTCATTCCCAGTCTAAGATCTTACTGGATTGAGGGTTGCGGCATTCTGCCTCTCTGGTCGGCTGAGCGTCCACACGCTCGTTTCCTGGGTTGGCTTATGTATACGAACTTCATTCCATGTCTAAGCATACGGAGTTCATTCCCAGTCGGGCATGTGCTGGTGCCACATTTTTTTCGCCCGAGACACCATCACCGAAGCATCGCTGAAGAGCCTAACCGATGGCATTGGGGGTTCCAACGATTGGGGGGTTGGGGGGTGTACACACATGAGGTGCGATGGGTGCTGGTACTTGGCCCTTATATTGGCCCCCTATCCCTCATCAAACCTCGAGAACTCACACCCCCTTAAAGAGCATTTGAGATTTTATAGGTTTGCTGCCAGTAGCCATTAAAGTGTCTGAAATGGGGACACCTTTTTCAAACGGTCACAAAATCTTCTCCACTTCGAGTTTTTAGCTGAATTTTTTTTGTGCATGCCAAAAAAAAAATACAAGGATCACCTCTACGAAATTTGGCTACAAAACTCTTTCTAAAAAAATTTTAAAAAATCCCGAACCGTAAAATGTTTTGAAAATTGTGAAAAATAGAAAACGAGTCATCTTGCCACGAAACTTCACATGAAGGCTTAGGGGACCATTGCATGAATTTACAACCCATAAAAATGGCATTGGTAGGGCAAAAATATGAAGATGTGCTTGAACCAACCTATCACCCATTCGATCCCCAGCTTACGCATCCTGCCTCTCTGGTCGATTGAATAGGACCGAGGGTTGTGGTAGCGGGATCGACAGCATGCAGAGGGGGACTGAGTCGATCCCTGGCTTGCGCATTATGCCTCTCCGACCAGCTCAACGCTCGTACGCTCGTTTCGTGGGTTGACTTAGGCATACGAAGTTCATTCCCAGTCTAAGATCGGATCGGACTGAGGGTTGCGACAGCAGGATTAACAGCACGCAGAGGGGATCAGGTCGATCTTCAACTTGTGTATTCTGCCTCTTCGGTCGGCCGAGTGCCCGTATGCCCGTTTCGTGGGTTGACTTAGGCATAGGGAGTTCATTCCTTGTCTAAGCCCTAGTCGAATCGAGGGTTGTGGCAGCGGGACTGGCAGCACGCAGAGAGGGTCCGGGCCGATCCTCGGCTTACGCATTATGCCTCTTCGACTGGCTCAGTGCCCGTACGCTCGTTTCATAGGTTGACTTAGGTATACGAAGTTCATTCCCAGTGTAAGATCAGACCGAACCGAGGGTTGCAGTAGTAGGATCGACAGCACGCAGGGGGTGACCAGGTCGGTCCCGGCTTGCGCATTCTGCCTCTTCGATAGGCTAAGCACCCGTAAGCTCGTTTCGTGGGTTGCTTAGGCATACGGAGTTCATTCCCAGCCTAAGATCAGACCGGACCGAGGGTTGCGGCAGTAGGATCGGTAGAACGTAGGGGGGACTGGGTCGGTCCCCGACTTGCGCATTTTACCTCTCCGGCCAGCTGAGCACCCGCACGCCCGTTTCGTGGGTTGGCTTAGGCATAGGGAGTTCATTCCATGTATATGCCCCAGCCAGACCAAGGGTTATGCCAGTGGGATCGGTAGCACACAGAGGGGGACCGGGCCGATCCCCGACTTACGCATTCTGCCTCTCCGGTCGGCTGAGCGCCCGCACGCTCGTTTCATGGGTTGGCTTAGGCATATGGAGTTCATTCCATGTCTAAGCTTACGGAGTTCATTCCAATGTAAGACTTTGAGCCACGGTGCACATGCTAGGCTTGGGCATGTGCTGGGTCGCATTTTTTTTGCTTGGGGCACCATCATCAGAGCATCGTCGGAGAGCCTAACCGACGACATTACGGGTTCTGGCGATTGGGGGGCTGGGGGTGTGCGCACAAGATGTGCGATGGGTGCTGGTACTTGGCCCTTATATTGGTCCCCTATCCCTCATCAAACCTTAAGAACTCACACCCCCTTAAAGAGCATTTGAGATTTTATAGGTTTGCTGCCAGTAGCCATTAAAGTGTCTGAAATGGGGACACTTTTTTCAAATGGTCACAAAATCTTCTCCACTTCGAGTTTTTAGCTGAATTTTTTTGTGCATGCCAAAAAAAATACAAGGATCACCTCTACCAAATTTGGACACAAAACTCTTTCTAAAAAAAGTTTAAAAAATCAGGAACCGTAAAAAGTTTCAAAAATGGTGAAAAATAGAAAACGGGTCATCTTGCCACGAAACTTCACATGAAGGCTTAGGGGACCATTCTATGAATTTACAAACCATAAAAATAGCATTGGCATGGTAGAAATATGAAGATGTGCTTGAACCCACCGACATCCGTCCGCACGCTCGTTTCATGGGTTGACTTAGGCATACAGAGTTCATCCCCAAACTAAGCATACGGAGTTCATTCCCAGTCTAAGATCAGATCGGACCGAGCGTTGCGATAGTAGGATCGATAGCACGTAGGGGGACCGGGCCGATCCCTGGCTTGCGCTTTCTACCTCTCTGACCGGTCGAGCACCCGCACGTCCGTTTCATGGGTTGGCTTAGGCATACAGAGTTCATTCATGTCTAAACCTTAGCCAGATCGAGGGTTGTGGCAACAGGACCTGTAGCACACAGAGGGGGATCGGGGTGATCCTCGATTTGTGCATTATGCCTCTCCGGTTGGCTCAGCGCCCGCACGCTCATTTTATGGGTTGACTTAGGCATATGGAGTTCATTCCCAGTCTATGATCAGACCGGACCGAGGGTTACGGCAGCAGGTTCAATAGCACGCGGGGGGGACCGGGTCGATCCTCGACTTGCGCAATCTACCTCTCCAGTCAGTTGATGACCCGTACGTTCGATTCGTGGGTTGGCTTAGGCATACGAAGTTCATTCCATGTCTAAGCATAAGGAGTTCATTCCCAGTCTAAGATCGGATCGGATCGAAGGTTGCGGTAGTAGTACGAGCAATAAGATCGGCAGCACGTAAGAAGGGATCGGGCCAATCCCTGGCTTACGCATTCTGCCTCTCTGTCAGACTGAGTGTCTGCATGCTCGTTTCATGGGTTAGCTTAAGCATACAGAGTTCATTCCATGTCTAAGCATATGGAGTTCATTCCAGTCTAAGATCAGATCAAATCGAGGGTTGCGGTAGCAGGACCAGCGGCAGGATTGGTAGCACGCAGGGGGGGACTGGGCCAATCCCTGGCTTGTGCATTCTGCCTCTCTGGTCGGTTGAGCGCTCACACGCTCGTTTCATGGGTTGGCTTAGGCATACGGAGTTCATTCCATGTCTAAGCCCCAGTCGGACTGAAGGTTGTGGCAGTAGGACCGGTAGCAGGATCGGTAGCATGCAGAGGGGGACCGGGCTGATTCTCGATTTACGCATTTTATCTCTTTGACCGACCTCTCCAGTCGGCAGAGCGGCTGCACTTTCATTTCGTGGGTTGACTTAGGCATATGGAGTTCATCCCCAGTCTAAGCATACGAAGTTCATTCCCAGTCTAAGATCAAACCGGACCAAGGGTTGCGACAGCAGTATCGACAGCATGCAGGGGGGACCGAGTCAATCTCTGACTTGTGCATTCTGCGTCTCCGACTGGCTGAGTGCCTGTACGACCGTTTCATGGGTTGGCTTAGGCATAGGGAGTTCATTCCATGTCTAAGCCTTAGTCGGACCGAGGGTTGTGGTAGCGAGACCGACAGCATGCAAAGGGGGATCGGGTCGATCCATGACTTGCGCATTACGGCTCTCCGGTAGGCTTAGCACCTGAACGCTCGTTTCGTGGGTTGACTAAGGCATACGGAGTTCATTCCCAATCTAAGATCAGACTGAACCGAGGGTTGTGGTAGTAGGATGGACAGCACGCAGTGGGGGACTAGGACGGTCCCCAACTTGTGCATTCTGCCTCTCTGGCCAGCTGAGCGCCCGCACACTCGTTTCATTGGTTGGCTTAAGCATACGGAGTTCATTCCATGTCTAAGCATTCAGAGTTCATTCCCAGTTTATGATTGGATCGGACTGATGTTGTGGTAGTAGAACCAGCAACAGGATCGGTAGCACGTAGGGGGGATCGAGCTGATCCTCAACTTGGGCATTATGCCTCTCTAGTCGATTTAGCACCCGTGCGCTTGTTTCGTGGGTTGATTTAGGCATACGGAGTTCATTCCCAGTCTAAGATCGGATCGAATCGAGGGTCGCGGTCGCAGGATCGACAGCATGCAAGGGGGACCAAGTCGATCCTCGGCTTGCGCATTCTACCTCTCCGGCCGACTGAGCACCTGCATGCTCATTTCGTGGGTTGGCTTAGGCATACGGAGTTCATTCCATGTCTAAGCATAAGGAGTTCATTCCCAGTCTAAGATCAGACCGAATTGAGGGTTGCGATAGTAGGACCAACAGTAGGATCGACAGTACGTAAGGGGGACCAGGCTGATCCCCGGCTTGCGCATTTTGCCTTGCCGATCGGCTGAGCGCCCGCACGCTCGTTTTGTGGGTTGGCTTAGGCATACGGAGTTCATTCTATGTCTAAGCCCCAGCCGAACTGAGGGTTATGGTAGTAGGACCAGTAACGGGATCAGCAGCAAGCAGAGAGGGACTGGGCTGATCCCCGACTTGTGCATTATGCCTTTTCGACCGACCTCTCCGGTCGGCTGAGCGGCCATACGCTCATTTCGTGGGTTAACTTAGGCATACAGAGTTCATCCCCAATATATGCATACGGAGTTCATTCCCAGTCTAAGATCAGACCAGACCGAGGGTTGCGATAGCAAGATCGGTAGCACGTAGGGGGGATCGGGCTGATCCCCAGCTTGCGCCTTCTACCTCTCTGGCCGGCTGAGCGCCTGCACGCCCGTTTCGTGGGTTGGCTTAGGCATAGGGAGTTCATTCCATGTCTAAGCCCCAGCCGGACTGAGGGTTGTGGCAGCGGGACAGGTAGCACGTAGTGGGGGATTGGGCTGATCCCCGGCTTGCACATTATGCCTCTCTGGCCGGCTGAGTGCCCGCACGCTCATTTCATGGGTTGACTTAGGCATACGGAGTTCATTCCATGTCTAAGCGTACGGAGTTCATTCCTAGTCTAAGATTTTGAGCCACAGTGCACATGCTGGGCTCGGGCATGTGCTGGTGCCACATTTTTTTCACCCGGGGCACCCTTGTCGGAGCATCGTCGGAGAGCCTAACCGGTGGCATTAGGGGTTCCGACGATTGGGGGGGCCGGAGGGGTGTGCGCACATGATGTGCGATGGGTGCTAGTACTTGTGTCACGGGCTCCAGCCTTAGACTCAGAAATCGTACGGCCTGAGGCTTGGAATCTCCTCTTTTATGCCTAAGTCAGCCTAAAACACAAGCGTACAGGCACTAGAACAACGGGAAGGGCTGATTACGCAAGTTAAAGAGAAATAGGATAAGAAGGTAGAATTCTAGAAATGCTCTTGTATTCACTGAAACGAAAGTGTTTGTTGGTGTATAAATGAGGGAGGAGCAGCCCTCTATTTATAGTTGGGGCTCCAACTTACACTTAATGGCAATATCCCTAGAATAAAGGCTAAAATCATGGGATTATACAGATTACAATCAATCAGGATGTTAACTCCTGATTTTCAGGGTCAACCAAATCTGCCAGGATGCTGCTGCTGATCCTGCATGCTTCTAGAAGCTTCCCTTGTGTGTCCAACACCTTAGGCCCTTTTGGATGTGGTACAGGTAGCTTGTATGCCAGGACTTGGTCTCACGGGCTGGCTTGCAAGTTGGGCGGGCATTCTGAACTTGTTTGCTAGGCTTTGCGCATAGATACCCGCCAGCACGCCTGGTCTACGGGCCTCAACCTCTAGCTCACCTGCTGGTGCCCCTGATGTGCCTGGTGCACCCGGCCAGGGTGTGACATTCTCCCCTACCTGATTGCACAATGCCCTCGTTGCATCTTCTGCATGGTACTGCCTGATCTGGTCCTCGAACTGCCATAAGTCATCTGTTGGTTCCTAGCTCGCCTCACTGTCTGGAAGTCCCTTCCAACGCACCAAGTACTCTTGTCTTGGCTGATAGTTCTTCCGTCTCACCTTCTGGTCAGCTATGATGCTATGGACCTCCTTCTCATATGAGGCCCTTGCTCCCAATGGTGCACGCTTTGACTCTGCCCGTCCTGGATCTCCCTCATCCTTATGGAACGGCTTGAGCATGCTTACATGGAACACCAGATGTACCCTCGACTTGGGTGGCATATCCAGCTTGTAGGCAACCTTGCCTACCCTCTTGACTACTCAGAAAGGTCCCTCATACCTCTGGACTAGGCCTTTGTGCAGCCTCTTATGGCGCACAATGGGATGCAGCTTCACCAACACCAAGTCTCCAACCTGGAACTGCACGTCCTGCCTATTCTGGTCTGCCCACTTCTTCGACCTCCTGGTCGCCTTGTGTAGACAAACTCTGGCCACGTCAATTTGCTCCTGCCATGCCTTGGCAAACTTGTATGCTGCTGGATTTGGCCCTGTATAACCTGCAGCAATTAAACCGGGTGTTAGTGGTTGTTGCCCTGCCACAACCTCAAATGGGCTCTGGTTCGTTGCCTTGCTCCTTTGCAAGTTGTAGGAAAACTATGCAATATCTAGCATCTTTGGCCAGTCCCTTTGTGTGGCACTCATATAGTGCCTGAGGTAGACCTCCAATAGTCCATTCACTTGTTTTGTCTGCCCATCGATTTGTGGATGCATGCTGGTGGAAAAGTTCAAGTCTGACCCCAACAGCTTGAACAACTCAGTCTAGAACCTGCCTATGAAATGCCCATCCCGATCACTAACAATGGTCCTCGACACTCCCCAGTACACTCCCCGTCCCAATCTCCTGCTGGGTGAATGAGCACTTCTCCCTCTTGACAAATAGCTTGTATGCCTGCAACACCTCGAACACCTGTCTCAAGTGGTCTACATGCTCTCCCAAAGTCTGGCTGTAGATCACAATGTCATCCAAATAAACCACAACAAACCGATCAAGGAATGACTGAAGTACCTTGTTCATAAGGGTGTAGAATGTTGCTGGGGCGTTCATGAGTCCGAAAGGCATCACCAAGAACTCATACGAACCATACCGAGTGACACATGCTGTCTTTGGCTCATCTCCCTCCGCGATCCTGACTTGATAGTAGCCTGACCTCAAATCCAGCTTGGTGAACCACCTTGCGCTCCCAAGTTGATCGAACAAGTCCGCAATGAGTGGGATGGGATACTTGTTCTTGATGGTCAACTTGTTCAAAGCCTGGTAGTCTATGCACAGCCGTAACGACCCATCATGCTTGCGCTAAAATAGAATCGGTGCACCATAGGGTGCCTTCGATGGCCTGATGAAGCTAGCATCAACTAACTCTTTGAGCTGCTTCCTCAACTCCTCCAACTCTGGTGGAGACATTCGGTAAGGGGCTCTAGCTGGTGGCTTGGCCTCGGACTCCAGCTCGATCTTGTGGTCTACCTCTCTCTTAGGTGGTAGCTTGCTAGGTAGCTTTGCAGGCATCGGATCACTAAAGGTCTTCAGCACCTTTAGCACCTCCAAAGGTGACTCGGTCTCCTTCTCCCTCGGCTCATCATATTTCAGGGCTGCCAAGAAGGTGTCTTCTTGTCTGCTTATCGCCTTGGCAAATTGGATGGCTGACACCACCCGTGACCCAACTCCAGACCCTCTCTTCAATGGCACTAGGCATTGGCACTGTGCATCCAAGATGCAAACATAATTGGCAAAAGGCACAAAGAGGGCGTTAATCCGAACAAGGAAATCCAACCCAATCACAAACTCATAGTTGTCAAGGGGTATTAGCTCAATAGTCTCCTTGCCTTTCTAGTCTCCAAGCTGCAACTCCACTCCCCGTGCTACTCCAATGGCTAGAACTTCATTGGAGTTCACCGTTTTGATGGTACCAGTCCCTTTCTGCACCTTTAGTCTGAGCTTCTGGGCTCTATCACCTGAAAAGAAAAGATGTGAGGCACCTGTGTCCACCAGTGTGCTCACCTTCTGACCTGCAACCATCAGATCTGCAAACATCAAGCCCTTTGGCTTATGACTCCCCTTACTCTGGATAGCATTGAGCACCAACGACCCAAGCTTTGCTGCCCCTGACTCTGGCTCCTCGTCAGACTCCTTGTCTACAGCAGCCAGCTTGCCTTTCTACGGGCAATTACGTGCTTTGTGGCTCCCTCCACATAGGTAGCATGCTAGTGGCTCTCGGTCCCCCTTTGCTTTCCATTTACTTGCTAGTAGCTTTCTCTCGCCATCCTTGGTTGAACGGTCTTGGTCTCCATCCTTGGACTCCCAATCACGGTCTTTCCCCTTGGACTGCTTCTTTCAATCCCTATCGTCCCTACCCTTACCCTTGGGCTTGGTAGACTCGAACTTGTTTAGAGGCTTGAACTCTATCAAGGCCTCGACAATAGTCATGGCTTTAGCCAAGTCATGAACTCCTCTCTTTTGTAGCTCATGCTTCACCCACAACTTTAGCCCATCCATGAAAGCAAATAAGGCATCCTTCTTACCTAGATCTGAGATCTATAGCATCAGTTCAGAGAATTTCTGGACATACTCCCTTATGTCCCCTTGCTAGCTCAACCTGCACAACTTTGCCCGCGCCTCATCATCAGCATGCTCTGGGTAAAATTGTTCTCTGAACTCTTTTTGAAACTCTGCCCAGGTTCCAATCTTGGCATTCCCATGCCTGATATCATCACACCTTCACCTCTACCACAATAAGGCTACATCAGTGAGATACATAGTAGCGGTGCTTACCTTTATCGCCTCGTCTTGCATGCCCATGGCTTTGAAGTACTGCTCCATACCCCAAAGGTAGTTATCTACTTCCTTGGCCACCCTAGTCCCCTTGAACTCCTTGGACTTGGACACTCCAGCAAACATGCCATTCCCAATGGCAGTCTTGCAAGCAACGAGCTCACTGGTAAGCTCCTCCATCCGCTGGTGCATGGCCTCCATGCCATCGCGCAAGGTCAGCACTTCAACCTCCAAGGTCTGATTCTTTTGGGTGAGCACATCCAAGCCTTTGTTGAGAGCAGCTTGCAGCTCACTTTGGATCTCCTCCCTCATGGAGTCTAGTGATGTAATGTGAGTCTCTACCCCTTCAAGCTTCTCCCTTATGTCGCCCATGGTCACCTCCACCTTGGCCAGCCTACCGTCCATGGTAGACCAGATATCTCTAGAACTGGCTTTCTTCCCTCTTCCACGCCCATGCTCCTAGGCCTCTGGTTGTTGGTTAAAAGCATCACTTTGGGATGCCATCTCAATAGCACATAGGGGGATCGAGCCGATCCCCGGCTTCTGCATTCTGCCTCTTCGATCGGTTGAGTGCCCACACGCCCATTTCTTAGGTTGGCTTAGGCATAGGGAGTTCATTCCATGTCTAAGCCCCAGTCGGATTGAGGGTTGTGGTAGCGGGACTGGCAGCAAGCAGAGGGGGACCGAGCCGATCCTCGGCTTGCGCATTATGCCTCTCCGATCGGTTCAGTGCCCGCACGATCATTTCATGGGTTGGCTTAGGCATACGGAGTTCATTCCCAGTCTAAGATCGGACCGGACCGAGGGTTGTGGCAGCAGGATCGACAGCACGCAGGGGGGACTGGGCTGGTCCCCGGCTTACGCATTCTACCTCTCTGACCTGCTGAGTGCCCGCAAGCTCGTTTCGTGGGTTGGCTTAGCCATACAGAGTTCATTCCATGTCTAAGGATACGGAGTTCATTCCCAGTCTAAGATCGAACCGGACCAAGGGTTGCGGCAGTAGGACCAGCAACAAGATCGACAGCACACAGGAGAGACCGGGCTGATCCCCGGCTTGTGCATTCTGCCTCTCTGGTCGGCTGAGCACCCACACGCTCGTTTCATTGGTTGGCTTAGGCATACAAAGTTCATTCCATGTCTAAGCCCCAGTCGAACCGAGGGTTGTGGTAGCAGGACCGACAGCGGGATGGCAGCATGTAGAGAGGGACCAAGCTGATCCCCGACTTGCGCATTATGCCTCTCTGGCCGGCCTCTCCGGCAGGCTGAGCGCCCGTACGCTCTTTTCGTGGGTTGACTTAGGCATACGTAGTTCATCCCCAGCCTAAGCATACGGAGTTCATTCCCAATCTAAGATCGGACTGGATCGAGGGTTGCGGCAGCAGGATCGACATCACACAGGGGGGACCAGGCCGATCCTCGGCTTGTGCATTCTACCTCTCCGACCGGCTAAGCTCCCGCACACCCGTTTCGTGGGTTGGCTTAGGCATAGGGAGTTCATTCCACGTCTAAGCCCTAGCCAGACCGAGGGTTGTGGCAGTGGGACCGGCAGCACGCAGAGGGGGACCAGGTCGATCCCCGGTTTGCGCATTATGCCTCTCTGACCCGCTCAGCGCTCGAACGGTCGTTTCGTGGGTCGACTTAGACATACAGAGTTCATTCCCAATCTAAGATCGGACTGGACTGAGGGTTGCAGCAGTAGGATCGACAGCACCTAGGGGGGATCGGGTCGGTCCCCCACATGCGCATTCTGCCTCTCCGACCGGTTGAGCACCCTTACGCTCATTTCGTGGGTTGGCTTAGGCATACAGAGTTCATTCCATGTCTAAGCATATAGAGTTCATTCCCAATCTAAGATCGGATCGAACCGAGGGTTACGATAGCTGGACCAGCAGTAGAATCGATAGCATGTAGGGGGGACTGGGCTGATCCCCGACTTGCGCATTCTACCTCTCCGGTCGACTGAGCGCCCGCACGCTTGTTTCATGGGTTGGCTTAGGCATACGGAGTTCATTCCATGTCTAAGCATACGAAGTTCATTCCTAGTCTAAGAGTTTGAGCAACGGTGCACATGTTGGGCTTGGGCATGTGCTAGTGCCGCATTTTTTTTGCCCAGGGCACCATTGTCAGAGCATCGCCGGAGAGCCTAACCAGTGGCATTAGAAATTCATCCCCAATCTAAGCATACGGAGTTCATTGCCAGTCTAAGATCAGATTGGACCGAGGGTTGCGGTAGCAGGATCGACAGCACGCAAGGGGGACTGGGTCGATCCCCGACTTGCGCATTCTTCCTCTTCGATCGGCTGAGTGCCCACACACCTGTTCCATGGGTTGGCTTAGGCATAGGGAGTTCATTCCATGTCTAATCCCTAGCTGGACCGATGGTTGTGGCAGCGAGACCGATAGCACGCAGAGGGGGACTGGGTCAATCCCCGGCTTGCGCATTCTGCCTCTCTGGTCGGCTGAGCGCCCGCACGCTCGTTTCGTGGGTTGGCTTAGGCATACGGAGTTCATTCCCAGTCTAAGAGTTTGAGCCATGATGCACATGTTGGGCTCGGGCATGTGCTGGTGCCGCATTTTTTTCGCCTGGGGCACCATCGCCGGAGCATTGCCAAAGAGCCTAACCGACGGCATTGGGGGTTCCAACGATTGGGGGGCCGAGGGGTGTGCGCACATGATGTGCGATGGGTGCTGGTACTTGGTCCTTATATTGGCCCCCTATCCCTCATCAAACCTCGAGAACTCACACCCCCTTAAAGAGCATTTGAGATTTTATAGGTTTGCTGCCAGTAGCCATTAAAGTGTCTGAAATGGGGACACTTTTTTCAAACGGTCACAAAATCTTCTCCACTTCGATTTTTTAGCTGAATTTTTTGGTGCATGCCAAAAAAAATACCAGGATCACCTCTACCAAATTTCGGGATAAAACGCTTTCTAAAAAAATTTTAAAAAATTCCAAACCGCAAAAAGTTTCAAAAATTGTGAAAAATAGAAAACGGGTCTTCTTGCCACGAAACTTGACATGAACGCTTAGGGGACCATTGTATGAATTTACAAGCCATAAAAATGACATTGGCATGGCAGAAATAGGAAGATGTGCTTGAACCCACCAACCACCCGTTCGATCCCTGGCTTGCGCACCCTGCCTCTCTGGTGGGCTGAGCGTCCGCACGCTCGTTTCATGGTTTGACTTAGGCAAACGGAGTTCATCCCCAATCTAAGCATGCGGAGTTCATTCCTAGTGTAAGATCAGACCGGATCGAGGGTTGCGGCAGCAGGATCGGCAGCACGGAGGGGGGACCGGGTCGATCCCCGGTTTGCACATTCTACCTCTCCAGCCGGTTGAGCACCCGCACGCCCATTTTATGGGTTGGCTAAGGCATAGGGAGTTCATTCCATGTCTAAGCCCCAGCCAGACCGATGGTTGTGGCAGCGGGATCGGCAGGACACATTGGGGGATCGGGCCAATCCCCAGCTTGCGCATTATGCCTCTCCGGTCGGCTCAGCACCCGCACGCTCATTTCATGGGTTAACTTAGGCATACGGAGTTCATTCCCAGTCTAAGATCAGACCGGACCAAGGGTTGTGGTAGCAGGATTGACAGCACGCAGGGGTGGACCAGGCCGATCCCTAGCTTGCGCATTCTACCTCTCCGGCCAGCTGAGCGCCTGCACGCTCGTTTTGTGGGTTGGCTTAGCCATACGGAGTTCATTCCATGTCTAGGGATACGGAGTTCATTCCCAGTCTAGGATCTAACCGGACCGAGGGTTGCAGTAGTAGGACCAGCAACAGGATTGGCAGCATGCGGGGGGAGACTAGGCGATCCCTGGCTTGCGCATTCTGCCTCTCCGTCTGGCTGAGCGCCCGCACGCTCGTTTCATTAGTTAGCTTAGGCAGACGGAGTTCATTCCATGTCTAAGGCCCATCCAGATTGAGGGTTGTGGTAGCAAGACCGACTGCGGGATCGACAGCACGTAGAGGGGGACCAGGCTGATCCCCGGCTTGCGCATTATGCCTCTCTGGCCGACTGAGCGCCCGTACGCTCTTTTCGTAGGTTGACTTAGGCATAGGTAGTTCATCCCCAATTTAAGCATACGGGGTTCATTCCCAATCTAAGATCGCACCGGACTAAGGGTTGCGGCAGCAGGATCGACATCACGCAGGGGGGACCAAGCTGATCCCCGGCTTGCACATTCTACCTCTCCGGCCGGCTAAGCTCTCGCATGCCCATTCCATGGGTTGGCTTAGGCATAGGGAGTTCATTCCTTGTCTAAGCCCTAGCCAGACCGAGGGTTGTGGTAGTGGGACAAGCAGCACGCAGAGGGGGACAGGGTCGATCCCCGACTTGCGCATTATGCCTCTCTGGCCGGCTCAACGCCCGAACGCTCGTTTCGTGGGTCAACTTAGGCATACAGAGTTCATTCCCAGTCTAAATCAGACCAGACCGAGGGTTGTGGTAGCAGGATCGACAACACGCAGGGGGGATCGGGCCGGTCCCTGGCTTGCACATTCCGCCTCTTCGGCCGGTTGAGCACCCTCACGCTCATTTCATGGGTTGGCTTAGGCATACAGAGTTCATTCCATGTCTAAGCATACGGAGTTCATTCCCAATCTAAGATCGGACCAGATCGAGGGTTGTGGCAGCAGGACCAGTAGCAGGATCGACAGCACGTAAAGAGGGACCGAGCCGATCCTCGACTTGCTCATTCTACCTCTTTGGCCGGCTGAGCACCCACACGCTCGTTTCATGGGTTGGCTTAGGCATATGGAGTTCATTCCATGTCTAAGCATACGAAGTTCATTTCCAGTCTAAGAGTTTAAGCCACGGTGCACATGCTGGGCTCGGGCATGTGCTGGTGTCGCATTTTTTTTTGTCCGGGGCACCATCGCCGGAGCATCATCGGAGAGCCTAACCGGTGGCATTGGAAATTCATCCCCAGTCTAAGCATACGGAGTTCATTCCCAGTCTAAGATCAGATCGGACCGAGGGTTGTGGTAGTAGGATCAGCAGCACGTAAGGGGGACCGGGTTGATCCTCGACTTACGCATTCTTCCTCTCTGACCGGCTGAGCGCCCGCACGCCCGTTTCGTGGGTTGGCTTAGGCATAGGGAGTTCATTCCATGTCTAATCCCCAGTCGGACCGAGGGTTGTGGTAGCGGGACCGACAGCATGAAGAGGGGGATTGGGTCGATCCTCGACTTGTGCATTCTGCCTCTCTGGCCGACTGAGCACCCGCACGCTCGTTTCGTGGGTTGGCTTAGGCATATGGAGTTCATTCCATGTCTAAGCATATAGAGTTCATTCCTAATCTAAGAGTTTGAGCCATGATGCCCATGCTGGGCTCGGGCATGTGCTGGTGTCGCATTTTTTTTGCCTGGGGCACCATCGCTGGAGCATCACCGGAGAGCCTAACCGATGGCATTGGGGGTTCGACGATTGGAGGGTCAGGCCGATCCTTAGCTTACGCATTATGCCTCTCTGGTCGGCTCAGCGCCCGCACGCTCATTTCATGGGTTGACTTAGGCATACGAAGTTCATTCCCAGTCTAAGATCGGATCGGACCGAGGGTTGTGGTAGCAAGATCGACAGCACGCAGGGGTGGACCGAGCCAGTCCACAGCTTGCGTATTCTACCTCTCCGGCCAGCTGAGCGCCCGTACGCTAATTTCGTGGGTTGGCTTAGCCATACGGAGTTCATTCCATGTCTAGGGGTACAGAGTTCATTCCCAGTCTAAGATCTAACCGGACCGAGGGTTGCAGCAGTAGGACCAGTAGCCGCATCGACAGCACGTAGGGGGAGACTGGGCAATCCCTGGCTTGCGCATTCTGCCTCTCCGACCGGCTGAGCGCCCGCACGCTCGTTTCATTGGGTGGCTTAGGCAGACGAAGTTCATTCCATGTCTAAGCCCCATCCGAATCGAGGGTTGTGGCAGCAGGACCGACAACGAAATCGACAGCACGTAGAGGGGGACCAGGCTGATCCCCGGCTTGCGCATTATGCCTCTCCGGTCGGTTGAGTGCCCGTATGCTCTTTTCATGGGTTGACTTAGGCACATGTAGTTCATCCCCAGTCTAAGCATATGGAGTTCATTCCCAGTCTAAGATCAGACCGGACCGAGGGTTGCGGTAGCAGGACCGACATCACGCGGGGGGGTCCGAGCCGATCCTCGGCTTACGCATTCTGCCTCTCCGGCCGGCTAAGCTCCCGCCCGCCCGTTTCATGGGTTGGCTTAGGCATAGGGAGTTCAGTCCATGTCTAAGCCCCAGCCAGACCGAGGGTTGTGGTAGAGGGGGATTGGCAGCATGCAGAGGGGGATTGGCAGCACGCAGAGGGGGATCGGGCCGATTCTCGGCTTGCGCATTATGCCTCTCGGGCTGGCTCAGCACCCGAACGCTCGTTTCGTGGGTCAACTTAGGCATACAGAGTTCATTCCCAGTCTAAGATCGGATCGGATCGAGGGTTGCAGTAGCAGGAATGACAGAACGCAGGAGGGGATCGAGCCGATCCCCGGCTTGTGCATTCCGCCTCTCCGACCGGCTGAGCACCCTCACGCTCATTTCGTGGGTTGGCTTAGGCATACAGAGTTCATTCTATGTCTAAGCATACGAAGTTCATTCCCAAACTAAGATTGGACTAGACGAGGGTTGCGATAGCAAGACCAGTAGCAGGATCGGTAGCACGCAGGGGGGACTGGGCAGATCCCCAGCTTGCGCATTCTACCTCTCCGGCCGGCTGAGCGCCCGCACGCTCATTTCGTGGGTTGGCTTAGGCATACGAAGTTCATTTTATGTCTAAGCATACGGAGTTCATTCCTAGTCTACGAGTTTGAGTCACGGTGCACATGCTGGGCTCGGGCATGTGCTGGTGCTGCATTTTTTTTCCCTGGGGCACCATCGCTGGAGAGCCTAACCGGTGGCATTGGAAATTCATCCCCATTCTAAGCATACAGAGTTCATTCCTAGTTTAAGATCAGATTGGACCGAGGGTTGCGGTAGCAGGATCGACAGCACGCAAGGGGGACCGGGCCGATCCCCGACTTGCACATTCTTCCTCTCCGATCGGTTGAGTGCCCGTACCCCCGTTTCGTAGGTTGGCTTAGGCATAGGGAGTTCATTCCATGTCTAATCCCCAGCCAGACTGAGGGTTGTGGCAACGGGACTGACAGCACGTAGAGGGGGACTGGGTTGATCTTCGACTTGCGCATTCTGCCTCTCTGGCCGGCTGAGCGCCCGCACGCTCGTTTTATGGTTTGGCTTAGGCATACGGAGTTCATTCCATGTCTAAGCATATGGAGTTCATTCCCAGTATAAGAGTTTGAGCCATGATGCACATGCTGGGCTTGAGCATGTGCTGGTGCCGCATTTTTTTTTGCCCGGGGCACCATCGTTGGAGCATCGTCACAGCATCGCCGGAGAGCCTAACCGGTGGCATTGGGGGTTCCGACGATTGGGGGGCCAGGGGATGTGCGCACATGATGTGCGATGGGTGCTGGTACTTGGCCCTTATATTGGCCCCCTATCCCTCATCAAACCTCGAGAACTCACACCCGCTTAAAGAGCAAATTTTATAGGTTTGCTGCCAGTAGCCATTAAAGTGTCTGAAATGGGGACACTTTTTTCAAACGGTCACAAAATCTTCTCCACTTCTAGTTTTTAGCTGAATTTTTTGGTGCATGTCAAAAAAAATAAAAAGATCACCTCTACCAAATTTGGGGACCAAACTCTTTCTAAAAAAATTTTAAAAAATCCCAAACCGCAAAAAGTTTTGAAAATTGTGAAAAATAGAAAACGGGTCGTCTTGCCACGAAACTTGACATGAAGGCTTAGGGGACCATTGTATGAATTTAGAACCATAAAAATGGCATTGGCATGGCAGAAATATGAAGATGTGCTTCAACCCACCTTCCACCCGTTCGAACCCTGGCTTGCGCACCCTACCTCTCTAGTCGGCTGAGCGTCCGCACGCTCATTTCGTGGGTTGACTTAGGCATATTGAGTTCATCCCCAGTCTAAGCATGCGGAGTTCATTCCCAGTGTAAGATCGGACCGGACCGAGGGTTGTGGTAGTAGGATTGACAGCACGTAGGGGGGATTAGGCCGATCCTCGGTTTGCGCATTCTACATCTCCGGTCGGCTGAGCGCCCCGCACGCCCGTTTCATGGGTTGGCTAAGGCATAGGGAGTTCATTCCGTGTCTAAGCCCCAGCCAAACCGAGGTTTGTGGCAGTGGGATCGACAGAACGCAGAGGGGGACCACGTCAATCCCCAACTTGGGCATTTTGCCTCTCCGGCTGGCTGAGCGCCCGCAGGCTCGTTTCATGGGTTGGCTTAGGCATACGGAGTTCATTCCATGTCTAAGCATACGGAGTTCATTCCCATTCTAAGATCGGACCGGACCAAGGGTTGTGGTAGCAGGACCAGTAGCAGGATCGACAGCATGCAGGGGGGGAGCTGGCCGATCCCCGGCTTGCGCATTCTACCTCTTCAGTTGGCTGAGCGCCCGCACGCTCATTTCATGGGTTGGCTTTGGCATACGGAGTTCATTCCATGTCTAAGCCCCAGCTGGACCGAGGGTTGTGGTAGCAGGACCAGCAGTGAGATCGGCAACATGTAGAGGGGGATTGGGTTGATCCCCGACTTACGCATTATGCGTCTCTGGTTGGCTGAGCGCCCCCAGGCTCGTTTCATGGGTTGGCTTGGGCATACAGAGTTCATTCCATGTTTAAGCATACGGAGTTCATTCCCAGTCTAAGAGTTTGAGCCACAGTGCACATACTGGGCTCGGGCATGTGCTGGTGCCGCATTTTTTTTGCTCGGGGCACCATCACCGGAGCATCGCCAAAGAGCCTAACCGGTGGCATTGGGAGTTCCGACGATTGGGGGGTCGGGGGGTGTGCACACATGATGTGCGATGGGTGCTGGTACTTGGCCCTTATATTGGCCCCCTATCCATCATCAAACCTCAAGAACTCACACCCCCTTAAAGAACATTTGAGATTTTATAGGTTTGGTGCCAGTAGCCATTAAAGTGTTTAAAATGGGGACAATTTTTTGAAACGGTCACAAAATCTTCTCCACTTTGAGTTTCTGGCTGAATTTTTTTGTGCATGCCAAAAAAAATACAAGGATCACCTCTACCAAATTTGGGGACAAAACTCTTTCTAAAAAAATTTTAAAAAATCCCGAACCTAAAAAAGTTTTGAAAGTCATGAAAAATAGAAAATGGGTCGTCTTGCCACGAAACTTGACATGAATGCTTAGGGGACCATTGTATGACTTTACAAGCCATAAAAATGGCATTGGCATGGCAGAAATATGAAGATGTGCTTGAACCCACCTACCACCCGTTCGATCCCTGGCTTGCGCACCCTGCCTCTCTGGTCGGCTGAGCGTCCGCATGCTCATTTCGTGGGTTGACTTAGGCATACGGAGTTCATCCCCAGTCTAAGCATGCGGAGTTCATTCCTAGTCTAAAATTGGACTGGACCGAGGGTTACGATAGTAGGATCGGCAGCACGTAAGGGGGACCGGGCCGATCCCTGGTTTGCGCATTCTGCCTCTCCGACCGGCTGAGCGCCCGTATGCCCGTTTCGTGGGTTGGCTAAGGCATAGGGAGCTCATTCCATGTCTAAGCCCCAGTCAGACCGAGGGTTGTGGTAGCGGGATCGACAGGACACAGACGGGGATCGGATCGATCCCCAGCTTACGCATTTTACCTCTTCGACCGGCTGAGCGCCCGCATGCTCATTTCGTGGGTTGGCTTAGGCATACGGAGTACATTCCATGTCTAAGCATACGGAGTTCATTCCAAGTCTAAGATCGGACCGGACCGAGGGTTGCAGTAGTAGGACCAGTAGCAGGATTGACAGCATGCAGGGGGGGACCTGGACGATCCCCGGCTTGCGCATTCTGCCTTTTCGGTCGGCTGAGCACCCGCATGCTCATTTCGTGGGTTGGCTTAGGCATGCGGAGTTCATTCCATGCCTAAGCATACGGAGTTCATTTCCAGTCTAAGAGTTTAAGCCATGGTGCACATGTTGGGCTCGGGCATGTGCTGGTGCCACATTTTTTTTGCTCGGGGCACCATCGTCAGAGCATCGTCGAAGATCATAACCGATGGCATTGGGGGTTACGACGATTGGGGGGGCCGGGGGGTGTGCGCACATGATGTGTGATGGGTGCTGGTACTTGGCCCTTATATTGGATCCCTATCCATCATCAAACCTTGAGAACTCACACCCCCTTAAAGAGCATTTGAGATTTTATAGGTTTGCTGCCAGTAGCCATTAAAGTGTCTGAAATGGGGACAATTTTTTCAAACGGTCACAAAATCTTCTCCACTTCGAGTTTTTGGCTAAATTTTTTTATGCATGCCAACAAAAATACAAGGATCACCTCTACCAAATTTGGGGACAGAACTCTTTCTAAAAAAATTTTAAAAAAATCCCGAACCTCAAAAAGTTTTGAAAATCATGAAAAATAGAAAACGGGTCGTCTTGCCACGAAACTTGACATGAACGCTTAGGGGACCATTGTATGACCTTACAAGCCATAAAAATGGCATTGGCATGGCAGAAATATGAAGATGTGCTTGAACCCACCTACCTCCCATTCGATCCCTGGCTTGCGCACCCTGCCTCAATGGTCGGCTGAGTGTCCGCACGCTCATTTCATGGGTTGACTTAGGCATACGGAGTTCATCCCCAGTCTAAGCATGCAAAGTTCATTCCCAGTCTAAGATCGGACTGGACCGAGGGTTGCAGCATCAGGATCGGCAGCACGTAGGGGGGACTGGGCCGATCCCCAGTTTGCGCATTTTACCCCGCATGCCCGTTTCGTGGGTTGGCTAAGGCATAGGGAGTTCATTCCATGTCTAAGCCCCAGCCGGACCAAGGGTTCTGGTAGCGAGATCGACAAGACGTAGAGGGGGACCGGGTCAATGCCCAGCTTGCGCATTTTGCCTCTCTGACCGACTGAGTGCCCGCATGCTCAGTGCGTGGGTTGGCTTAGGCATACGGAGTTCATTCCATGTCTAAGCATACGGAGTTCATTCCCAATCTAAGATCAGATCGGACCGAGGGTTGCAGTAGCAGGACCAGTAGCAGGATTGATAGTATGCAAGGGGGACCTGGACGATCCCCGGCTTGCACATTTTGCCTCTCCGATCGGCTGAGCGCCCGCACGCTCATTTCGTGGGTTGGCTTAGGCATACGGAGTTCATTCCATGTCTAAGCATACGGAGTTCATTTCCAGTCTAAGAGTTTGAGCCATGGTGCACATGCTGGGCTCGGCATGTGCTGGTGCCGCATTTTTTTCGCTCGGGGCACCATCGCCGAAGCATCGTCGAAGATCCTAATCGGTGGCATTGGGGGTTGCGATGATTGGGGGGGACGGGGGGTGTGCGCACATGATGTGCGATGGGTGCTGGTACTTGGCCCTTATATTGGCCCCCTATCCATCATCAAACCTTGAGAACTCACACCCCCTTAAAGAGCATTTTTAGATTTTATAGGTTTGCTGCCAGTAGCCATTAAAGTGTCTGAAATGGGGACAATTTTTTCAAACAGTCACAAAATCTTCTCCACTTTGAGTTTTTGGCTGAATTGTTTTGTGCATGCCAACAAAAAATACAAGGATCACCTCTACCAAATTTGGGGACAGAACTCTTTCTAAAAAACTTTTAAAAAATCCTAAACCTCAAAAAGTTTCGAAAATCGTGAAAAATAGAAAACGAGTCGTCTTGCCACGAAACTTGACATGAAGGCTTAGGGGACCATTGTATGAATTTACAAGCCATAAAAATGGCATTGGCATGGCAAAAATATGAAGATGTGCTTGAACCCACATACCACATGTTCGATCTCTGGCTTCCGCATCCTGCCTCTCTGGTCGGCTGAGCGTCCGTATGCTCGTTTTATGGGTTGACTTAGGCTTACGAAGTTCATTCCCAGTCTAAGATCAGATCGGATCGAGGGTTGCGGTAGTAGGATCGGCATCATGTAGGGGGGACCGGGTCGAGCCTTGGCTTTCGCATTCTACCTCTCTGACCGGGTGAGTGCCCGCACGCTTGTTTCATGGGTTGGCTTAGCCATAGGGAGTTCATTCCATGTCTAAGCCACAGCTGGACCGAGGGTTGTGGCAGAGGGACTAGCAGTACACAGAGGGGGATCGGGCCGATCCTCGACTTACGCATTATGCCTTTCCGGTCAGCTCAGCACCCGCACGCTCATTTCGTGGGTTGACTTAGGCATACGGAGTTCATTCCCAGTCTAAGATTGGACTGGACTGAGGGTTACGACAGCAAGATCGACAGCACGCATGGGGGGATCGGGCCGATCCCTGACTTACGCATTCTGCCTCTCCAGCCGGCTGAGCACCCGCACGCTCATTTCATGGGTTGGCTTAGGCATACGGAGTTCATTCCATGTCTAAGCATACGGAGTTCATTCCATGTCTAAGATTGGATCAGATCGAGGGTTACGGTAGTAGGACCAGCAGTAGGATCGATAGCATGTAGGGGGGATCGGGCCGATCCTCGGCTTACGCATTCTACCTTTCCAACAGGTTGAGCGCCCGAACGCTTGTTTCGTGGGTTGGCTTAGGCATACGAAGTTCATTCCATGTCTAAGCCCCAGCCGAACTGAGGGTTGTGGCTGTAGGATCGGCAGCAAGATCGGCAGCACGCAGAGGGGGACCGGGCTGATCCCCAGCTTGCGCATTATGCCTCTTCGACCGACTGAGTGCCCCCACGCTCGTTTCATGGGTTGACTTAGGCATACGAAGTTCATCCCCAGGCTAAGCATACGGAGTTCATTCGTAGTATAAGATCAGACCGGACCGAGGGTTGAGGTAGCAAGATCAGCAGCACGCAGGGGGGACCAGGCCGATCCCCGGCTTGCTCATTCATCCTCTCCGGCCGATTGAGTGCCTGCATGCCCGTTTCATGGGTTGGCTTAGGCATAGGGAGTTCATTCCATGTCTAAGCCCCAGCCGGATTGAGGGTTGTCACAGCGGGACCGGCAGCACATAGAGAGGGATCGAGTCGATCCTTGACTTGCGCATTATGCCTCTCCGACCGGCTCAGCACCCGTACGTTCATTTCGTGGGTTGACTTAGGCATACGAAGCTCATTCCAAGTCTAAGATTGGACCAGACCGAGGGTTGCGGTAGTAGGATCAATAGCACATAGGGGGGACCTAGTCGGTCCCCGGCTTGCGCATTCTGCCTCTTCGGTTGGCTGAGCCCCTGCACGCTCGTTTCGTGGTTTAGCCTAGGCATACGGAGTTCATTCCATGTCTAGGCATATGGAGTTCATTCCCATTCTAAGATTTTGAGCCACGGTGCACATGCTGGGCTCATGCATGTGCTGCTGCCACATTTTTTTCGCCCGGGGTACCATCGTCGGAGCATCACCGGAAAGCCTAACCGGCGGCATTGGGGGTTCCAGCGATTGGGGCGGCCGGGGGGGTGTGCGCACTTGATGTGTGATGGGTGCTGGTACTTGGCCCTTATATTGGCCCCCTATCCCTGATCAAACCTTGAGAACTCACACCCCCTTAAAGAGCATTTGAGATTTTATAGGTTTGCTGCTAGTAGCCATTAAAGTGTCTGAAATGGGGACACTTTTTTCAAACGGTCACAAAATCTTCTCCACTTTGAGTTTTTAGCTGAAGTTTTTTGTGCATGCCAAAAAAAATACAAGGATCACCTCTACTAAATTTGGGGACAAAACTCTTTCTAAAAAAATTTTAAAAAATCCTGAACCGTAAAAAGTTTCAAAAATCGTGAAAAATAGAAAACGGGTCGTCTTGCCACGAAACTTGACATGAAGGTTAGGGGACCATTGTATGAATTTACAAGCCATAAAAATGGCATTGGCATGGCAGAAATATGAAGATGTGCTTGAACCCACCTACCAGCTGTTCGATCCCCAGCTTGCGCATCCTACCTCTCTGGTCGGCTGAGCGCCCGCACGCTCGTTTCATGGGTTGACTTAGGCATACAGAGTTCATCCCCAATCTAAGCATGCAGAGTTCATTCCCAATCCAAGATTGGACCGGACTGAGGGTTATAGCAGTAGGATCGACAGCACGCAAGGGGGACCGGGCCGATCCCCGGCATGCGCATTCTACTTTTCCGGCCAGCTGAATACCCGCACGCCCGTTTCGTGGGTTGGCTTAGGCATAGGGTGTACATTCCATGTCTAAACCCTAGTCGGACTGAGGGTTGTGGCAGCGGGACAGGTAGCACACAGAGGGGGACCGGGCCGATCCCTAGCTTGCATATTATGCCTTTCCAGTCGGCTCAGCGCCCGCACGCCCATTTCATGGGTTGACTTAGGCATACGGAGTTCATTCCCAGTCTAAGATCAGATCGGACCGAGTGTTGTGGTAGCAGGACCGACAGCACGCAGAGGGCGATCGAGCCAGTCCCCACCTTGCGCATTCTACCTCTCCGGTCGGCTGAGCACCCGTACGCTCGTTTCGTGGTTTGGCTTAGGCATACGGAGTTCATTCCATGTCTAAGCATACGAAGTTCATTCCCAGTCTAAGATCAAACCAGATCGAGGGTTGCCGTAGCAGGACCAGTAGCAGGATCGGCAGCACGCAGGGGGGACTGGACTGATCCCCGGCTTGCGTATTCTACCTCTCCGACCGGCTGAGCGCCCGCACGCTCGTTTCGTGGGTTTACTTAGGAATACGGAGCTCATCCCTAGTCTAAGCATACGGAGTTCATTCCCAATCTAAGATCAGACCGGATCGAGGGTTGCGACAGCAAGATCGACAGTACGTAGGGGGAACCGAGTCGATCCCCAGCTTGCGCATTCTGCCTTTCCGGCTGGCTGAGTGCCCGCATACCCATTTCATGGGTTGGCTTAGGCATTGGGAGTTCATTCCATATCTAAGCCCCAACCAGACCGAGGGTTGTGGCAGCGGGATTGACAGCACGCAGAGGGGGACCGACTAATCCCCGGCTTGTGCATTATACCTCTCCGGCCGGCTCAGCGCCTGCACGCTCGTTTCGTGGGTTGACTTATGCATACGGAGTTCATTCCCATTCTAAGATCATACCGAAATGAGGCTTGCAGGAGGAGGATCAATAGCACGCAAGGGGGATCGGGCTGATCCCCAGCTTGCGCATTTTGCCTCTCGGATCGGCTGAGCGCCCGCACGCTCATTTTGTGGGTTGGCTTAGGCATACGGAGTTCATTCCATGTCTAAGCATACGGAGTTCATTCCCAGTCTAAGATTTTGGGCCACGGTGCACATGCTGGGCTCGGGCATGTGCTGGTGCCGCATTTTTTTCGCCCGAGGCACCATCATCGAAGCATCGTTGGAGCATCACCGGAGAGCCTAACCGACGGCATTAGGGTGGTTTTGGTGATTGGGGGGCCGAGGGGGTGTGCGCACATGATGTGCGATGGGTGCTGGTACTTGGCCCTTATATTGGCCCCCTATCCCTGATCAAACCTCGAGAACTCACACCCCCTTAAAAAGCATTTGAGATTTTATAGGTTTGCTACCAATAGCCATTAAAGTGTCTGAAATGAGGACACTTTTTTCAAATGGTCACAAAATCTTCTCCAATTTGAGTTTTTAGCTGAATTTTTTTGTGCTTGCCAACAAAAATACAAGTATCACCTCTACCAAATTTGGAGACAAAACTCTTTCTAAAAAAATTTTAAGGGGGTGTGAGTTTCGAGTTTTGATGAGGGATAGGGGGCCAATATAAGGGCCAAGTACCAGCACCCATCGCACATCATGTGCGCACACCCCCTGGGCCCCTCAATCGTCGGAACCACCCTAATGCCGTCGATTAGGCTCTCCGGTGATGCTCCAACAATGCTCTGACGATGGTGCCTCGGGCAAAAAAAATACGGCACCAGCACATGCCCGAGCCCAGCATGTGCACCGTGGCCCAAAACCAACCTACCACCCGTTTGATCCCCGGCTTGTGCATCCTGCCTCTCTGGTCGGCTGAGCGCTCGTACGTTCATTTTGTAGGTTGACTTAGGCATACGGAGTTCATTCCCAGTCTAAGATCGGATCAGATCGATGGTTAGGGTAGCAGGATCGGTAGCACGCAGGGGGGATTGGGTCGATCCCCGGCTTGCGCATTTTACCTCTCCGACTGACTGAGCACCCACACACCCATTTCATGGGTTGGCTTAGGCATAGGGAGTTCATTCCATGTCTAAGCCCCAGTCAGATCGAGTGTTGTGGCAACGAGATCGACAGCACGCAGAGGGGGATCGGGCCGATCCCCGGCTTACGCATTATGCCTCTCCGGCTAGCTCAGTGCCCGCACGCTCATTTCATGGGTGGACTTAGACATACGGAGTTCATTCCCAGTCTAAGATCGGACCGAACTGAGGGTTGTGATAGCAGGATCAATAGCACAAAGGGGGGGATTGGGCCAATCCCCTGCTTGTACATTCTACCTCTCTGACCGACTAAGCGCCCGCATGCTCGTTTCCTGGGTTGGCTTAGGCATATGGAGTTCATTCCATGTCTAAGCATACAGAGTTCATTCCCAATCTAAGATCAGACCAGACTGAAGGTTTGCCACAGCAGGACCAGTAGCAGGATCGGTAGCACGTAAGGGGGGGATTGAGCCGATCCCCAGCTTGCGCATTCTGCCACTCCGACCGATCAAGCACCCGCACACTCATTTCATGGGTTGGCTTAGGCATACGGAGTTCATTCCATGTCTAAGCCCTAGCTGGACCGAGGGTTGTGGTAGCAGGACTGGCAGCGGGATCGACAGCATGCAGAGGGGGACCGGGCTAATCCTCGGCTTGCACATTATGCCTCTCCGGCTGACTGAGCACCCGCACGCTCATTTCGTGGGTTGACTTAGGCATACAGAGTTCATCCCTAGTCTAAGCATATGGAGTTCATTCCCAGTCTAAGATCGGATCGGACCGAGGGTTGACTAGGTCGGGTCGATCCCCAGCTTGCGCATTCTGCCTTTCCGACTGGTCGAGCACCCGCACACTCATTTCGTGGGTTGGCTTAGGCAAATGGAGTTCATTCCATGTCTAAGCCCTAGCTGGACCGAGGGTTGTGGCAGCAGGACTGGCAGCGGGATCGGCAGCATGCAGAGGGGGACCGAGCCAATCCCTGACTTGCACATTATTCCTCTCCGACCGGCTGAGCGCCCGCACGCTCGTTTCATGGGTTGGCATATGCATACGAAGTTCATTCCATGTCTAAGCATACGGAGTTGATTCCCAGTCTAAGATTTTGAGCCATGGTGCACATGTTGGGCTCGAGCATGTACTGGTGCTGCATTTTTTTCGCCCAGGGTACAATTGCCGGAGCTTCGTCGGAGAGCCTAACCGATGGCATTGGGGGTTCCGGCGATTGGGGGGGCCGAGGGGGTGTGTGCACATGATGTGCGATGGGTGCTGGTACTTGGCCCTTATAGGTTTGCCGCCAGTAGCCATTAAAGTGTCTAAAATGGGGACGCTTTTTTCAAATGGTCACAAAATCTTCTCCACTTCGAGTTTTTAGCTGAATTTTTTTGTGCATGCCAACAAAAATAAACAGATCATGTCTACCAAATTTTGGGACAAACACTTTCTAAAAAAATTTTAAAAAATCCCGAACCGCAAAAAGTTTTGAAAATTGTGAAAAATAGAAAACGGGCCGTCTTGCCACGAAACTTCACATGAAGGCTTAGGGGACCACTGTATGAATTTACACGCCATAAAAATGGCATTGGCACGGTAGAAATATGAAGATGTGCTTGAACCCACCTACCACCCGTTCGATCCCCGGCTTGTGCATCTTGCCTCTCTGGTCAGCTGAGCGCCCGCACACTCGTTTCATGGGTTGACTTTGGCATACGGTGTTCATCCCCAGTCTAAGCATACGGAGTTCATTCCCAGTCTAAGCTCAAACTGGATCGAGGGTTATGGCAGCAGGATCGACAGCACACAGGGGGGACCGGGCCGAACCCCAACTTATGCATTCTGCCTCTCCGACCGGTTGAGCGCCCGCACGCCTATTTCATCGGTTGGCTTAGGCATAGGGAGTTCATTCCATGTCTAAGCCCCAGCCAGACCAAGGGTTGTGGCAGCGGGACCAGTAGCACACAGAAGGGGACCGAGCCGATCCTCGACTTTCTTATTATGCCTCTCCGACCGGGTCAGCGCCCGCACGCTTGTTTCATGGGTTGACTTAGGCATATGAGATTCATTCCCAGTCTTAGATCAGACCAGACCGAGGGTTACGACAGTAGGATCGACAGCATGCAGGGGGGACCGGGCCAAACCCTGACTTACGCATTCTGCCTCTTCGACTGGCTGAGCACCCGCATGCCCGTTTCATGGGTTGGCTTAGGCATAGGAAGTTCATTCCATGTCTAAGCCCTAGCCGGACCGTGGGTTGTGGTAAAGGGATCGGCAGCACGTAGAGGGGGACCGGGCCAATACCCAACTTCCGTATTACGCCTCTCCAGTCAGCTCAGTGCCCGCACGCTCATTTCTTTTGTTGAGTTAGCATACGAAGTTCATTCCCAGTCTAAGATCAGACCAGACAGAGGGTTACGGTAGCATGACCAGCAGTAGGATCGATAGCACGCAGGGGGGACCGGTACGATCCTCGGCTTGTGCATTCTACCTCTCCGGCTGGCTGAGCTCCCACACGCTCGTTTCATGGGTTGGCTTAGGCATACGAAGTTCATTCCATGTCTAGGCCCTAGCCGGACCGAGGGTTGTGGCAGCAGGATCGATAGCGGGATCGACAGCACACAAAGAGGGACCGGGCTGATCCTCGGCTTACGATTAAGCCTCTCCGATCGGCCTTTCCAGTCGGTTGAGCACCCGCACGCTCGTTTTGTGGGTTGACTTAGGCATACGGAGTTCATCCCCAACCTAAGCATATGGAGTTCATACCCAATCTAAAATCAGATTGGACCGAGGGTTAAGGCAGCAGGATCAACAGCACGTAAGAGGATCGGGTCGATCCCCGGCTTACGCATTCTGCCTCTCTGGTCGACTAAGCGCCCGAACACTCATTTTGTGGGTTGGCTTAGGCATAAGGAGTTCATTCCATGTCTAAGCCCCAGCAAAACCAAGGGTTGTGGCAGCGGCACTAGTAACACGTAGAGCGGGACCGGGTCGATCCCCAGTTTGTGCATTATGCCTCTTCGGTCGGCACAGTGCCCGCACGCTCGTTTCTTGGGTTAACTTAGGCATACGGAGTTCATTCCCAGTCTTAGATCAGATCGAACCAAGGGTTGCAGTAGCAGCATCGACAAAACGCAGAGGGGGACCGGGCTGATCCTCAGCTTGCACATTTTGCCTCTCCGGTCGGCAAAGCGCCCGCATGCTCGTTTCATGGGTTGGCCTAGGCATACGGAGTTCATTCCATGTCTAAGCATACGGAGTTCATTCCCATTCTAAGATTTTGAGCCACGGTGCACATACTAGGCTTGGGCATGTGCTGGTGCCACATTTTTTTCACCTGGGGCACCATCGTCAGAGGATCGTAGGAGAGCCTAACCGACGGCATTGGGGGTTCCGACGATTGGGGGGGCCGGGGGGTGTGCACACATGATGTGCGATGGGTGCTGGTACTTGGCCCCCTATTCCTCATCAAACCTCAAGAACTCACACCCGTTTAAAGAGCATTTGAGATTTTATAGGTTTGCTGCCAGTAGCCATTAAAGTGTCTGAAATGGGGACATTTTTTTCAAACGATCACAAAATCTTCTCCACTACGAGTTTTTAGCTGAATTTTTTTATGCATGCCAAAAAAAATACAAGGATCACCTCTACCAAATTTGGGGACAAAACTCTTTCTAAAAAAATTTTAAAAAATATGGAACCGCAAAAAGTTTCAAAAATCATGAAAAATAGAAAACGGGTCGTCTTGCCACGAAACTTCACATGAAGGCTTAGGGGACCATTGTATGAATTTACAAGCCATAAAAATGGCATTGGCACAGCAGAGATATGAAGATGTGCTTGAACTCAACTACCACCCGTTTGATCCCCAGCTTGCGTATCTTGCCTCTCTGGTCGGCTGAGCACCCACACGCTTTTTTCGTGAGTTGACTTAGGCATACGGAGTTCATCCCCAGTCTAAGCATACAAAGTTCATTCCCAGTCTAAGATTGGACCGGACCGAGGGTTACGGCAGTAGGATCGGTAGCACAGAGGGGGGACCGGACCGATCCCCTGCTTGCGCATTCTACCTCTCCGGCCGACTGAGCGCCCGTACGCCCGTTGCGTGGGTTGACTTAGGCATAGGGAGTTCATTCCATGTCTAAGTCCTAGCCAGATCGAGAGATGTGGTAGCGAGATCGACAGCACGCAGAGGGGGACCGGGTCGATCCCTGGTTTGTGCATTTGCCTCTCTGACTGGCTCAGCACCCTCACGCTCGTTTCGTGGGTTGACTTAGGCATATGGAGTTCATTCATAGTCTAAGATTGGACCAGACCGAGGGTTGCGGCAGCAGGATCTGCAGCACGTAGGGGGGACCAGGCTGATCCCCAACTTGGCAATTCTGCCTCTCCGGCCAGCTGAGCGCCCGCACGCTCATTTCATGGGTTGGCTTAGGGAAACGGAGTTCAATCCACGTCTAAGCATACGGAGTTCATTCCTAGTCTAAGATCGGGCCAGACCGACGGCTGTGGCAACAGGATCGACAGCACGTTGGGGGGGACCGGGTCGGTCCTCGACTTACGTATTCTACCTATCCGGCCGGCTGAGTGCCTGCACTGTTGTTTCATGGGTTCACTTAGGCATACAGAGTTCATTCCATGTCTAAGCATATGGAGTTCATTCCCAGTCTAAGATCGGATCGGACCGAGGGTTACGGTAGCTAGACCAGTAGCGGGATCGACAACACGTAGGGGGGATCGAGTCGATCCTCGGCTTACGCATTCTGCCTCTCCAACCGGCTTAGCGTCCACACCTTTGTTTCATGGGTTGGCTTAGGCATACGGAGTTCATTCCATGTCTAAGCCCCAGTCAGACTGAGGGTTGTGGCAGCAGGACCAGCAGCGGGATCGGCTGTACGTAGAGAGGGACCGAGCTAATCCTCGGTTTGCACATTATGCCTCTTCAGCTGACCTCTCCGATCGGTTGAGCACCCGTACACTCATTTTGTGGGTTGACTTAGGCATACAGAGTTCATCCCCAGTCTAAGCATACGGAGTTCATTCCCAGTCTAAGATCAGACTGGACCGAGGGTTACGACAGTAGGATCGGTAGCATGCGGGGGGGATGGGCCGATCCCTGGCTTACGCATTCTGCCTCTCCGGCCGGTTGAGTGCCCGCACGCCTGTTTCGTGGGTTGGTTTAGGTATAGGGAGTTCATTCCATGTCTAAGCCCCAGTCAAACCGAGGGTTGTGGCAGCAGGACCGACAGCATGCAGAGGGGGATCGGGTCGATCTCCGGTATGCGTATTATGCCTCTTCGATCAGCTTAGCACCCGCACGCTCATTTTGTGGGTTGACTTATGCATACGGAGTTCATTCCCAATCTAATATCAGACCGGACCGAGGGTTGTGGCAGCAGGATCGACAGCCCGCAGGGGGGACTGACCGATCCCCGACTTGCGCATTCTACCTCTCCGACCGGCTGAGCGCCCGCGCTCTCATTTCGTGGGTTGGTGTAGGCATACGAAGTTAATTCCATGCCTAAGCATATGGAGTTCATTCCCAATCTAAGATTTTGAGCCATGGTGCACATGCTGGGCTTGGGCATGTGCTGATGGCACATTTTTTTCACCCGAGGCACCATCGTCGGAGCATCGTCGGAGCATTATCGAAGAGCCTAACCGGTGGCATTGGTGGTTCCGGCAATTGGGCGGGTCGGGGGGTGTGAACACATGATCTGTGATGGGTGCTGGTACTTGGCCCTTATATTGGCCCCTATCCCTCATCAAACCTCAAGAACTCACACCCCCTTATAGAGCATTTGAGATTTTATAGGTTTGCTGCCAGTAGCCATTAAAGTGTCTGAAATGGGGACAATTTTTTCAAACGGTCACAAAATCTTCTCCACTTCGAGTTTTTAGCTGAATTTTTTTGGGCATGCCAAAAAAAACACAAGGATCACATCTACCAAATTTGGGGAAAAAACTATTTCTAAAAAATTTTAAAAAAATCCCGAACCGTGAAAACTTTCAAAAATCAAGAAAAATAGAAAACGGGTCGTCTTGCCACGAAACTTCACATGAAGGCTTAGGGGACCATTTTATGGATTTACAAGCCATAAAAATGGCATTGGCATGGCAGAAATATGAAGATGTGCTTGAACCCACCTACCACCTGTTTGATCCTCGGCTTGTGCATCCTGCCTCTCTGGTCGGCTGAGCGCTCGCATGCTCGTTTTGTGGGATGACTTAGGCATACGAAGTTCATCCCCAGTCTAAGCATATGGAGTTCATTCCCAGTCTAAGATCTGATCGGACCGAGAGTTGCGACAGTAAGATCGATAGCACGCAAGGGGGATCGGGTTGATCCCCGGCTTGCGTATTTTGCCTCTCCGGCCGACTGAGCACCCATGTGCCCGTTTTGTGGGTTGGCTTAGGCATAGGGAGTTCATTCCATGTCTAAGCCCCAGCCGGACAGAGGGTTGTGGCAGAGAGGGACGTGGCCGATCCCTAGCTTACGAATTATGCCTCTCCGGTTCGCTCAACGCCCGCATGCTCGTTTTGTGGGTTGACTTAGGCATATGAAATTCATTCCCAGTCTAAGATCAGACCGGATTGAGGGTTGCAGTAGCAGGATCGATAGCACGTAAGGGGGGGTCGGGCCAGTCCCCGGCTTGCGCATTTTACCTCTCCAATCGGTTGAGCGCCCGCTCCCTCGTTTCGTGGCTTGGCTTAGGTATACGGAGTTTATTCCATATCTAAGCATACAGAGTTCATTCCCAGTCTAAGATCGGATCGGACTGAGGGTTGCGGCAGCAGGACCAACAGCAGGATTGACAGCAGGACCAGCAGGGGGGACCGGGCTAGTCCCCGGCTTGCGTATTCTGCCTCTCTGGCCGGTTGAGCGCCCGTACGCTCATTCATGGGTTGGCTTAGGCATACAGAGTTCATTCCATGTCTAAGCCCCAATCAGACCGAGGGTTGTGGCAGCAGGACCAACAGCGGGATCGACAGCACGTAGAGAGGGATCAAGCTGATCCTCGGCTTGTGCATTATGACTCTCCAGCCGACTGAGTGCCCACACGCTCATTTTGAGGGTTGAATTAGGCACACGGAGTTCATCCCCACTCTAAGATCGGACCGGACTGAAGGTTGCGACAGTAGGATCGGCAGCACGCAGGGGGACCAAGTCGATCCCTGGCTTGCGTATTCTGCCTCTCCGGCCGGCTAAGCACCTGCATGCCCATTTTGTGTGTTGGCTTAGGCATAGGGAGTTCATTCCATGTCTAAGCCCCAGCTAGACCGAGGGTTGTGGCAGCGGGACCGACAACACGTAGAGAGGGATCGAGTCGATCATCGGCTTAAGCATTATGCCTCTTCGGCCGGTTCAGCGCGCGCACACTCATTTTGTGGGTTGACTTATGCATACGAAATTCATTCCCACTCTAAGATCAGACCGGACCGAGGGTTGCAGTAACAGGATCGACAGCACGCAGGGGGGGACTGGGATGATCCCCGACTTGCGCATTCTGCCTCTCCGACCGACTGAGCGCCCGCACGCTCGTTTCGTGGGTTGGCTTAGGCATACGGAGTTCATTCCATGTCTAAGCATACAGAGTTCATTCCATGTCTAAGCATACGGAGTTCATTCCATGTCTAAGATCAGACCGAATCGAGGGTTGCGATAGCAGGACCAACAGCAGGATCGGCAGCACGTAAGGGGGGACAGGGCCGATCCCCGGCTTGCGCATTTTGCCTCTTCGGTCGGCTAAGCGCTCGCACGCTCATTTCATGGATTGGCTTAGGCATACGGAGTTCATTCCATGTTTAAGCCCCAATCGGACCGAGGGTTGTCACAGCAGGACCGGTAGCGGGATCGGTAGCACGTAGAGGGGGACTGGGTCAATCCCCGGCTTGCGCATTCTACCTCTTCGGTCGGGTGAGTGCTCGCACGCTCGTTTCATGGGTTGACTTAGGCATACGGAGTTCATCCCTGGTCTAAGCATACAGAGTTCATTCCCAGTCTAGGATCGGATCGGACCGAGGGTTGCGGTAGCAGGATCGACAGCACGCAAGGGGGACCGGGCCGATCTCTGACTTGCATATTCTGCCTCTTCGACCGGTTGAGTGCCCGCATGCCCGTTTCATGGGTTAGCTTAGGCATAGGAAGTTCATTCCATGTCTCAGCCCTAGTCGGACTGAGGGTTTTGGCAGCGGGACCGGCAGCACTCAGAGGTGGACCGAGCCAATCCTCGGCTTACGCATTATGCTTCTTCAGCCGGCTCAGTGCCTGCACGCTCATTTCGTGGGTAGACTTATGCATACGCAGTTCATTCCCAGTCTAAGATCAGACCGGACCGAGGATTGTGGTAGCAGGATTGACGACACGCATGGGGGGACTGGTTCGATCCCCAGCTTGCACATTCTGGCTCTCTGACCGGCTGAACGCCCGCACACTCGTTTCATGAGTTGGCTTAGGCATACGGAGTTCATTCCATGCCTAAGCATACGGAGTTCATTCCCAGTCTAAGATTTTGAGCCACAGTGCACATACTGGGCTCGGGTATGTGCTGGTGCCGCATTTTTTTCGCCCGGGGCACCATCATCGGAGCATCGTCGAAGAGCCTAACCGACAGCATTGGGGGTTCCAGCGATTGGGGGGCCGGGGGGTGTGCGCACATGATGTGCGATGGGTGTCGGTACTTGGCCCTTATTTTAGCCCCCTATCCCTCATGAAACCTCGAGAACTCACACCCCCTTAAAGAGCATTTGAGATTTTATAGGTTTGCTGCTAGTAGCCATTAAAATGTCTGAAATGGGGACACTTTTTTCAAACGGTCACAAAATCTTCTCCACTTCGAGTTTTTAGCTGAATTTTTTTGTGCATGCCAAAAAAAATACAAGGATCACCTCTACCAAATTTGGGGCAAAACTCTTTCTAAAAATATTTTAAAAAATCCCGAATCGTAAAAAGTTTTAAAAATCGTGAAAAATAGAAAACAGGTTGTCTTGCCACGAAACTTCACATGAAGGCTTAGGGGACCATTGTATGAATTTACAAGCCATAAAAATGGCATTGGCATGGTAGAAATATGAAGATGTGCTTGAACCCACCTACCACCCGTTCGATCCCCGACTTGCGCATCCTGGCTCTCTGGTCAGTTGAGCGCCTGCATGCTCATTTCATGGGTTGACTTAGGCATACGGAGTTCATCCCCAGTCTAAGCATACGAAGTTCATTCCTAGTCTAAGATCATACCGAACCGAGGGTTGCAACAGCAGGATCAGCAGCACACAGCAGGGACCAGGTCAATCCCTGGCTTATGCACTCTGCCTCTCCAGCCCACTGAGCGACCGGACGCCCGTTTCGTTGGTTGGCTTAGGCATAGGGAGTTCATTCCACATCTAATCGCTAGCCAGACCGATGGTTCTGGCAGTGGGATCGACAGCACGCAGAGGGGGACTGGGTCGATCTTCGCCTTGCGCATTATGCCTTTCCGGCCAGCTGAGCGGCCGCACGTTCGTTCTGTGGGTTGGCTTAGGCATAAGGAGTTCATTCCATGTCTAAGCCCCAGTTGAACCGAGGGTTGTGGCAGCAGGACCGGCAGTGGGATCGACTGCACGCAGAAGGGGACCGAATTGATCCTCGACTTGCACATTATGCCTCTCCGGTCGGCTGAGAGCCCGCACGCTCATTTCGTGGGTTGACTTAGGCATACGAAGTTCATCCCTAGTCTAAGCATACGGAGTTCATTCCCAGTCTAAGATCAGATCAGACCGAGGGTTGCGGCAACAGGATCGGCAGCACGCAAGGGGAACCGAGCCAATCCCCGGCTTGCACATTCTACCTCTTCAGTTGGCTGAGCACCCGCACGCTCGTTTCGTGGGCTGGCTTAGGCATAGGGAGTTCATTCCATGTCTAAGCCCCAACCGGACCGAGGGTTGTGGCAGCGGGACCGGTAGCACGCAGAGGGGGACCGGGCCGATCCCCAACTTGCGCATTATGCCTCTTTGGCCAGCTCAACGCCCGGATGCTCGTTTCATGGGTTAACTTATGCATACGGAGTTCATTCCTAGTCTAAGATCAGACCAGACTAAGGGTTACGACAACAGGATCAATAGCACGTAGTGCGGGACTAGGTCGGTCCCCAGCTTGCACATTCTGCCTCTCTGGTAGGCTGAGCGCCCGCATGCTTGGTTCATGGGTTGGCCTAGGCATATGAAGTTCATTCCATGTCTAAGCATATGGAGTTCATTCCCAGTCTAAGATTTTGAGCCACGGTGCACATGCTGGGCTCGAGCATGTGCTGGTACCTTGTTTTTTTCACCCAGGGCACCATCATCGGAGCATCGTCGGAGAGCCTAACCAGCAACATTGGGGGTTTCAACGATTGGGGGGTCGGGGGGTGTGCGCACATGATGTGCAATGGGTGCTGGTACTTGTGCCTTATATTGGCCCCCTATCCCTCATCAAACCTCATGAACTCACACCCCCTTAAAGAGCATTTGAGATTCTATAGGTTTGCTGCCAGTAGCCATTAGAGTGTCAAAAATGGGGACACTTTTTTCAAACGGTCACAAAATTTTCTCCACTTCGAGTTTTTAGCTGAATTTTTTTATACATGCCAAAAAAAATACAAGGATCACCTCTTCCAAATTTGGGGACAAAACTCTTTCTAAAAAAATTTTTAAAAAATCCCGAACCGTAAAAAGTTTTAAAAATCGTGAAAAATAGAAAACGGGTCGTCTTGCCACGAAACTTCACATGAAGGCTTAGGGGACCATTGTATGAATTTACAAGCCATAAAAATGGCATTGGCATGGCAGAATATATGAAGATGTGCTTGAACCCACCTTCTACCCGTTCGATCCCTGGCTTACGCATCCTGCTTTTCTGGTCGACCGAGCGCTCTCACGCTCGTTTCATGGGTTGACTTAGGCATATGGAGTTCATCCCCAGTCTAAGCATATGAAGTTCATTCCCAGTCTAAGATCAGACCAGACTGAGGGTTGCGATAGCAGGATCGCAGCACACAGGGGGGACCGAGCCGATCCCCGGCTTGGGCGTTCTGCCTCTCCGATCGTTTGAGTGCCCGCATGCCCGTTTCGTGGGTTGGCTTAAGCATAGGGAGTTCATTCCATGTCTAAGCCCCAGTCGGACTGAGGGTTCTGGCAGCAAGACCAGCAGCACGTAGAAGGGGATCGGGCCGATCCTCGGCTTACACATTACGCCTCTTCGACTGGCTCAGCGCCCACACGCTCGTTTTGTGGGTTGACTTATGCATACAGAGTTCATTCCCAGTCTAAGATCAGATTAGACCGAGGGTTGCGGCAACAGGATCGACAGGACATAGGGGGGGACTGGGCCAATCCCCGGCTTACTCATTCTGCCTCTACGACCGGCTGAGCGTCAGCACGTTGGGTTGGCTTAGGCATAGGGAGTTCATTCCATGTCTAAGCATACGGAGTTCATTCCCAGTCTAAGATCAACCGGACCAAGGATTATGATAGCAAGATCAGCAGCACGCAGGGAGGGATCGAGCCGATCCTCGGCTTGCGCATTCTACCTCTTTGGCCGGCTGAACGCTTGCATGCTTGTTTCATGGGTTGGCTTAGGCATACGGAGTTCATTCCATATCTAAGCCCTAGCTGGACCGAGGGTTATGGCAGCAGGGCCGGCAGTGGGATCGGTAACACGTATAGGGGGACCAAGCTGATCCTCGACTTGCACATTATGCCTCTCCAGCCGGCCTCTCCGACCGGCTGAGCGCCCGTACGCTCGTTTCATGGGTTGACTTAGGCATACGGAGTTCATCCCCATTCTAAGCGTATGGAGTTCATTCCCAGTCTAAGATCGAACCAGACCGAGGGTTATGGCAGCAGGATCGATAGCACGGAGGGGGGACTGGGCCGATCCCCGGCTTGCACATTCTGCCTCTCCGGTCGGCTGAGCGCCCGCACGCTCGTTTCGTGGGTTGGCTTAGGCATACGGAGTTCATTCCATGTCTAAGCCCCAGCCGGACTGAGGGTTGTTGCAGCGGGATCGGTAGCACGCAAAAGAGGATCGGGTCAATCCCTGGCTTACGCATTATGCCTCTTCAACCGACTCAGTGCCTGCATGCTCGTTTCGTGGGTTGACTTATGCGTACAGAGTTCATTCCTAGTCTAAGATTGGACTGGTTCGAGGGTTGCGACAGCAGGATCGATAGCACGCAAGAGGGACCGGGCCAATCCGCGGCTTGCGTATTCTGCCTTTCTGTCCGGTTAAGCACCTGCACACTCGTTTCATGGGTTGGCTTAGGTATACGGAGTTCATTCCATGTCTAAGCATATGGAGTTCATTCTCAGTCTAAGATCGGACTGGATCGAGGGTTCCGACAGTAGGAACGACAGCACGCAGGGAGGACCGAGCCAATTCCCAGCTTGCGTATTCTACCTCTCTGGTCGGCTGAGCGCCCGCACGCCCGTTTCATGGGTTGGCTTAGGCATAAGGAGTTCATTCCATGTCTAAGCCCCAACCGGATCGAGGGTTGTGGTAGTGGGATCGACAGCACGTAGAGGGGGACCGGGCTGATCCCGGGCTTGCGATTATGCCTCTCCGGTCGGTTCAGCGCCTGCACGCTCGTTTCATGGGTTGACTTAGGCATACAGAGTTCATTCCAGTCTAAGATCAGACCAGACCGAGGGTTGTGGCAGCAGGATCGACAGTACACAGGGGGGACCCTACCGATCCCTAACTTGCGCATTCTGCCTCTCCGACCGGCTTAGCGCCCGCATGCCCATTTCATGGGTTGGCTTAGGCATAAGGAGTTCGTTCCATGTCTAAGCCCCAGCCAGACCAAGTGTTGTGGCAGCGAGACCGGCAGCACGCAGAGAGGGACCGGGCTGATTCCTAGCTTGTGCATTATGCCTCTTCGGCAGGCTCAGTGCCCGCACGCTTGTTTCATGGATTGACTTATGCATACAGAGTTCATTCCTAGTCTAAGATTAGACCGGACCAAGGGTTGCAGCAGCAGGATCGACAGCATGCAGGGGGGACCAGGCTGATCCTCGACTTGTGCATTCTGCCTCTCCGATCGACTGAAGGTTGTGGTAGCAGGATCGGCAGCACGTAGATGGGGACCGGGACGAACCCCGACTTGCGCATTATGCCTTTTTGACTGGTTCAGTGCCCGCACGCTCGTTTCGTGGGCTGAATTAGGCATCCGGAGTTCATTCCCAGTCTAAGATCGGATCGGCCCAAGGGTTGCGGTAACAGGATCGACAGCACGTAGTGGGGACCGGGCTGATCCCCAGCTTGCGCATTCTGCCTCTCTGGCCGGCTAAGCGCCAGCACGTTCGTTTCGTGGGTTGGCTTAGGCATAGGGAGTTCATTCCATGTCTAAGCATACGGAGTTCATTCCCAGTCTAAGATCAGACTGGACCGAGGATTGTGATAGTAAGATCAGTAGCACGCAAGGGGGATCGGGCTGATCCTCGACTTGCGCATTCTACCTCTCCGGTCGGTTGAGCGCCCGCATACTCCTTTCATGGGTTGGCTTAGGTGTACGGAGTTCATTCCATGTCTAAGCCCCAGCTAGACCGAGGGTTGTGGCAGCAGGGCTGGCAGCGGGATCGACAGAACGCATAGGGGGACTGAGCTGATCCTCGACTTGCGCATTATGCCTCTTCAGCCTGCCTCTCCGACCGACTGAGTGCCCGCACGCTCGTTTCATGGGTTGACTTAGGCATACGGAGTTCATCCCCAGTCTAAGCGTATGGAGTTCATTCCCAGTCTAAGATCAGACCGGATCGAGGGTTGCGACAGCAGGATCGGCAGCACGCAGGGGGGACTGGGCCGATCCTCGGCTTGCACATTCTACCTCTCCGGTTGGCTGAGTGCCCGCACGTTCGTTTCGTGGGTTGGCTTAGGCATAGGGAGTTCATTCCATGTCTAAGCCCCAGCCGGACTGAGGGTTGGTGCAGTGGGACCGGTAGCACACAAAAGAGGATCCGACCAATCCCTGGCTTGCGCATTATGCCTCTTCGACCGACTCATCGCCTGCACGCTCGTTTCGTGGGTTGACTTATGCGTACGGAGTTCATTCCTAGTCTAAGATCGGATCGGTCCGAGGGTTGCGACAGTAGGATCGACAGCACGCAAGAGGGACCGGGCTAATCCGTGGCTTGCGTATTCTGCCTCTCTGTCCGGCTGAGCACCTGCACGCTCGTTTCGTGGGTTGGCTTAGGTATACAGAGTTCATTCCATGTCTAAGCATACGGAGTTCATTCTCAGTCTAAGATCGGACCGGACCGAGGGTTCCGACAGTAGGAACGACAGCACGCAGGGAGGACCGGGCCAATTCTCAACTTGCATATTCTACCTCTCTGGCCGGCTGAGCGCCCGCACGCCCATTTCGTGGGTTGGCTTAGGCATAAGGAGTTCATTCCATGTCTAAGCCCCAGCCGAACTAAGGGTTATGGCAGTGGGACCGACAGCACGTAGAGGGGGACCGGGTTGATCCCCGACTTGCGATTATGCCTCTCCGATCGGCTCAGCGTCTGCACGCTCGTTTCATGGGTTGACTTAGGCATACAGAGTTCATTCCAGTCTAAGATTGGACCGGACCGAGGGTTGCGGTAGCAGGATCGACAGTACGCAGGGGGGACCCGACCGATCCCCGACTTGCGCATTCTGCCTCTCATGCCGGCTGAGCACATGCACGCTCGATTCATGGGTTGGCTTAGGCATACGGAGTTCATTCCATGTCTAAGCATACGGAGTTCATTTCCAGTCTAAGATCAGACCGAACTGAGGGTTACGGCAGCAAGACCAGTAGTAGGATTGGCAGCATGCAGGGGGGATCGAGCCGATCCCCAGCTTGCGCATTCTGCCTCTTCGATCGGTTGAGCACCGCACACTCGTTTTATGGGTTGGCTTAGGCATACGGAGTTCATTCCATGTCTAGGCCCCAGCCGGACTGAGGGTTGTGGCAGTAGGACCGATAATGAGATTGGCAGCATGTAGAGGGCGATCGGGCTAATCCCCGGCTTACGCATTATGGCTCTTCGGCCGGCCTCTCCGACCGGCTGAGCGCCCACACACTCGTTTCATGGGTTGACTTAGGCATACGGAGTTCATCCCCAGTCTAAGCATATGGAGTTCATTCCCAGTCTAAGATCGGACCAGATCAAGGGTTACGGAGCAAGATCGATAGCACGTAGGAGGGACTGGGCTGATCCCCGACTTGCGCATTCTGCCTCTCCGATCGGCTTAGCGCCCGCACGCCCATTTCATGGGTTGGCTTAGGCATAGGGAGTTCGTTCCATGTCTAAGCCCCAGCCAGACCAAGTGTTGTGGCAGCAGGATCGACAGCACGCAGAGGGGGATCGGGCTGATCCCCAGCTTGCGTATTATGCCTCTTCGGCCGGCTCAGTGCCCGCACGCTTGTTTCATGGATTGACTTATGCATACAGAGTTCATTCCTAGTCTAAGATCAGACCGGACCGAGGGTTGCAGCAGTAGGATCGATAGCATACAGGGGATCCCCGGCTTGTGCATTCTGCCTCTCCGGCATACTAAGGGTTGTGGCAGTGAGACTGGCAGCACGTAGATGGGGACCGGGCCGAACCCTGACTTGCGCATTATGCCTTTTCGGTTGGTTCAGTGCCCGCACGCTCGTTTCGTGGGCTAAATTAGGCATCCAGAGTTCATTCCCAGTCTAAGATCGGATCGACCCAAGGGTTATGGTAGCCAGATCGACAGCACGCAGTGGGGATCAAGCTGATCCCCAGCTTACACATTCTGCCTCTCTGGCCAGCTGAGCGCCAGCACGTTCGTTTCGTGGGTTGGCTTAGGCATAGGGAGTTCATTCCATGTCTAAGCATATGAAGTTCATTCCCAGTCTAAGATCAGACCGGACCGAGGATTGCGACAGTAGGATCGGTAGCACACAGGGGGGATCGGGCAGATCCTCGACTTGCGCATTCTGCCTCTCCAGCCGGCTGAGCGCCCGCACACTCGTTTCATGGATTGGCTTAGGCGTACGGAGTTCATTCCATGTGTAAGCCCCAGCTGGACCGAGGGTTGTGGTAGCAGGGCTGGCAGCGAGATCGGCGGCACGCATAGGGGGACCGAGCTGATCCCCGACTTGTGCATTATGCCTCTCCAGCCTGCCTCTCCGACCGACTGAGCACCTGCACGCTCATTTTGTGGGTTGACTTAGGCAAACGGAGTTCATCCCCAGTCTAAGCGTATGGAGTTCATTCCCAGTCTAAGATCAGACCGGACCGAGGGTTGCGACAGTAGGATCGGTAGCACACAGGGGGGACTGGGCCGAACCTCGGCTTGCACATTCTACCTCTCCGGTCGGCTGAGCACCCGCACGCTCGTTTCATGGGTTGGCGTAGGCATAGGGAGTTCATTCCATGTGTAAGCCCCAGCCGGACTGAGGGTTGTTGCAGCGGGACCGGCAGCACGCAGAGGAGGACCGGGCCAATCCCTGGCTTACGCATTATGGCTCTTCGGTCGACTCAACGCCTGCACGCTCGTTTTTTGGGTTGACTTATGCGTACAGAGTTCATTCCCAGTCTAAGATCGGATCGGTCCGAGGGTTGCGGTAGTAGGATCAACAGCACGTAGGGGGGACCGGGCCAATTCCCAGCTTGCGCATTCTGCCTCTCCGACTGGCTGAGCACCTGCACGCCCGTTTCGTGGGTTGGCTTAGGCATAGGGAGTTCATTCCATGTCTAAGGCCTAGCCAGACCGAGGGTTGTGGAAGTGGGACCGACAGCACGCAGAGGGGACCAGGCTGATCCCCGGCTTACGATTATGCCTCTCTGACCGGCTCAGCACCTACACGTTCATTTAATGGCTTGACTTAGGCATACAGAGTTCATTCCTAGTCTAAGATCGGATCAGACCGAGGGTTGCGGCAGCAAGATCGACAGTACGTAGGGGGGACCCGACTGATCCCCGACTTGCGCATTCTGCCTCTTTGGTCGGCTGAGCGCCCGTACGCTCGATTCGTGGGTTGGCTTAGGCATCCGGAATTCATTCCATGTCTAAGCATACGGAGTTCATTTCTAGTCTAAGATCGGACCGAATCGAGGGTTGCGACAGCAAGGCCAGCAGTAGGATCGGCAGCATGTAAGGGGGATCGAGTCGATCCTCGGCTTGCGCATTCTACCTCTCCTATCGGTTGAGCGCCCGCACGCTCGTTTTGTGGGTTAGCTTAGGCATACAAAGTTCATTCCATGTCTAAGCCCCAGCCGGATCGAGAGTTGTGGCAGCAGGACCGACAGCGGGATTGGCGGCACGTAGAGGGCGATCGGGCTGATCCTCGACTTGTACATTATGGCTCTTCCGCCGGCGTATCCGACCGGTTGAGCACCCGCACGCTCGTTTCATGGGTTGACTTAGGCATACGAAGTTCATCCCCAGTCTAAGATCAGACCAGACTGAGGGTTACAGAGCAAGATCGGCCGCACGTAGGGGGGATTGGGCTAATCCCCGGCTTGCGCATTTTGCCTCTCTGACCGGCTTAGCGCCCGCACGTCCGTTTTGTGGGTTGGCTTAGGCATAGGGACTTCATTCCATGTCTAAGCCCCAGCCAGACCAAGGGTTGTGGCAGCGTGACCAGCAGCACGCAGAGGGGGACCGGGCTGATCCCCAGCTTGCGCATTATGCCTTTTCGGTCGGCTCAGCGCCCGCACGCTTGTTTTGTGGGTTGACTTATGCATACAAAGTTCATTCACAGTCTAAGATCAGATCAGACCGAGGGTTGTAGCAGTAGGATCGATAACATGCAGGGTGGACCGGGCTGATCCTCGGCTTGTGCATTCTGCCTCTCCGGTCGGCTAAGCGCCTGCACGCTGATTTCGTGGCTTGGCTTAGGCATACGGAGTTCATTCCATGTCTAAGCATACAGAGTTGACTCCCAGTCTAAAATTTTGAGCCACGATGCACATGCTGGGCTCGGGCATGTGCTGGTGTCGTATTTTTTTCGCCTAGGGCACCATCGTCGGAGGATCGCCGCAGCATCGTCGGACAGCCTAACCGACGACATTGGAGGTTTCGACGATTAGGGGGGCCACCGAGTGTGCGCACATGATGTGCAATGGGTGCTGGTACTTAGCCCTTATATTGCACCTCTATCCCTCATCAAACCTCGAGAACTTACACCCCCTTAAAGAGCATTTGAGATTTTATAGGTTTGCTGCCAGTAGCCATTAAAGTGTCTGAAATGGGGACACTTTTTTCAAACAGTCACAAAATCTTCTCCACTTCGATTTTTTAGCTGAATGTTTTTGTGCATGCCAACAAAAATACAGGAATCAACTCTACCAAATTTAGGGATAAAACTCTTTCTAAAAAAATTCTCAAAAATCTTGAACAGTAAAAAGTTTCCAAAATCGTAAAAAATAGAAAACAGGTCGTCTCTGGTCGGCTGAGCGCCCGCACGCTCGTTTTGTGGGTTGACTTAGGCATACGGAGTTAATCCCCAGTCTAAGGATACGAAGTTCATTCCTAGTCTAAGATCGGACTGGATCGAGGGTTACGGCAGCAGGATCGGCAGCACGCAGGGGGGACCGGGTCGATCCTTGGCTTATGCATTTTGCCTCTCCGACCGGTTGAGCGCCTGCACGCCCGTTTCGTGGGTTGGCTTTGGAATAGGGAGTTCATTCCATGCCTAAGCCCCAGTCGGACTGAGGGTTGTGGTAGCGGGACCGACAGCACGCAGGGGGGATTGGGCCGATCCCTGACTTGCACATTATGCCTCTTCGGCCGGCCTCTCCGGTCGGCTGAGCACCCGTACGCTCATTTCGTGGGTTGACTTGGGCATACAGAGTTCATCCATAATCTAAGGATGCAAAGTTCATTCCCAGTCTAAGATCGAACCAAATCAAGGGTTGCGGCAGTAGGATCGGCAGCATGCAGGGGGGGCCAGACCGGTCTTCGGCTTGCATATTCTACCCCTTCGATCGGCTCAGCACCCGCATGCTCATTTCGTGGGTTGACTTATGCATACAGAGTTCATTCCTAGTCTAAGATCGGATCGGACCAAGGGTTACGGCAGCAGGATCGACAGCACGTAGGGGGGTCGGGCTAATCCCCGATTTGCGCATTTTGCCTCTCCGGCCGACTGAGCGCCAGCATGCTCGTTTCATGGGTTACCTTAGGCATACGGAGCTCATTCCATGTCTAAGCATACGGAGTTCATTCCCAGTCTAAGATTTTGAGTCACGGTGCACATGCTGGGCTCGGGCATTTACTGGTGTCGTATTTTTTTCACCCGGGGCACCATCGTCGGAGCATCACCGAAAAGTCTAACCGACGGCATTGGGGGTTCTGACGATTGGGGGGGCCAGCTGAGCGCCCGTACGCTCGTTTTGTGGGTTGACTTAGGGATACGGAGTTCATCCTCAGTCTAAGCATACAGAGTTCATTCCCAGTCTAAGATCAGACCGGACCGAAGGTTGCGGCAGCAGGATTGACAGCACGCAAGGGGGACCAGGTCGATCCCCGGCTTATGCATTTTGCCTCTCTGACCGGTTGAGTGCTCGCACGCCTGTTTCATGGGTTGGCTTAGGCATAGGGAGTTCATTCCATGTCTAAGACCCAGCCAAACCAAGGGTTGTGGCTGAGGGACCGGTAGCACGCAGAGAGGGACCGGGTCGATCCCTGGCTTGCGCATTATTCCTCTCCGACCGACTCAGCACCCGTATGCTCTTTTCATGGGTTGACTTAGGCTTACGGAGTTCATTCCCAGCCTAAGATCAGACTGGACTGAGGGTTACGGTAGTAGGATCGACAGCATGCAGGTGGGGACCGGGTTGATCATCGGTTTGTGCATTCTGCCTTTCCGGTTGGCTGAGCGCCCGCACTCTCGTTTCATGGGTTGGCTTAGGCATACGGAGTTCATTCCATGTCTTAGCATATGGAGTTCATTCCTAGTCTAAGATCGAACCGAAACGAGGGTTGTGACAGTAGGACCAATAGCAGGGTCAGCCGCACGTAGGGGGGGATCGGGCTGATCCTCAACTTGTGTATTCTACCTCTCCGGTCGACTGAGCACCCGCACGCCCGTTTCGTGGGTTGGCTTAGGCATAGGGAGTTCATTCCATGTCTAAGCCCCAGTCGGACCAAGGGTTGTGGCAGCGGGACCGACAGCACGCAGAAGGGGACCGAGCTGATCCCCGACCTACGTATTATGCCTCTTCGGCCGGCTTAGTGCCCGCACACTCGTTTCATGGGTTGACTTAGGCACACGGAGTTCATTCCCAATCTAAGATTGGACCAGATCGAGGGTTACGGCATCTGGATCGACAGTATGCAGAGGGGATCGACCGGTTGAGCGCCCGCATGCTCGTTTCATGGGTTGACTTAGGCATACGGAGTTCATCCCCAGTCTAAGCATACGGAGTTCATTCCCAGTCTAAGATCAAACCAGATCGAGGGTTACAGAGCAAGATCGACAGCACGTAGGGGGGACTGGGCTGATCCCCAGCTTGTGCATTCTGCCTCTCCGACTAGCTAAGTGCCCGCATGCCCATTTCGTGGGTTGGCTTAGGCATAGGGAGTTCATTCCATGTCTAAGCCCCAACTGAACTGAGGGTTGTGGTAGCAGGACCTGCAGCGGGATCGGCAGCACATAGAAGGGGATCGGGTTAATCCTCGGCTTGCGTATTATGCCTCTCCGACCGGTTGAGCGCTCGTATGCTCGTTTCATGGGTTGACTTAGGCATACGGAGTTCATTCCTAGTCTAAGATCGCGTCGGACCGAGGGTTGCAGTAGCAGGATCGACAGCACACAGGGGGCACCGGGCCTATCCCCGGCTTGCGCATTCTGCCTCTCCGATCGGTTGAGCACCCGCACACCCGTTTCGTGGGTTTGCTTAGGCATAGGGAGTTCATTCCATGTCTAAGCCCCAGCCGAACCGAGGGTTGTTGCAACGGGACCAGTAGCACGCTGAGGGGGATCGAGCCGATCCCTAGCTTGCGCATTATGCCTCTCCGGTCTGCTCAGCGCTTGCACGCTCATTTCATGGATTGACTTAGGCATACGGAGTTCATTCCCAGTCTAAGATCAGATCGGACTGATGGTTGCAGTAGCAGGATTGATAGCACGTAGGGGGGACCGAGCTGATCCCCGGCTTGCACATTCTACCTCTCCGACCAGGTGAGCGCCCGCACGCTCGTTTCATGGGTTGGCTTAGGCATACGGAGGTCATTCCATGTCTAAGCATACGGAGTTCGTTCCCAATCTAAGATCGGACCAGATCGAGGGTTGTGACCGCAGGACTAGCAGTAGGATCGACACCACGCAGGGGTAACCGAGCTGATCCCTGACTTGCGCATTCTTCCTCTCAGGCCGACTGAGTCCTCGCACGCTTGTTTCATGGGACCACGCTGATCCTCGACTTGCACATTAGGCATACGGAGTTCATCCGTCTAAGCATAAAGAGTTAATTCCCAGTCTAAGATCGGATCAGACCGAGGGTTTTGGCAGCACGATCGACAACACGCAGGGGGGATCGGGTCGATCCCCGTCTTTTGCATTCTGCCTCTCCGGCCAGCTGAGCGCCCGCACGCCTGTTTCTTGGGTTGGCTTAGGCATAGGGAGTTAATTCCATGTCTAAGCCCCAGTCGGATCGAGGGTTATGCAATGGGATCGGCAGCATGAAGAGAGGGACCGGGCCGATCCTCGGCTTGCCCATTATGCCCCTCCGACGGGCACAGCGCCCGCACGCTCATTTCGTGGGTTGACTTAGGCATACGGAGTTCATCCCTAGTCTAAGCATATGGAGTTCATCCCCAGTCTAAGATCGAACTGGACCGAGGGTGGCGGTAGCAGGATCGACAGCACGTAGGGGGCTCGACATCCGCACGCCCGTTTCGTGGGTTGGCTTAGGCATAGGGAGTTCATCCATGTCTAAGCCCCAGTCGGACCAAGGGTTGGGGCAGCGGGACCGACAGCACGCAGAGGGGGACTGGGCCGATCCCCGACTTTCGCATTATGCCTCTTCGATCGGCTCAGTGCCCGCACGCTTGTTTCGTGGCTTGACTTAGGCATACGGAGTTCATTCCCAGTCTAAGATCAGACCAGACCAAGGGTTGTGGCAGCAGGATCGACAGCACGCAGGGGGGACTGGGCCAATCCTTGGCTTGTGCATTCTGCCTCTCCAGCCGGCTGAGCGCCTGCACGTTCGTTTCATGGGTTGGCTTCGGTATATGGAGTTCATTACATGTCTAAGCATACGAAGTTCATTCCCAGTCTAAGATTGGATCAGACCGAGGGTTGCGACAGCAGGACCAGCACAGGATCGATAGCATACAGGGGGGATCGGGTGGATCCCTGACTTGCGCATTCTGGCTCTCCGACCGGCTGAGTGCCTGCACGCTCATTTCGTTGGTTGGCTTAGGCATACGAAGTTCATTCCATGTCTAAGCCCCAGTCGGACAGAGGGTTGTGGCAGCAGAACCGATAGCAGGATCGGTAACATGCAGAGGGGGATCGGGCTGATCCTCGGCTTGCGCATTATGCCTCTCTGACTGGCCTCTCCGACCGACTGAGCGCCCACACGCTCGTTTTGTGGGTTGACTTAGGCATATGAAGTTCATCCTAGTCTAAGCATACGGAGTTCATTCCCAGTCTAAGATCAAACTGGACCAAGGGTTGCAGCAGCAGGATCGACAGCACGCAGGGGGGATCGGGCCGATCCCCATCTTACATATTCTGCCTCTTCGACCGGATGAGCGCCCGCATACCCGTTTTATGGGTTGGCTTAGGTGTAGGGAGTTCATTCCATGTCTAAGCCCCAGTCAGACCGAGGGTTGTGGTAGCGAGACCAACAGCAGTAGAGAGGGACCGGGTCGATCCCCGACTTGTGCATTATAACTCTCCGACCGGCTTAGCTCTCGGACGCTCGTTTCGTGGGTTGACTTAGGCATACGAAGTTCATTCCAAGTCTAAGATCAGACTGGACCGAGGGTTATGGTAGCAGGATCGACAGCACGTAGGGGGGACAAGGTCAATTCTCGACTTGCACATTCTGCCTCTTCGGTCGGCTGAGCACCCGCACGCTCTTTTTGTGGGTTGGCTTAGGCATACGGAGTTCATTCATGTCTAAGCATACGGAGTTCATTCCCAGTATAAGATTGGACCGGGCCGAAGGTTACGGTAGCGGGACCAATAATAGGATCGACAGCACGCAGGGGGGGTCCGAGTTGATCCCTGGCTTACGCATTCTGCTTCTCTGGCCGACTGAGTGCCCGTACGCTCGTTTTGTGGGTTGGCTTAGGCATACGGAGTTCACTGCATGTCTAAGCCCCAGTCGGATTGGTAGGAGGACCGACAGCGGGATCAATAGTACGCAGAGGGGACTTAGCTAATCCCAAGCCTGCGCATTATGCCTCTTCGACCGGCCTCTCCGACCGGTTCAACGCCCGTAAGCTCGTTTCATGGGTTGACTTAGGCATACGGAGTTCGTCCCCGATCTAAGCATACAAAATGCATTCCCAATTTAAGATCGGACCGAAACGAGGGTGGCGACAGTAGGATCGATAGCACACAGGGGGGATCGGGCCAATCCCCGACTTACGTATTCTGGCTCTCCGGCCGGTTGAGTGCCAGCACGCCCATTTCATGGGTTGGCTTAGGCATAGGGAGTTCATTCCATGTCTAAGCCCCAGTCGGACCGAGGGTTATGGCAGCTGGACCGGTAGCACGTAGAGGGGGACCGGGCCGATCCCCGGCTTGCGCATTATGCCTCTTCAACCAGTTCAGTGCCCGCATGCTCGTTTCATGGGTTGACTTATGCATTCAAAGTTCATTCCCAGTCTAAGATCGAATCGGATCGACGGTTAAGGCAGCAAGATCGACAGTACGCAGGCGGTGATCGAGCTGTTCCCTGGCTTGTGCACGCTCGTTTCGTGGCTTGGCTTAGGCATACGGAGTTCATTCCATGTCTAAGCATACGGAGTTCATTCCCAGTCTAAGATCGGATCGGATGAGGGTTGCGGTAACTGGACTAGCAGCAGGATCAGCAGCACGCAGGGGGGACCGGGTCGATCCTCGACTTGCGCATCCTGCCTCTCCTGTCGGCTGAGTGCCCACACACTCATTTCGTGGGTTGACTTAGGCATACGAAGTTCATTCCATGTCTAAGCCCCAACCGGACCGAGGGCTGTGGTGGCAGGACAGGTAGCGGGATCGACAGCATGCAGAAGGGGACCAGGCTGATCCCTGGCTTGCGCATCATGCCTCTCCGGCTGGCTGAGCACCCGTACTCTTGTTTCGTGGGTTGACTTAGGCATACGAAGTTCATCCCCAGTCTAAGAATACGGACTTCTTTCCCAGTCTAAGATCAGACCGGATCGAGGGTTGCGACAGCAGGATCGACAGCACGTAGGGGGGATCGAGCCAATCCCCGGCTTGTGCATTTAACCTATCCGACCGGCTGAGCGCTCGCACACCTGTTTCGTTGGTTGGCTTAGGCATAGGGGGTTCATTCCATGTCTAAGCCCCAGTCGGACCGAGGGTTGTGGCACTGGGACCGACAGCACGCAAAGGGGGACCGGGCCGATCCTCAGCTTGCGCATTATGCCTTTTCGGCCAGCTTAGCACCCGCACGCTTGTTTTATGGGTTGACTTAGGCATACGGAGTTCATTCCTAGTCTAAGATCAGACCGGACCAAGGGTTGCGGCAGCAGGATTGACAGCACGCAGGGGGGACCAGGCTGATCCCCGGCTTACGCATTCTGCCTTTCCGGCCGACGGGGGCCCGTACGCTCGTTTCATGGGTTGGCTTAGGCATACGGAGTTCATTCCATGTCTAAGCCCCAGTCAGACCGAGAGTTGTGCCACCAGGATCGACAACAGGATCGACAGCACGTTTAGGGGGACTGGGTTGATCCTCGACTTACGGATTATGCCTCTCCGATCGGCTGAACGTCCGTACACTCGTTTTGTGTGTTGACTTAGGCATATAGAGTTCATTCCCAGTCTAAGCATATGGAGTTCATTCCCAGTCTATGATCGGATCAGACTGAGGGTTACGGTAGTAGGATCGGTAGCACATAGGGGGGACCGGGCCGATCCCCGGTGTCACAGTCCACGCGTTCCTCCTACTGAAACCACGCGACCGTACGGCACCAAGACTAATCCTAGTCAAGGTCAGCCTTCTATTGAGTCCATTTTTCCACAGACGGATCAATTCCAGTCCTACAAGCCGCATGGCCATGAGCCTTTTTTGGCCCTGACCCCGTAGGGTCGCTCATTCCGAACTCTATAGGGAGGAACCCACTACCATCATACAACAATCCACGATCCTCAACTTAGCCCCCGAGCACCCAGCTCGGCTCACGAGGCTTTAGATCTCGAGGTCCGATCATCGATTGCCCTTAGGGACACATAGTCCCGTTTCTCACGATATTATAGGTTCTTGACATGGGGAGTACCCAACACCATGCCCGCACGTATGATGCGCAAGCTTTCGTATCAAGTTTACGCAAGCACCCCAATTAAGCTGGTCAGCAGCCAACTCAGAGCCTTTAGGCTCATCTCATCCCACGGGACTCGGTTCTTAGGGCTTACGCCCTTTAGCATCATTATCGACCACCCGCACGCATGACTGACACCCAACATCATGCTAGTCCCGCAAGGGGACTCAGGTGGACTGCCCCAGCTGCAGCACACCAGTCGCCCGCACGCAAGGTTGACACCAACCTTTATGCTAGTCCCACAAGGGGACCAGTCGCCCACATGCATGGTTGACACCAACCATCATGCTAGTCCAGCAAGGGACTTGGGTGGACTGCCCCCAGCTGCAGTCCACCAACCGACCAGCCACAGGGGTCTAGCAGTGTGCCTGCCTGCTAGCCCGCGCATCCCTCAAGCTCGAGGGCATCCCTCCCACATAAACGCCATCGCATGATCCTTCCGACTCGAGGAAGGGAAACCGAGGGGCCTAATGATCTCTACCATCAAACCCTATGGTTCAATGCAAAGGTGCGATACGAGGCCCGCTGGCCCCAACTGCCCCCGAGTTTACCGTGACTCAAGGAAACATCGTGCCACGCTCGTGACCCTACGATGTCCGCCCACCTAGCCACTAGCAGTGACTAGGAGTAGCTCACTTCAGACTAGCCAGGCCCCCGCCTGCCCGCTAGCCAAGGGGGTGGTGGAGAGCTGACACCAGACATCCCCCTATAAAGAGCGTTAGAGATTTTTCCAATCTGCTACCAGTGACCGTAAGAATGTTTGAAATAGGGATACTTTTCTGCCCAACCACCTCAGGGCCTTTCTCCGGCTAACTCAGGGCCCCGTAACCTTCCTCTAGGTCACCATTACTCCTTGACTCTGCTTGTTGCTCCACCAACCCACTCGAAGGTGCCTGCACATGGCTTCAACCGACAGCACCTGTCTGGTTAGCTGGTCCTAGGGCACCGACGTAATGCCTTATACTTACCTGCATATCTCGGGGTTTAGGACATGGACCTTCCACACACGATGTCCCCAACCTATTCTCATGCTCGGAATGCCGGTACACTACTTCCATGATGGCACCTGCCAGGCTATTTAGCTTGAGGGTGTTCGACCACTATCCCGAACTTCCCCGCATATCTTGCGGCCCAGGGCTCCCATTACCCCCACAACATGCATGTTAGCATCATGTTCCCAAGCTCCGAATGCACACCCGCAATCATTAGAACCGTTTTCCCGCCAGCTCGGTCTCGACCGCTGCTTAGTTTAGGGTCAGTCATGGCACGACCAAGGCCTGACCATCACACTCTCCCCTACTTACTATGTCGATGCCCTCATCGACGTCTAGACCAAACCTAACGATCTTGTTGCACACAACTGACATTTACTCATATGTCTCTCACTTGTGCCCTCAAGAATTGGGTCGAGGTCCCGTCACACGAGGCATCGCGCACAGTACTCGTCCATTGTTGATGTAGATGGGTCACATTGTCGCACCCCTACCGCTCAGCTCAGTTCCTGCTCGAACCGTTTAACCTTGTCGTGGTTGTTCCATATGGGCCATACCATGGCTTCATCTCTTGAACATGTCATATTGCGACCTTGAGGCACCCTCATCGATCAATGACCCTCAGTAAAATGAATGACCACCCATTTTGCCACTCATTGGTGCGTCCCACCGGACGTGACCCCTCACACCAACTGCACGCTTGCAGCATCAGCCCACTGATACGCCCCTCTGGGCATGGTGCTTAGGTCAACCACACTCATACTGCACCCTACATGATAGACCCTAGCACATTGGCATTCAGGCACTTTGGTCATTTCTCAACTTGGGTCCTCTCGGCCCCTCCAAGGTCACCTTTCTAGGTGTGGCCCTCTGGCCAACCGCCCCCAAGACGACACCTTAAAGCGCGCTACTTGGTCTTTGCCCCCGGCTTAAACACCGTGCTCCATTGCCCAAGTTCCTCTATCTCGGCTCAGTCTCATGGGGAATTGACAGGTCTCCCCCACTTTTACTTGAAACTCAGCACAATATTACGCGTAACCATATCTCCTTAATGGTTCTATTGCTCGATAGTTTTGACTCCAGCCCAGTTCCTAGGGCATCCTAAAATCCGCTTATACTTGGAGAGCCACTGATCTAACAGCACTTCTAGCCCACTGATTTGCTTGACTCGAGGATTCACCCGCTTGATCCTCAAGGTCCACTGACCTGCACGTCTGAGGCCTTGTCAACTAGCCATTTCCCTTTTCTTTTTCCACTAGATTACATCCTGTCATGGCCCACTGACCACCACTACTCGTGAAGCCTTCCTTTTTGGCCAATACAAGTTCGATAACCTGGTTCACACACACACTCTCGTGATCTTCTGACCACAAGAACTCACGGTCCACTGACCAACGCAGCTCATGGTCCACTGACCATCTCGCTTGTGGCTTCAATCTTTAGCCACTTCATGCTCTTTTATGTAGTAGTCTCAGGCTTGGACCCGAATACTTTGGCTTGCACCCCCGCTAGGGCACCTGCACCATAAAGCAAGTGCAGACATTAGTAATTAATCTTGCAACTTGATACCTCTTGCCCCTCAAAACAAGGTTCACTCGGCCCACGTGGCCTTACGCAACACCATCTCATGGTGTAAGCCCCTTTTCGCATCTCGGTCTCACTACGGTTCCTTCCACCATAAAGGCATCACATGCCGTAACATATGCCAACACCTTTTTCTAGGTGAAGCTAGACTTTGGTGCCCTTTTGCTTGGCATCCAAGAGTCTACTCGACAGCCATTTTACATAGGCCCAATATTTCCCGTAGCACGCATCATTGGCTCTTTCCTGAGCCCCCATAGGCACAAAACCCGCATTTGTGTCTCGATAGCTCCATTTGAGCTTAGCACCACCTCGGTTTCGCATCACAAGACCTACACATGGGTCGTGTATCTCTCGCCACTGAGCCAACCTAGGCTCTGATACCAAATTTTCACGGTCCACACGTTCCTCCTACTGAAACCATGCGACCGTGTGGCACCAAGACTAATCCTAGTCAAGGTTAGCCTTCTATCGAGTCCATTTTTCCACGGACGGATCAATTCCAGTCCTACAAGCCGCATGCCCATGAGCCTTTTCTGGCCCTGACCCCGTAGGGTCGCTCATTCCAAACTCTATAGGGAGGAACCCACTCCCATCATACAACAGTCCACGATCCTCAACCTAGCCCCCGAGCACCTAGCTCGCCTCACGAGGCTTTAGATCTCGAGGTCCGATCATCGATTGCCCTTAGGGACACAGAGTCCCATTTCTCACGATATTATAGCTTCTTGACATGGGGAGTACCAAACACCATGCCCGCACGTATGATGCGCAAGCTCTCATATCAAGTTTACGCAAGCACCTCAATTAAGCTGGTCAGCAGCCAGCTCAGAGCCTTTAGGCTCATCTCATCCCACGGGACTCGGTTCTTAGGGCTTACACCCTTTAGCATCATTATCGGCCGCCCACACACATGACTGACACCCAACATCATGCTAGTCCCGAAGGGGACTCAGGTGGACTGCCCCAGCTGCAGCACACCAGTCGCCCGCACGCAAGGTTGACACCAACCTTTATGCTAGTCTCGCAAGGGGACCAGCTGCTCGCATGCATGGTTGACACCAACCATCATGCTAGTCCAGCAAGGGACTTGGGTGGATTGCCCCCAGCTGTAGTCCACCAGCCGACCAGCCACAGGGGTCTAGCAGCGTGCCTGCCTGCTAGCCCGCGCATCCCTCAGGCTCGAGGCCATCCCTTCCACATAAATGCCATCGTATGATCCTTCTGGCTCGAAGAGGGGAAATTGAGGGGCCTAATGATCTCTACCATCAAACCCCATGGTTCAACGCAAAGGCACGATACGAGGCCCGTCGACCCCAACCACCCCCGGGTTTATCGTGACCCGAGGAAACATCGTGCCACGCTCGTGACCCTACGATGTCTGCCCACCTAGCCACCAGCAGTGACTAGGAATAGCTCACTTCAGACTAGCCAGGCCCCCACCTGCTCGCTAGCCAAGGGGGCGGTGGAGAGCTGACACCAGACGTCCCCCTATAAAGAGCATTAGAGATTTTCCCAATCTGCTACCAGTGATCGTAAGAATGTCTAAAACAGGGACACTTTTCTGCCCAACCACCTCAGGGCCTTTCTCCGGCTAACTCAGGGCCCCGTAACCTTCCTCTAGGTCACCATTACTCCTTGACTCTGCTCGTTGCTCCACCAACCACTCGAAGGTGCCCGCACATGGCTTCGACTGACAGCACCTGTTTGGCTAGCTGGTCCTAGGGCACCGACGTAATGCCTTATACTTACCTGCATATCTCAGGGTTTAGGACATGGACCATCCACACACGATGTCCCCAACTTATTTTCATGCTCGGAATGCCCGCACACTGCTTCCACAGATGGCACCCACCAGGCTACTTAGCTTGAGGGTGTCCGACCACTGTCCCGAACTTCCCCGCGTATCTTGCGGCCCAGGGCTCCCATTGCCCCCACAACATGTTAGCATCATGTTCCCAAGCTCCGAATGCATGCCCGCAATCCTTAGAACCACTTTCCCGTCAGCTCGGTCTCAATCGCTGCTTGGTCCAGGGTCAGTCATGGCAGGACCAAGGCTTGACCATCACACCCGACTTGCGCATTTTGCCTCTCCGGCCGACTGAGCGCCGGCACACCCATTTCGTGGGTTGGCTTAGGCATACGGAGTTCATTCCCAGTCTAAGATCAGACCAGATCGAGGGTTGCGATAGTGGGATCGATAGCATGCAGAGGCAGACCGGGTCGATCCCTAGCTTGTGCATTCTGCCTCTCCGGCCAGCTGAGCACCCGCACGCTAGTTTTGTGGGTTGGCTTAGGCATACGGAGTTGATTCCATGTCCAAGCCCCAGTCAGACTGAGGGTTATGGCAGTAGGATCGGTAGTGGGATCGACAGCATGCAGAGGAGGACCGGGCTAATCCCCAGCTTGCACGTTATGCCTCTCCGGTTGGCCTCTCCGATCGACTGAGCACCCGCACGCTCATTTCATGGGTTGACTTAGGCATATGGAGTTCATCCCTAGTCTAAGCATACAGAGTTCATTCTCAGTCTAAGCGTACGGAGTTTATCCCCAGTCTAAGCATACGGAGTTCATTCCCAGTCTAAGATCGGACCGGACCAAGGCTTACGGTAGCAAGATCAAAAGCACGTAAGGGGGACCAAGCCGATCCCCGGCTTGCGCATTCTGCCTCTTCGGCTGACTGAGCACCCGTACGCCTATTTCATGGGTTGGCTTAGGCGTAGGGAGTTCATTCCATGTCTAAGCCCCAGCCAGACCGAGGGTTGTGGCAGCGGGATCAGTAGCATGCAGAGGAGGACCAGACCGGTCCTCGGCTTACGCATTATGCCTCTTCAGCTCGTTTCATGGGTTGACTTATGCATACGAAGTTCATTCCAAGTCTAAGATCAAACCAGACCGAGGGTTACGGCAATAGGATCGACAGCACGCAAGGGGGATCGAGCCGATCCCTGACTTGCGCAATCTGTCTCTCCGACCGGTTGAGCGCCCGTACGCTCGTTTCGTGTGTTGGCTAGGCATACGGAGTTCATTCCATGTCTAAGCATACGGAGTTCATTCCCAGTCTAAACATACAGAGTTCATTCCCAGTCTAAGATCGGACTGGATTGAGGGTTGCAGCAGACCAGCAGCAGGATCGACAACATGCAGGGGGGACCGAGCCGATCCCCTGCTTGCGTATTCTACCTCTCCGGATGGCCTCTCCTGCCGGTTGAACGCCCGCATGCTCGTTTCATAGGTTGACTTAGGCATATGGAGTTCATCCCCAGTCTAAGCATATGGAGTTCTTTCCTAGTCTAAGATCAGACCGGACCGAGGGTTGCGATAGCAGGATCAACAGCACGCAGGGGGGATTGAGCTGATCCCCGTCTTGCACATTCTGCCTCTCCAGCCGGTTGAGTGCCTGCACGCCCATTTCATGGGTTGGCTTAGGCATAGTGAGTTCATTCCCTGCCTAAGCCCCAGACGGACCGAGGGTTGTGGTAGCGGGACCAGTAGCAGACAAAAGGGGGCCAGGCCGATCCCCGGCTTGTGCATTATGCCTCTCCGGTCGGTTGGGAGCTTGTATGCTCATTTTGTGGGCTGGCTTAGGCATACGGAGTTCATTCCATGTCTAAGCCCCAGTCGGACCGATTGGCAGCAGGATTGGCAGCAGGATCCCCAGTCTAAGCATACAGAGTTCATTCTCAGTCTAAGCGTATGGAGTTTATCCTCAGTCTAAGCATACAGAGTTCATTCCCAGTCTAAGATCAGATCAGACCGAGGCTTACGGTAGTAGGATCAAAAGCACGTATGGGGGACCAAGCCGATCCCCGGCTTGCGCATTCTGCCTCTTTGGCTGACTGAGCACCTGTACGCCTGTTTCATGGGTTGGCTTAGGCATAGGGAGTTCATTCCATGTCTAGGCCCCAGCCGGACCAAGGGTTGTGGCAGCGGGATCGGTAGCATGCAGAGGGGGACCAGACCGGTCCTCGGCTTACGCATTATGCCTCTTCAACTCGTTTCATGGGTTGACTTATGCATACGAAGTTCATTCCCAGTGTAAGAACAAACTAGACCGAGGGTTACGGTAGCAGGATCGACAGCACGTAGGGGGGATCGGGTCGGTCCCTGGCTTGTGCATTCTACCTCTCCGATCGGCTGAGTGCCCGCACGCTCATTTTGTGGGTTGACTTAGGCATACGGAGTTCGTCGGTTTGCACATTATGCCTCTCTGATCGACTTTTCTAATCGACTGAGCGCCCGTACGCTCATTTCGTGGGTTGACTTAGGCACACGGAGTTCATCCCCAGTCTAAGCATACGGAGTTCATTCCCAGTCTAAGATCAGGCCGGTTCGAGGGTTACGGCAGTAGGATCGGTTGTACGCAGGGGGGACGGGGTCGATCCTCGGCTTACGCATTCTGCCTCTCTGGCCGGCTGAGCGCCCGCACACCCGTTTCGTGGGTTGGCTTAGGCATAGGGAGTTCATTCCATGTCTAAGCCCCAACCGGACCAAGGGTTGTCGTAGCGGGATCGACAGCATGCAGCAGGGGATCAAGCCAAACCCTGAATTGCGCATTATGCCTCTTCGACCGGCTCAGCGCCCCGTACACTCATTTCGTGGGTTGACTTATGCATACGAAGTTCATTCCCATTCTAAGATCAGACCGAACCAAGGGTTGCGACAGCAGGATCGACAGCAAGCAGGGGGGACCGGATCGGTCCCCGACTTGCACATTCTGCCTCTCCGATTGGCTGAACGCCCGTACGCTCATTTCGTGGGTTGGCTTAGGCATATGAAGTTCATTCCATTTCTAAGCATACGGAGTTCATTCCCAGTGTAAGATTTTGAGCGATGGTGCACATGTTGGGCTCGGGCATGTGCTGGTGCCGCATTTTTTTTGCCCGGGGCACCATCATCGGAGCATCGTCGGAGAGCCTAACCGACGACTTTGGGGGTTCGATGATTGGGGGGTCGGGGGGGTGTGCGCACATGATGTGCGATGGGTGCTGGTACTTGACCCTTATATTGGCCCCCTATCCGTCATCAAACCTCAAGAACTCACACCCCTTAAAGAGCATTTGAGATTTTATAGGTTTGTTGCCAGTAGCCATTAAAGTGTCTGAAATGGGGACACTTTTTTCAAACGGTCACAAAATCTTCTCCATTTCAATTTTTTAGCTGAATGTTTTTGTGCATGCTAACAAAAATACAAGGATCATCTCTACCAAATTTGGGGAGAAAAATCTTTCTAAAAAAATTTAAAAAAATGCCGAACCGCAAAAAGTTTCAAAAATCATGAAAAATAGAAAACGGGTCGTCTTGCCACGAAACTTCACATAAAGGCATAGGGGACCATTGTATGAATTTACAAGCCATACGAATGGTATTGGCATGGCAGAAATATGAAGATGTGCTTGAACCCACCTACCACCCGTTCGATCCCTGGCTTGCGCGTCTTGCCTCTCTGGTCGGCTAAGGGCTCACACGCTCGTTTCGTGGGTTAACTTAGGCATACAGAGTTCATCCCCAATCTAAGCATACAGAGTTCATTCCCAGTCTAAGATTGGACTGGACCGAGGGTTGCGGTAGCAGGATCGACAGCACGCAGGGGGGACCGGGTCGATCCCTGACTTGCGCATTCTGCCTCTCTGGCCGGTTGAGCGCCTGCACGCCCGTTTCATGGGATGGCTTGGGCATAGGGAGTTCATTCCATGTCTAAGCCCCAGCCGGACCGAAGGTTATGGCAGCGGGATCGACAGCATGCAGCGGAGGACCGGGTCGATCCCCGGCTTGCGCATTATGCCTCTCCGACCGACTCAACACTCGCACACACGTTTTGTGGGTTGACTTGGCATACAGAGTTCATTCCCAGTCTAATATCAGACCACACCGAGGGTTGTGACAGCAAGATCGACAGCACATAGGGGGGACTGAGTCGATCCCCAGCTTGCGTATTCTGCCTCTCCGACTGGCTGAGCGCCCGCACGCTCGTTTCGTGGGTTGGCTTAGGCATACGGAGTTCATTCCATGTCTAAGCATACGAAGTTCATTCCATGTCTAAGATCAAACCGGATCGAGGGTTATGGCAGTAGGACCAGCAGCAGGATCGATACCACGCAGGGAGGGACCGGGCCGATCCTCGGCTTGCGCATTTTGCCTCTCCGATCGGTTGAGTGCCCGCACGCTTATTTCATGGGTTGGCTTAGGCATACAGAGTTCATTCCATGTCTAAGCCCCAGCCGGACCGAGGGTTGTGGTAGTAGGACCGACAGTGGGATAAATAGCGGGATTGGCAGCAGGCAGAGGGGGATCGGGCTGATCCCTAGATTATGCATTATGCCTCTCCGGCCAGCCTCTCTGACCGGTTGGGTGCCCACATGCTCGTTTCATGGGTTGACTTGGCATACGGAGTTCATCCCCAGTCTAAGCATACAGAGTTCATTCCCAGTCTAAGATCGGATCGAATCGAGGGTTGCGGTGACAGGATCGGTAGCACGCAGGGGGGATCGAGCTGATCCCCAGCTTTGCATTCTGCCTCTTCGGCCGGCTGAGCGGTCGCACGCCCGTTTCATGGGTTGGCTTAGGCATAGGGATGTTCATTCCATGTCTAAGCCCCAACCAGACCGAGGGTTGTGGCAGCGGGACCGAAAGCATGCAGAGGGGGACTGGGCTGATCCCCGACTTGCACATTATGTCTCTTCGGCCGGCTCAACACCCGCACGCTCGTTTCGTGGGTTGACTTATGCATACAGAGTTCATTCCCAGTCTAAGATCGGATCGAACCGAGGGTTACGGTAGCAGGATCGACAGCTCGCAGGGGGGACCGGGTCAATCCCTGACTTGCGTATTCTACCTCTCTGACCGGCTGAGCGCCCGTACGCTCGTTTCATGGGTTGGCTTAGGCATACGGAGTTCATTCCATGTCTAAGCATAAGGAGTTCATTCCCAGCCTAAGATTTTGAGCCACGGTACACATGCTGGGCTCGAGCATGTGCTGGTGCCACATTTTTTTTGGTCGAGGCACCATCGTCGGAGCATCACCGGAGCATCGTCGGAGAGCCTAACCGATGACATTGGGGGTTTCGATGATTGGGGAGGCCGGGGGGTGTGCACACATGATGTGCGATGGGTGCTGGTACTTGTGTCATGGGCTCCAACCTTAGACTCAGAAATCATGTGGCCTTAGGCTTGGAATCTCCTCCTTTAATCCTAAGTCAGCCTAAAACACAAGTGTACGGGCACAAGAACAATGGGAAGGGCTGATTACGCAAGTTAAAGAGAAACAGGATAAGAAGGCAGAATTTTGGAAATGATCTTGTATTCACTGAAACAGAAGTGTTTGATGGTGTACAAATAAGGGAGGAGCAGCCCTCTATTTATAGTTGAGGCTCCAACTTACACTTAATGGCAATATCCCTAGAATAAAGGATAAAATCATGGGATTATACAGATTACAATCAATCAGGATGCTAACTCCTGATTTTTAGGGTCAACCAAATCTGTCAGGATGCTGCTGCTAATCCTGTCTACTTCCAGAAGCTTCCCTTGTGTGTCTAGCACCTTGGGCCCTTTTGGATGTGGTGCGGGTAGCTTGTATGCCAGGCCTTGGTCTCACGGGCTGGCTTGCAAGTTGGGCAGGCATTCTGAACTCGTTTGCTAGGCTTTACATGTAGATACCCGCCAGTACACCTGGTCTATGGGCCTCAACCTTTGGCTCGCCTGTTGGTGCCCCTGATGTGCCTGGCGCGCCCGCCCAGGGTGTGACATTCTCCCCCACTTGATTACGCAATGCCCTCATTGCATCTTCTGCATGGTACTGCCTGATCTGGTCCCTGAACTGCCATAAGTCATCTACTAGTTCTCAGCTCGCCTCACTGTCTGAAAGTCCCTTCCAGCGCACCAAGTACTCTTGTCTTTGCTGATAGTTCTTTCGTCTCACCTTTCGATCAGCTATGATGCTGTGGACCTCCTTCTCATATGAAGCCCTTGCTCCCAATGGCACACGTTTTGACTCTGCCCATCCTAGATCTCCCTCATCCTCATGGAACAGCTTGAGCATGCTCACAAGGAACACCGGGTGTACCCTCGGCTTGGGTGGCATATCCAACTTGTAGGCAACCTTGCCTACCCTTTTGACTACATGAAAAGGTCCCTCATACCTCTAGACTAAGCCTTTGTGTAGCCCCCTATGGCGTACAATGGGATGCAGCTTCACCAACACCAAGTCTCCAACCTGGAACTACACGTCCCGCCTATTCTGGTCTGCCCACTTCTTTGACCTCTTGGCCGCCTTTTGTAGACAAACTCTGGCCAAGTCAGTTTGCTCCTGCCATGCCTTGGCAAACTTGTATGCTACTGGATTCGACCCTGTATAACCTGCAGCAATCGAACTAGGTGTTAATGGTTGTTGCCCTGTCACAACCTCAAATGGGCTCTGGTTCGTTGCCTCATTCCTTTGCAAGTTGTAGGAAAACTGTGCAATATCTAGCAGCTTTGGCCAGTCCCTTTGTGTGGCACTCACATAGTGCCTGAGGTAGACCTCTAATAGTCCATTCACTCGTTCTGTCTACCCATCGATCTACGGATGCATGTTGGTGGAAAAGTTCAAGTCTGACCCTAACAGCTTGAACAACTCAGTCCAGAACCTGCTCATGAAACGCCCATCTCGATCACTAACAATGGTCCTTGGTACTCCCAAGTACTTAACCATGTTCTTCAAGAACAATCGAGCTGCCTCCTCGGCTGGGCACTCCTTGGTTGCTGGAATGAAGATTCCATACTTGGAAAACCTGTCCACCATTACCATGATGCTTCCAAACCCTTCTGCTTTAGGTATATGTACTATAAAGCCTAGAGAAACACTCTCCCATGGTCGCTCTGGCACTGGCAATGGCTCCAAGAGACCACCTGGTTTCTTGATCTCCACCTTGTCCTATTGGCACACAAGAGAAGTCTTCACATAGGCCTCTACATCATCCCTCATGTGCGGCCAGTAGTATCGGTTCTTGATCAGTGCCAAGGTACGGTTCACTCTGGGGTGTCCAGCACACCTTTAATCACAACATTCTTGTAAAACTTCCTTGCGGAGCTTTTCGTGCTGTGGCACAAACAATCTACTACCCCTGGTGTATAGCAAGCCATCCTGTAACCAAAACTGCCTAGTCTTACCTTGCTGGGCGTACTCCATCAAAGCCTTGGCTGTAGGATCATGCGCAAGTCCCTCCTTGATGCACGGCACCAGTGACCCCTCTGGTTGGCTAATGGTAGCAAGGTTAGGCTTTCTGCTCAGGGTGTCTGCCACTAGGTTCACCTGCCCCAGCTTGTACTCCATCTGGAAATCAAATTTCGTAAGAAAATCTTGCCATCTCGCCTGCTTGGGGGACAGCTTCTTCTACGTCTGGAAGTAGTTGGTCTCCACATTGCTCGTCCTAACCATGAACCTCAACCCCAATAGGTAATGGTGCCAAGTGCATAAGCAGTGCACCACTGCAGTCATCTTCTTCTCTTGGACTATGTACTTGCACTCAGTCTCGTTCAGCTTCCTATTTCGAATGCGACTGGACGTCCCTCCTGCATCAACATGCCCCCTATGGCAAAGTCTGATGCATCCGTATGCACCTCATACGGCTTGGCATGGTCTGACTGGCTCTTCGATCATAACCCACTTCAACCTATCAAAGGCTTCCTGGCACCCTGTGCTCCACTCCGATGCTTTCCCTTTCTTCAGCAAGTCAATCAATGGCGTGGCTATTGCTGAGTGACCTTTGATGAAGTGCTTGTAGTAGTTGACCAGCCCAAGGAACGATCTCAACTCAGTGACCTTGGTTGGCGGTTGCCACTCCAGGATGGCATGTATCTTGCCTTCATCCATGCGTATCCTACCACCTCCCACTATGTGGCGAAGGAACGGGATCTCTTGCTAGGCGAATGAGCACATCTCCCTCTTGACAACCAGCTTGTGCACCCGCAACACCTCGAACACTTATCTCAAGTGGTCTACATGCTCTCCCAAAGTCTGGCTGTAGATCACAATGTCATCCAAATAAACCATAACAAACCGATCAAGGAATGACTGAAGTACCTTGTTCATAAGGGTACAGAATGTTGTTGGGGCATTCGTGAGTCCAAAAGGCATCACCAAGAACTCATACGAACCATACCGAGTGACACATGCTATCTTTGGCTCATCTCCCTCTGTAATCCTGACTTGATAGTAGCTTGACTTCAAATCCAGCTTGGTGAACCACCTTGCGCTCCCAAGTTGATCGAACAAGTCCGCAATGAGTGGGATGGGGTACTTGTTCTTGATGGTCAGCTTGTTCAAAGCCCGGTAGTCTATGCACAGCTGCAACGACCCATCATGCTTACGTTGAAATAGAATCGGTGCACCATAGGGTACCTTCGATGACCTAATGAAGCCAGCATCAACTAACTCTTTGAGCTACTTCTTCAACTCCTCCAACTCTGGTAGAGACATTCGGTAAGGGGCTCTAGCTGGTGGCTTGGCCTCAGACACCAGCTCGATCTTGTGGTCCACCTCCCTCTTAGGTGGTAGCTTGCTAGGTAGCTTTGCGGGCATCACATCACTAAAGGTCTTTAGCACCTTTAGCGCCTCCAAGGGTGACTCAGTCTCCTTCTCCCTTGGCTCATCATATTTCAGGGCTGCCAAGAAGGTGTCTTCTTGTCTACTTACCACCTTGGCAAATTGGATGGCTAACACCACCCGCGACCCAACTCCAGACCCTCTCCTCAATAGCACTAGGCATTGGCATCGTGCATCCAAGATGCAAACACAATCGGCAAAAGGCACAAGGAGGGAGTTAATCTGAACAAAGAAATCCAGCCCAATCACAAACTCATAGTCATCAAGGGGTATTACCTCAATGGTCTTCTTGCCTTTCCAGTCTCCAAGCTACAACTCCACTCCCCACGCTACTCCAATGGCTGGAACTTCCTTGGAGTTCATCGTTTTGATGGTACCAGTCCCTTTTTGCACCTTTAGTCTGAGCTTCTGGGCTTCATCACCTGAAATAAAAAGATGTGAGGCACCTGTGTCCACCAGTGTGCTCACCTTCTGACCTGCAACCATCAGATCCGCAAACATCAAGCCCTTTGGCTTGCAGCTCCCCTTACTCTGGACAGCATTGAGCATCAACGACCCAAGCTTTGCTGCCTCTGACTCTGGCTCCTTGTCAGACTCTTTGTCTATAGCAGCCAGCTTGCCCTTCTACGGGTAATTACGCGTTATGTGGCTCCCTCCACATAGGTAGCATGCTAGTGGCTCTCGACCCCCTTTTGCTTTCCACTTACCTGTTGGTGGCTTGCTCTCGCCATCCTTGGTTGAACGGTCTCAATCTCCATCCTTGGACTCCAGGTCACAGTCCTTCCCCTTGGACTGCTTCTTTTGATCCCTATCATCCCTACCTTTACCCTTGGGCTTGGTAGACTCAAACTTGTTCAGAGGCTTGAACTCTATCAAGGCCTTGGCAGTAGTCATGGCTTTAGCCAAGTCATAAACTCCTCTCCTTTGTAGCTCATGCTTCACCCACGACTTCAGCCCATCCATGAAAGCAAATAAGGTGTCCTTCTCACCTAGATCCGAGATCTATAGCATTAGTTTAGAGAATTTCTAGACATACTCCCTTATGTCCCTTTGCTGGCTCAGCCTGCGTAACTTTGGCCGTGACTCATCATCAACATACTCTAGGTAAAATTGTTCTCTGAACTTTTTTTGGAACTTTGTCCAGGTTCCAATCTTGGTGCTCCCACGCCTGACATCATCACACCTGTGCCTCCACCACAATAAGGCTACATCAGTGAGATACATAGCAGCGGTGCTTACCTTTATCGCCTCATCTTGCATGCCCAATGGCCTGGAAGTACTACTCCATACCCCAAAGGTAGTTATCTACTTCCTTGGCCGCCCCAGTCACCTTGAACTCCTTAGGCTTGGGGACATCCAATCTGGACTTGGACACTCCAGCAAACATGCCATTCCCAATGGCAGTCTTGCAAGTAACGAGCTCACTGGTACACTCCTCTATCCGTTGGCGCATGGCCTCCATGCCATCGCGCAAGGTCAGCACTTTAGCCTCCAAGGTTTGATTCTTTTGGGTGAACACGTCCAAGCCTTTCTTGAGAGCAGCTTGCAGCTCACTTTGGATCTCCTCCCCCATGGAGTCAGCGATGCAATGTGAGTCTCTACCCCCTCAAGCTTCTCCCCCATGTCGCCAATGGTCACCTCCACCTTGGCCAGCCTACCGTCCATGGTAGACCAGATATCTATAGAACTGGCTTTCCTCTCTCTTCCACACCCATGCTCCTGGGCCTCTGGTTGTTGGTTAGCAGCGTCACTTTGGGATGCCATCTCCTCTAACCTACACAATACAAACACACAGAATCAAACTTTCTCTGATACCAACTGTCACGGGCTCCGACCTTAGACTCAAAAATTGTGCGGCTTTAGGCTTGGAATCTCCTCCTTTATGCCTAAGTCAGCCTAAAACACAAGCGTACGGGCACTAGAACAACGGGAAGGGCTGATTATGCAAGTTAAAGAGAAACAGGATAAGAAGGCAAAATTCTGGAAATGCTCTTGTATTCACTGAAACAGAAGTGTTTGATGGTGTACAAATGAGGGAGGAGCAGCCTTCTATTTATAGTTGAGGCTCCAGCTTACACTTAATGCCAATATCCCTAGAATAAAGGCTAAAATCATGGGATTATACAGATTACAATCCATCAGGATGCTAACTCCTGATTTTCAGGGTCAACCAAATATGCCAAGATGCTGCTACTGATCCTGCCTGCTTCTAGAAGCTTCCTTTGCGTGTCCAGCACCTTGGTCCCTTCTGGATGTGGTGGGGTAGCTTTTATGCCAGGCCTTGGTCTCACGGGCTGACCTGCAAGTTGGCCGGGCGTTCTGAACTCATTTGCTAGGCTTTGCGCACAGATACCCGCCAGCACACCTGGTCTGCAGGCCTCAACCTCTGGCTTGCCTGTTGGTGCGCCTGATGCGCCTGGCGTGCCCCCCCAGGGCATGAAACTTGGCCCTTATATTGGCCCCCTATCCCTCATCAAAACTCAAGAACTCACACCCCCTTAAAGAGCATTTGAGATTTTATAGGTTTACTGCCAGTAGCCATTAAAGTGTCTGAAAATGGGGATACTTTTTTCAAACGGTCACAAAATCTTCTCCACTTCGAGTTTTTAGCTGAATTTTTTTGTGCATGCCAAAAAAAATACAAGGATCACCTCTACCAAATTTGGGGACAAAAATATTTCTAAAAAAATTTTAAAAAATCCTAAACTGCAAAATGTTTCAAAAATCATGAAAAATAAAAAACGGGTCATCTTGCCACGAAACTTCACATGAAAGCTTAGGGGACCATTGTATGAATTTACAAGCCATAAAAATGGCATTGGCATGGTAGAAATATGAAGATGTGCTTGAACCCACCTACCATGCGTTTGATCCTCGGCTTGTGCATCCTGCCTCTCTTTACGACTGAGCGCCTGCACGTTCGTTTCGTGGGTTGACTTAGGCATACGGAGTTCATCCCTAGTCCAAGCATATGAAGTTCATTCATAGTCTAAGATCAGACCAGACCAAGGGTTGTGACAGCAGGATCGGTAGCACGCAGGGGGGATCAAGCCGATCCCCGGCTTGCGTAGTCTGCCTCTCCGACCGGTTGAGTGCCCGTACGCCTGTTTCGTGGGTTGGCTTAGGCATTGGGAGTTCATTCCATGTCTAAGCCCCAGCCCGACCGAGGGTTGTGGTAGTGGGACCGGTAGAACGCAGAGAGGGACCGAGCCGATCCCTGGCTTACGCATTATGCCTCTCCGGCCAGCTTAGGGCCCACACGCTCGTTTCATGGGTTGACTTAGGCATACGGAGTTCATTCCCTATCTAAGATCAGACCAGACTGAAGGTTGCGACAGCAGGATCAATAGCACGCAGGGGGGACCGGACTGGTCCTCGGCTTGCGCATTCTGCCTCTTTGGCCAGTTGAGCACCCACACGCTCGTTTCGTGGGTTGGCTTAGGCATACGAAATTCATTCCATGTCTAATCACACGGAGTTCATTCCCAGCCTAAGATCGAATCGGATTGAGGGTTACGGCAGTAGGATCAACAACAGGATCGACAGCACGCACGGGGGATCGGGTCAATCCCCAGCTTGCGCATTCTGCCTCTTCGGTCGGCTGAGCATCTGCACACTCGTTTCATTGGTTGGCTTCGGTATACGGAGTTCATTCCATGTCTAAGCCCCAGTCAGACTGAGGGTTATGGCAGCAGGACCGACAGTGGGATCGACAGCACGCAGAGGGGGTTCGAGTTGATCCCCGACTTACGAATTATGCCTCTCCAATCGGCCTCTCTGACCGGTTGAGCGTCCGTACGCTCGTTTCATGGGTTGACTTAGGCATACAGAGTTCATCCCCAGTCTAAGCATACGGAGTTCATTCCCAGTCTAAGATCAGACCGGAACGAGGGTTACGGCAGCAAGATCGATCGCACGCAGGGAGGACCGGGCCAATCCCTGACTTGCATATTCTGCCTCTTCGATCGGCTGGGTGTCCGCACGCCCGTTTTGGGGGTTGGCTTAGGCATAGGGAGTTCATTCCATGTCTAAGCCCCATCCGAATCGAGGGTTGCGGCAGTGGGACCGGTAGCACGGAGGGGGGATCGGGCCGATCCCTGGCTTGTGCATTATGCCTCTTCGACCGGCTCAGCACCCGTACGCTCGTTTCGTGGGTTGACTTATGCATACGGAGTTCAGTCTCAGTCTAAGCATACGGAGTTCATTCCCAGTCTAAGATCAAACCAGACTGAAGGTTGTGGCAGTAGGATAAGCAGCACACAGGGGGGATCGGGCTGATCCCCAGCTTGCACATTCTGCCTCTCCGATCGGCTGAGCACCTGTACGCCCGTTTTGTGGGTTAGCTTAGGCATAGGGAGTTCATTCCATTTCTAAGCCCTAGTTGGACCGAGGGTTGTGGCAGCAGGACCGACAGCATGCAAAGGGGGATCGGGCCGATCCCCAGCTTGCGCATTATGCCTTTTCGGTTGGTTCAGGGCCCGCACACTCATTTTATGGGTTGACTTAGGCATACGAAGTTCATTCCCAGTCTAAGATCAGATCGAGGGTTGCGGTAGCAGGATCGACAGCACACAGGGGGGGACCAGGCTGATCCCCGGCTTGCGCTTTCTACCTCTCCAACCGGCTGAGCCCCCGCACGCTCCTTTCGTGGGTTGGCTTAGGCATACGGGGTTCATTCCATGTCTAAGCACATGGAGTTCATTCCCAGTCTAAGATCGGACTGGGAATTTACAAGCCATAAAAATGGCAATTGCATGGCAGAAATATGAAGATGTGCTTGAACCCACCTACCACTCGTTCGATCCCCGGCTTTCGCATCTAGCCTCTCTGGTCGGCTGAATGCCCGCACGTTTGTTTCGTGGGTTGACTTAGGAGTACGGAGTTCATCCCCAGTCTAAGCATATGGAGTTCATTCCCAGTCTAAGCATACGGACTTCATTCCCAGTCTAAGATCAGACTAGACCGAGGGTTGCGATAGCAAAATCGACATCACGCAGGGGGGACCGGGTCGATCTCCGGCTTGCGCATTCTGCCTCTTCGATCGGCTGAATGCCCGCATGCCAATTTTGTGGGTTGGCTTAGGCATAGGGAGTTCATTTCATGTCTAAGCCCCAGTCGGACCGAAGGCTATGGTAGCGGGACCGACAGCACGCAGAGGGGGACCAGGCCGATCCCCGGCTTGCTCATTATGCCTCTCTGGCCGGCTCAGTTCCCGCACGCTCGTTTTGTGAGTTGACTTAGGCATACGGTGTTCATTCCCAGTCTGAGATCAGACCGAACCAAGGGTTGTGGCAGTAGGATCGACAGCACGCAGGGGGGACCGGGCTGATCCCCATCTTGCGCATTCTGCCTCTTCGACCGACTGAGCGCCCGCACGCTCGTTTCGTGGGTTGGCTTAGGCATAGTTCATTCCATGTCTAAGCATACGGAATTCATTCCCAGTCTAAGATCAGACCGAACTGAGGGTTGCGGCAGCAGGACCAGCAGTAGGATCTACATCATGTAGAGGGGATCGGACTGATCCCCGGCTTACGCATGCTGCCTTTTCGACCGGCAGAGCACATGCACGCTCGTTTGGTGGGTTGGCTTAGGCATACGGAGTTCATTTCTTGTCTAAGCCCCAGCAGGACCGAGGATTGTGGCAGTGGGATCGACAGCATGCAAAGAGGGACCAGGCAGATCCCCGACTTGCGCATTATGCCTCTCCGGCCGGCTGAGTGCCCGCACCCTCGTTTCCTGGGTTAACTTAGGCATACGGAGTTTATCCCCAATCTAAGCATACGGAGTTCATTCCCAGTCTAAGATCGGACTGAACTGAGGGTTGCGGCAGCAGGATTGGCAGCATGCAGGGGGGATTAAGCCGATCCCCGGCTTGCGCATTCTGCCTCTCCGACCGGCTGAGCGCCCGCACGCCCATTTTGTGGGTTGGCTTAGGCATAGGGAGTTCATTCCATGTCTAAGCCCCATCCGGATCGAGGGTCGTGGTAGCAGGACCGACAGCACGTAGGGGGGACCGGGCCAATCCCTGGCTTGCGCATTATACCTCTTCGGTCGGCTCAGCACCCGCACGCTCGTTCCATGGGTTGGCTTATGCATATGGAGTTCAGTCTCAGTCTAAGATCGAATCAGATCGAGGGTTACGATAGTAGGATTGATAGCACGTAAGGGGGACCGGGTCGATCCTCGGCTTGCGCATTCTGCCTCTCCGACCGGCTAAGCGCCCGCACACCCGTTTCGTGGGTTGGCTTAGGCATAGTGAGTTCATTCCATGTCTAAGCCCCAACCGGATCAAGGGTTGTGGCAGCGGGACCGACAGTACACAGAGGGGGATCGGGCCGATCCCTGGCTTGCGCATTATGCCTCTTCGACCAGCTTAGCACCCGCACTCTCGTTTCGTGGGTTGACTTATGCATACGGAGTTCATTTCTAGTCTAAAATCAGACCGGACTGAGAGTTGCGACAGCAGGATCGGTAGCACGCAGGGGGGATCGGGCCGATCCCCAGCTTGCACATTCTGCCTCTCCGACTGGCTGAGCGCCTGCACGCCCATTTCGTGGGTTGGCTTAGGCATAGGGAGTTCATTCCATGTCTAAGCCCCAGTCGGATCAAGGGTTGTGGCAGCGGGATCAGCAGCACGTAGAGGGGGACCGGGTCGATCCCCAGCTTGCGCATTATGCCTTTTCGGCTAGCTCAGCACCTACACGCTTGTTTCGTGGGTTGCTTAGGCATACGGAGTTCATTCCCAGTCTAAGATCGAGCCAGACCGAGGGTTGCAGTAGCAGGATCGACAGCACGTAGGGGGACCAGGCCGATCCTCGGCTTGCGCATTTTGCCTCTTTAACCGACTGAGCGCCCACACACCCGTTTCGTGGGTTGGCTTAGGCATAGGGAGTTCATTCCATGTCTAAGCCCTAGCTGGATCGATGGTTGTGGCAGCGGGACTGACAGCACACAGAGGTAGACCGGGCCAATCCCTGACTTGCGCATTATGCCTCTTCAGTCGGCTCAGTGCCCACACACTCGTTTCGTGGTTTGACTTATGCATACGGAGTTCATTCCTAGTCTAAGATTAGACCGGATTGAGGGTTGTGGCAGCAGGATTGACAGCATGCAGGGGGGATCGGGCCGCTCCCCGGCTTGCGCATTCTACCTCTCCAACCGGCTGAGCGCCCACACGCTCGTTTCATGGGTTGGCTTAGGCATACGGAGTTCATTCCATGTCTAAGCATACGGAGTTCATTCCTAGTCTAAGATTTTTAGACACGGTGAATATGCTGGGCTCAGACATGTGCTGGTGCCACATTTTTTTCACCTGGGGTACCATCACTGGAGCATCGTCGGAGAGCCTAACCGGTGGCATTAGGGGTTCCAGTGATTGGGGGGCCGGGGGGTGTGCGCACATGATGTGAGATGGGTGCTGGTACTTGGCCCTTATATTGGCCCCCTATCCGTCATCAAACTGTAAGAACTCACACCCCCTTAAAGAGCATTTGAGATTTTATAGGTTTGCTGCCAGTAGCCATTAAAGTGTCTAAAATGGGGACACATTTTTCAAACGGTCACAAAATCTTCTCCACTTCGATTTTTTAGCTGAAATTTTTTGTGCATGCCAAAAAAAATACAAGGATCACCTCTACCAAATTTGGGGACAAAGTTCTTTCTAAAAAAATTTTAAAAAATCCCCAACCGCAAAAAGTTTCAAAAATCATGAAAAATAGAAAACGGGTCGTCTTGCCATGAAACTTCACATGAAGGCTTAGGGGACAATTGTATGAATTTACAAGCCATAAAAATGGCATTGGCACAGTAGAAATATGAAGATGTGCTTGAACCCACCTACCACTCGTTCGATCCCCGGCTTGCCCATCCTGCCTCTTTGGTCGGTTGAGCGCCCGTACCCTCGCTTCATGGGTTGACTTAGGTATATGAAGTTCATCCCAGTCTAAGCATACAGAGTTCATTCCCAGTCTAAGATCAAACCGGACCCAGGGTTGCGGCGTAGGATCGACAGCACGCATAGGGGATCGGGCTGATCCCGGCTTACGCATTCTGCCTCTCTGGTCGGCTTAGCGCCCGCACGCTCATTTCGTGGGTTGACCTAGGCATACGGAGTTCATTCCCAGTCTAAGATTGGATCGGACCGAGGGTTACGACAGCAGGATCGACAGCAGGCAAAGGGGACCGGGCTGACTGGCTGAGCACCCGCACGCTCGTTTCGTGGGTTGGCTTAGGCATACAGAGTTCATTCCATGTCTAAGCATACAGAGTTCATTCCCAGTCTATGATCATACCAGACCGAGGCTTGTGGCAGTAGGACCAGCAGTAAGATCGATAGAACGCAGGGGTTGATCGGGCCAATCCCCGACTTGCGCATTCTGTCTCTTCGGCTGGCTGAATGCATGCATGCTCGTTTCGTGGGTTGACTTAGGCATATGGAGTTCATCCCCAGTCTAAGCATACGGAGTTCATTCCCAGTCTTAGATCAAACCGAACCCAGGGTTGCGGCGTAGGATCGACAGCACGCAGATGGGACCAGGCCAATCCCCGGCTTGCACATTTTGCCTCTCCGATCGGTATAGCGCCCATACGCCTATTTCATGGGTTGGCGTAGGCATAGGGAGTTCATTCCATGTCTAAGCCCCAACCGGACTGAGGGTTGTGGCAGTGGGATCGACAGCACACAGAGGGGGATCGGTGCGATCCCCGGCTTACGCACTATGCCCCTACGATCGGTTCATCACCCGAACACTTATTCCAGGGGTTGACTCAGGCATACGGAGTTCATTCCCAGTCTAGGATTGGACCGAACCGAGGGTTATGGCAACAGGATCGACAGCACGCAGGGGGGATAGGGCCAGTCCCTGACTTGCCCATTTTGCCTCTCTGACCGACTGAGCACCCGCACGCTGGTTTCATGGGTTGGCTTAGACATACGGAGTTCATTCCATGTCTAAGCATACGGAGTTCATTCCCAATCTAAGATCGGATCGGACCGAGGGTTACGGCAGTAGGACAAGCAGTAAGATCGATAGCACGCAGGAAGGGATCGGGTCGATCCCCAGCTTGTGCATTCTGCCTCTCCGGCCGACTGAGCACCCGTACGTTCATTTTGTGGGTTGGCTTAGGCATACGGAGTTCATTCCATGTCTAAGCCCCAGCCAGACCGAGGGTTGTGGCAGCAGAACTGGCAGTGAGATCGCCAGCACGCAGAGGGGGACTAGGCTGATCCACGGATTGTGCATTATGCCTCTCCGACCGGTTGAGCACCCCCACGCTTGTTTCGTGGGTTGACATAGGCATACGGAGTTCATCCCTAGTCTAAGCATATGGAGTTCATTCCCAGTCTAAGATTGGATCAGATCGAGGGTTGCAATAGCAGGATAGGCAGCACACAGGGGGACCAGGCCGATCCCTGGCTTGCGCATTCTACCTCTTCGACCGGCTGAGCGCCCGCACGCCCATTTCGTGAGTTAGCTTAGGTATAGGGAGTTCATTCCATGTCTAAGCCCCAGCCGAACTGAGGGTTGTGGCAGCGGGATCGGCAGCACTCAAAAGGGGATCGGGTTGATCCCCGACTTGCGCATTATGCTTCTTCGACCGACTCAGTGCCCGTACGCTCATTTCGTGGGTTGACTTAGGCATACGGAGTTCATTCCCAGTCTAAGATCAGACCGGACTGAGGGTTGTGATAGCAAGATCGACAGCACGTAGGGGGGATCGGGCTGGTCCCCGGCTTGTGCATTCTGCCTCTTCGGTCGGTTGATACCCCGCACGCTTGTTTCGTGGTTTGGCTTAGGCATACGGAGTTCATTCCATGTCTAAGGATACAGAGTTCGTTCCTAGTCTAAGATCGGACTGGACCGAGGGTTGAAGCAGCAGGATCGGTAGCACGCAAGGGGGGACCGACTCGATCCCCGTCTTGCGCATTCTGCCTCTCTGGCTGGCAAAGTGCCCGCACACCCATTTCGTGGGTTGGCTTAGGCATACGGAGTTCATTCCATGTCTAAGGCCCGGCCGGACCGAGGGTTGTGGGAATAGGACCGGTAGCGGAATCGGTAGCATGCATAAGGGGATCGAGTTGATCCCCAGCTCGCGCATTATGCCTCTCTGACCGGCCTCTCCAGCTGGCTGAACGCTCGTACGCTCATTTTGTGGGTTGACTTAGGCATACAGAGTTCATCCCTAGTCTAAGGATATGGAGTTCATTCCCAGTCTAAGATCAGACCGGATCGAGGGTTACGGCAGTAGGATCGATAGCACGTAGGGGGGATCGGGCCGATCCCCGACTTACGCATTCTACCTCTTCGGTCAGCTGAGCGCCCAGACGCACGTTTCATGGGTTGGCTTAGGCATACGGAGTTCATTCCATGTCTAAGCCCCAGCCGAACCGATAGCATACAAAAGGGGACCAGGTCGATCCCCGACTTGCGTATTATGCCTCTCTGGCCGGCTCAGCGCCTGAACGCCCATTTCATGGGTTGACTTAGGCATACAGAGTTCATTCCCAGTCTAAGATCAGACCGGATCGAAGGTTGTGATAGCAGGATCGACAGCACATGGGGGGGACCGGGTCGGTCCCCTACTTGCGCATTCTGCCACTCCGGTCGACTGAGCACCCGCACACTAGTTTGATGGGTTGGCTTAGGCATACGGAGTTCATTCCATGTCTAAGCATACGGAGTTCATTCCATGTCTAAGATCGGACCGGACCAGGGGTTGCGACAGTAGGACCAACAACAAGATCGGCAGCACGCAAGGGGGGATCGGGTCGATCCCCAGCTTGCGCATTCTGCCTCTCCGGTTGACCGAACGTCGGTATGCTCGTTTTGTGGGTTGACTTAGGCATACGGAGTTCATCCCCAGTCTAAGCATACGAAGTTCATTCCTAGTCTAAGATCAAACCAGATCGAGGGTTGCGGCAGCTGGATTGACAGCATGCAGGGGGGACTGGGCCGATCCCCGGCTTGCACATTCTGCCTCTCCGGCCAACTGAGTGCCCGTACGCCCGTTTCGTGGGTTGGCTTAGGCATAGGGAGTTCATTCCATGTCTAAGCCCCAGCTAGACAGAGGGTTGTGGCAACGGGACCGACAGCACGCAGAGTGGGATCGGGCCGATCCCTGACTTGCGCATTCTGCCTCTCCGATCAGTTGAGTGCCCGCACGCTCGTTTCGGGGGTTGGCTTAGGCATATGGAGTTCATTCCATGTCTAAGCATATGGAGTTCATTCCTAGTTGAAGTGTTTGACCCACGGTGCACATGCTGGGCTTGAGCATGTGCTGGTGCCGCATTTTTTTCGCTCAGGGCACCATCACCGGAGCATCGTCGGAGAGCATAACCGGAGGCATTTGGGGTTCCAACGATTGCGGGGCCGGAGGGTGTGCGCACATGATGTGTGATGGGTGCTGGTACTTGGCTCTTATATTGGCCCTCTATCCCCCATCAAACCTCGAGAACTCACACCCCCTTAAAGAGCATTTGAGATTTTATAAGTTTGCTGCCAGTAGCCATTAAAGTGTCTGAAATGGGGACACTTTTTTCAAATGGTCACAAAATCTTCTCCGTTTCTATTTCTTAGTTGAATTTTTTTTTGCATGCCAAAAAAAATACGAGGATCATCTCTACCAAATTTGGGGACAAAATTCTTTCTAAAAAAATTTTAAAAAATCCCGAACCGTAAAAAGTTTTAAAAATCATGAAAAATAGAAAATGGGTCGTCTTGCCACGAAACTTCACATGAAGGCGTAGGGGACCATTGTATGAATTTACAAGCCATAAAAATGGCATTGGCAGGGTAGAAATATGAAGCTATGCTTGAACCCACCTACCACCCGTTTGATCCTCGGCTTGCGCATCCTGCCTCTCTGGTCGGCTGAGCGTCCGCACACTCCTTTTATGGGTTGACTTAGGCATAAGGAGTTCATCCCTGGTCTAAGCATACAGAGTTCATTCCCAGTCTAAGATCAGACCGGACCGAGGGTTATAGCAGTAGGATCGGCAGCACACAGGGGGGATCGGGCGCATCCCCGGCTTACGTATTCTGCCTTTTCGATCGACTGAGCGCCCACACGCCCGTTTCGTGGGTTGGCTTAGGCATAGGGAGTTCATTCCATGTCTAAGCCCTACCAGGACTGAGGGTTGTGGTAGCGAGACCGACAGCACGCAGAGGGGGATCGGGCCGATCCTCGGCTTGCTCATTATGCCTCTCCGGTCGGTTCAGCGCCCGCACGCTCGTTTCGTGGGTTGACTTCGGCATACGGAGTTCATTCTCAGTCTAAGATCGGATAAGACTGAGGGTTGCAGCAGCAGGATCGACAGCACATAGGGGGGACCGAGCCGGTCCTCGACTTACGCATTCTGCCTCTCTGATTGGCTGAGCACCCGCACGCTCGTTTCGTGGGTTGGCTTAGGCATACGGAGTTCATTCCATATCTAAGCATGTGGAGTTTATTCACAGTCTAAGGTCAGACCGGACCGAGGGTTGCGGTAGCAGGACCAGCAGTAGGATCGACAGCATGCAGGGGGGACTGGGCCGATCCCCGACTTGCGCTTTCTGCCTTTCCAGCCGGCTGAGTGCCCGCACACTCATTTCGTGGGTTGGCTTAGGCATACGGAGTTTATTCCATGTCTAAGCCCCAGTCGGACCGAGGGTTGTGGCAGTAGGACCGATAGCGGGATCGGTAGAACACAGAGGGATATCGGGTTGATCCTCGGCTTGTGCATTATGCCTTTTCGACCAACCTCTCCGACCGGCTGAGCGCCCGCACGCTCATTTCGTGGGTTGACTTAGGCATACGGAGTTCATCTCTAGTCTAAGCAAATAGAGTTCATTCCCAGTCTAAGATCTAACCGGATCGAGGGTTGCGGTAGCAGCATCGGCAGCACGCAGGGGGGACCGAGCCGATCTCCGTCTTGCGCATTCTGCCTCTCTGGTCGACTGAGCGCCCGCACGCCCATTTCATGGGTTGGCTTAGGCATAGGGAGTTCATTCCATGTCTAGGCCCCAGCCGGACCGAGGGTTGTGGCAGCAGGACCGGTGGCACGCAGAGGGGGATCTGGTCGATCCTCGGCTTGTGCATTATGCCTCTCTGGCCGGCTCAGCACCCGCATGCTCGTTTCATGGGTTGACTTAGGCATACGGAGTTCATTTCCTATCTCAGATCAAATTGGATCAAGCCGATCCCCATTTTGTGCATTCTGCCTCTCTGGATGGTTGAGCGCCCTCATGCCCGTTTTATGGGTTGGCTTAGGCATAGGGAGTTCATTCCATGTCTAAGCCCCAACCAGACTGAGGGTTGTGGTAATGGGACCGATAGCAAGCAGAGGGGGACCGGTCCGATCCTCGACTTACACATTTTACCTCTCCAGCCAGCCTCTCCGGTCAGCTAAGCACCCGCACGCTCGTTTTGTGGGTTCACTTAGGCATACAGAGTTCATCCCCAGTCTAAGCATACAGAGTTCATTCTCAGTCTAAGATCGAACCGGATCGAGGGTTGCAACAGCAGGATCGGCAGCACGCAATGGGGACCGGGCCGATCCCCGAGTTACGCATTCTACCTCTTCGATCGGCTGAGCGCTCGTACGCCCGTTTCGTGGGTTGGCTTAGGCATACGGAGTTCATTCCATGTCCAAGCCCCAGTCGGATCGAGGGTTGTGGCAGCGGGACCGACAGCATGTAGAGGGGGACGGGCCAATCCTCGGCTTGTGCATTCTGCCTCTCCAGTTGGTTGAGCACCCGCACGTTCATTTCATGGGTTGGCTTAGGCATACGAAGTTCATTCCATGCCTAAGCATACGCCAGAGCATCATCGGAGAGCCTAACCGAAGGCATTGGGGGTTCCGACGATTGGGGGGGTCGGGGGGTGTGCGCACTTGATGTGCGATAGGTGCTGGTACTTGGCCCTTATATTGGCTCCCTATCCCTCATCAAACCTCAAGAACTCACACCCCCTTAAAGAGCATTTGAGATTTTATAGGTTTGTTGCCAGTAGCCATTAAAGTGTCTGAAATGGAGACACTTCTTTCAAACGGTCACAAAATCTTCTCCACTTCGAGTTTTTAGCTAAATTTTTTTGTGCATGCCAACAACAATACAACAGCACCTCTACCAAATTTGAGGACAAAACTCTTTCTAAAAAAATTTTAAAAAATCCCAAACCTCAAAAAGTTTCAAAAATCATGAAAAATAGAAAACGGGTCGTCTTACCAGAAAACTTCACATGAAGGCTTAGGGGACCATAGTATGAATTTACAAGCCATAAAAATGGCATTGGCATGGCAGAAATATAAAGATGTGCTTGAGCCCACCTACCACCCGTTCGATCCCCAGCTTATGCATCCTGCCTCTCTGGTCGACTGAGCGTCTGCACGCTCATTTCGTGGGTGGACTTAGCCATATAGAGTTCATCCCCAGTCTAAGCATACGAAGTTCATTCCTAGTCTAAGATCAGACCGGATCGAGGGTTGCGGCAGCAGGATCGATAGCACGCAGAGGGGATCGAATCGATCCCTGGCTTGCGCATTCTGCCTCTCCGAGCGGTTGAGCACCCGTATGCTCGTTTCGTGGGTTGACTTAGGCATACGGAGTTCATTCCCAGTCTAAGATCAGACCGGATCGAGGGTTGCGGTAGCAGGATCGACAGCACGCAGGGGGGACCGAGTCGGTCCCTGGCTTACGCATTCTGCCTCTCCGATCGGTTGAGCTCTTGCACGCTCGTTTTGTGGGTTGGCTTAGGCATACGGAGTTCATTCCATGTCTAAGCATACGAAGTTCATTCCCAGTCTAAGATCGGATCAGACCGAGGGTTACAGTAGCAGAACCAGCAGTAGGATCAGCAGCACGCAGGGGGGACTGGGCCGATCCCCAGCTTGTGCATTCTACCTCTCCGATCGACCTCTCCGGCTGATTGAGCACCCGCACGCTCATTTAATGGGTTGACTTAGGCATACGGAGTTCATCCCTAGTCTAAGCATACAGAGTTCATTCCCAGTCTAAGATCAGACCAGACCAATGATTGTGATTGTAGGATCGATAGCACGCAGGGGGGACCGGGCTGATCCTTGGCTTACGCATTCTGCCTCCCCGGTCTGCTGAGTGCTCGCACACTCATTTCATGGGTTGGCTTAGGCATACGGAGTTCATTCCAAGTCTAAGCCCCAACCGAACAGAGGGTTGTGGCAGTGGGACCGGCAGCACGTAGAGGGGGACCGGGCCAATCCCTGGCTTGTGCATTATGCCTCTCCGATCAGCTCAACACCCGAACGCTCATTTCATGGGTTGACTTAGGCATATGGAGTTCATTCCCAGTCTAAGATCGGACCGGACCGAGGGTTGCAATAGCAGGATCGACAGCACGCAGGGGGGACCGAGTTGGTCCCTGACTTACGCATTCTGCCTCTCCGATCGGTTGAGCTCCTGCACGCTCGTTTCGTGGGTTGGCTTAGCTAGACAGAGTTCATTCCATGTCTAAGCATACGGAGTTCATTCCCAGTCTAAGATTTTCAGCCACGGTGCACATGTTGGGCTCAAGCATGTGCTGGTGCCACATTTTTTTTGCTGGAGCATCACTGGAGAGCCTAACCGGCAGCATTAGGGGTTCCGGCGATTGGGGGGGCCGGGGGGTGTGCGCACATGATGTGCGATGGGTGCTGGTACTTGGCCCTTATATTGGCCCCCTATCCCTCATCAAACCTCGAGAACTCATACCCTCTTAAAGAGCATTTGAGATTTTATAGGTTTGCTGCTAGTAGCAATTAAAGTGTCTGAAATGGGGACACTTTTTTCAAATGGTCACAAAATCTTCTCCACTTCAAATTTTTAGCTGAATTTTTTTGTCCCTGCCAAAAAAAATACAAGGATCACCTCTACCAAATTTGGGGACAAAAATCTTTGTAAATAAATTTTAAGAAATCCCGATCCGTAAAAAGTTTCAAAAATCATGAAAAATAGAAAAAGGGTCGTCTTGCCACGAAACTTCACATGAAGGCTTAGGGGACCATTGTATGAATTTACAGGCTGTAAACATGGCATTGGCATGGCAAAAATATGAAGATGTGCTTGAACACACCTACCACCCGTTCGATCCCCGACTTGCGCATCCTGCCTCTCTGGTCGGTTGAGCACCCGCACACTCATTTCGTGGGTTGACTTAGGCATACGGAGTTCATTCACAGTCTAAGATTAGACCGGACTGAGGGTTGCGATAGCAGGACCAACAGCAGGAATGGCAGCACGCAAGGTGGGACCGGGTCGATCCCTGGCTTGCGCATTTTGCCTCTCCGGCCGGTTGAGCGCCCGTACGCTCGTTTCATGGGTTGGCTTAGACATACGGAGTTCATTCAATGTCTAAGTCCTAGTCGGATCGAGGGTTGTGGCAGCAGGACCGGCAGCAGGATCGACAGCAAGTAGAGGGGGATCGGGCTGATCCTCGGCTTGTACACTATGCCTCTTCAGTCGGCTGAGCGCTCACATCTCGTTTCGTGGGTTGACTTAGGCATACGGAGTTCATCCCCAGTCTAAGCATATGGAGTTCATTCCCAGTCTAAGATTGGACCAGACGGAGGGTTGCAGCAGCAGGATCGATAGCACGCAAGGGGGATCGAACCAATCTCCGGCTTGCGCATTCTGGCTCTCTGGCTGACTGAGCGCTCGCATGCCTGTTTCATGGGTTGGCTTAGGCATAGGGAGTTCATTCCATGTCTAAGCCCCAGCCGGACTAAAGGTTGTGGCAGTGGGACCGGCAGCACGCAGAGGGGGACCGGGCCGATCCTCGGCTTGCGCATTATACCTTTTCGACTAGCTCAGCGCCCGCACTCTCGTTTTGTGGGTTGACTTTTGCATACGGAGTTCATTTCTAGTCTAAGGTTAAATCGAACCAAGGGTTGCTGTAGCAGGATCGATAGCACGTAGGGGGGACCAAGCCGATCCCCGACTTGCGCATTCTACCTCTCCGACCGACTGAGCACCCGCACACTCGTTTCGTGGGTTGGCTTAGGCATACAGAGTTCATTCCATGTCTAAGCATACGGAGTTCATTCCCAGTCTAAGAGTTTGAGCCACGGTGCACATGCTAGGCTCAGGCATGTGCTGGTGTCACATTTTTTTCACCAGGGGCACCATCGTCGGAGCATCGTCGGACAGCCTACCCGACGGGATTGAGGTTTCCGACGATTGGGGGGGCCAAGGGGTGTGCGCACATGATGTGCGATGGGTGCTGGTACTTGGCCCTTATATTGGCCCCCTATTCCTCATCAAACCTTGAGAACTCACACCGCCTTAAAGAGCATTTGAGATTTTATAGATTTGCTGCCAGTAGCCATGAAGGTATCTGAAATGGGGACACTTTTTTCAAACGATCACAAAATCTTCTCCACTCTGAGTTTCTAGCTGAATTTTTTTGTGCATGCCGACAAAAATACAAGGATCACCATTACCAAATTTGGGGACAAAACTCTTTCTAAAAAAATTTTAAAAAATCTCGAACCGTAAAAAGTTTCAAAAATCATGAAAAATAGAAAATGGGTCGTCTTGCCACGAAACTTCACATGAAGGCTTGGGAGACCATTGTATCAATTTACAAGCCATAAAAATGACATTGGCATGGTAGAAATATGAAGATGTGCTTGAACCCACCTACCACCCGGTCGATCCCCGGCTTGCGCATCCTACCTCTCTGGTCGGCTAAGCGCTCGCACGCTTGTTTCGTGGGTGGACTTAGGCATACGAAGTTCATCCCCAGTCTAAGCATATGGAGTTCATTTCCAGTCTAAGATCAGACCGGACCGAGGGTTACGGCAGCAGGATCGACAGCACGCAGGGAGGATCGAGTCGATCCCCGGCTTACGCATTCTGCCTCTCTGGCCAGCTGAGCACCCGTAAGCTTGTTTCATGGGTTGGCTTAGGCATAGGGAGTTCATTCCATGTCCAGGCCCCAGCCGGATCGAGGGTTGTGGCAGCGGGACCCATAGCACGCAAAGGGGGATTGGGTCGATCCCCAACTTACGAATTATGCCTCTCTGGTCAGCTCAGCGCCCGCACGCTTGTTCGCGGGTTGACTTAGGCATACGGAGTTCATTCCCAGTCTAAGATCGGACCAGACAGAGGGTTGTAGTAGTAGGACCAGCAGCAGGATTGGCAGTACGCAGGGGGGACCGGGCCAATCCCCAGCTTGCAAATTCTGCCTCTCCGACCAACTGAGCGCCCGCACACTCGATTCATGGGTTGGCTTAGGCACACGGAGTTCATTCCATGTCTAAGCCCGGTCAGATCGAGGGTTGTGGTAGCAAGACCGGCAGCGAGATTGGCAACATGTGAAGGGGGATCGGGCTGATCCTCGGCTTGGGCATTACACCTCTCCGACTAGCCACTCCGATCGGCTGAGCGCCCGCACACTCATTTCGTGGGTTGACTTACGCATATGGAGTTCATCCCCAGTCTAAGCATACGGACTTCATTCTTAGTCTAAGATCAGACCGAACCAAGGGTTACGACAGCAGGATCGGTAGCATACAGGGAGGACTGAGTCGATCCTTGGCTTACACATTCTGCCTCTATGACTGGCTGAGCACCCGCACGCCCGTTTCATGGGTTGGCTTAGGCATAGGGAGTTCATTCCGTGTCTAAACCCCAGTCGAACTGAGGGCTGTGGTAGTGAGACCGACAGCACGCAGAGGGGGATTGGGCCGATCCCCAGCTTACGCATTATGCCTCTTCGACTGGCTCAGCGCCCGCACGCTCGTTTCGTGGGTTGACTTTTGTATACGAAGTTCATTCCTAGTCTAAGATTGAACCAGACCGAGGGTTGTGGCAGCAAGATTGACAGCACACAGAGAGGGACTGGGTCGATCCCCGGCTTGCGCATTTTGCCTCTCTAGTCGACTGAGCGCCCGCACGTTCGTTTCGTGGGTTGACTTAGGCATACGGAGTTCATCCCTAGTCTAAGCATACGGAGTTCATTTCCAGTCTAAGATCGGATCAAACCGAGGGTTGCGATAGCAGGATCGACAACACGCAGGGGGACCAGCCCGATCCCCAGCTTGCGCATTCTACCTCTCCGGTCGGTTGAGCGTCCGTACGCTCATTTCATGGGTTGGCTTAGGCATATGGAGTTCATTCCAAGTCTAAGCCCCAACTGGACCGAGGGTTGTGGCAGCAAGACCGACAGTGGGATCGACAGCACGCAGAGAGGGATCGAGCTAATCCCCGACTTGAGCATTATGCCTCTCCGGTCGGCCTCTCCAGTCGGTTGAGCACCCGCATGCTCGTTTCGGGGGTTCACTTAGGCATACAGAGTTCATCCGCAGTCTAAGCATACAGAGTTCGTTCCCAGTCTAAGATCGGATCGGACTAAGGGTTGCGGCAGCAAGATCGACAGCATACAGGGGGGATCAGGTTGATCCCCGCCTTATGCATTCTGCCTCTCCAATCGACTGAGCGCCCGCACGCCCGTTTCAAGGGTTGGCTTAGGCATAGGGAGTTCATTCCATGTCTAAGCCCCAGTCGGACCGAGGGTTGTGGTAACGGGACCGGCAGCACGCAGAAGGTGACCGAGTCGATCCTCGACTTACGCATTATGCCTCTTCGGTCAGCTCAGTGCCCGAACACGCATTTCGTGGGTTCACTTAGGCATACAAAGTTCATTCCCAGTTTAAGATCAGACCGGATCGAGGTTCTAGTAGTAGGATTGATAGCATGCAGGGGTACCGAGCTGATCCTGGCTTGCGCATTCTGCCTCTTCGACCAGCTGAGTGCCCACATGCTCGTTTCGTGGGAGGGCTTAGGCATACGGAGTTCATTCCATGTCTAAGCATATGGAGTTCATTCCCAGTCTAAGATTGGACCAGACCGAGGCTTGCGGTAGCAGGACCAGCAGCAGGATAGATAGCACGCAGAGGGTACCAGACCGATCCTCGGCATGCGCATTCTGCCTCTCTGGCTAAATGAGTGTCCGCACGCTCATTTTGTGGGTTGACTTAGGCATACGGAGTTCATCTCCAGTCTAAGCATATAGAGTTCATTCCCAGTCTAAGATCAAATCGGACTGAGGGTTGCGGCAGCAGGATAGACATCACGCAGGGGGGATCGGGCCGATCCCTGGCTTGCGCATTCTACCTCTCCGACCGGCTGAGCGCCCGTACGCCCGTTTTGTGTGTTGGCTTAGGCATAGGGAGTTCATTCGATGTCTAAGCCCCAGTTGGACCGAGGGTTGTGGCAGCGGGATCGACAGCACGTAGAGGGGGACCGGGCTGATCCCTAGCTTGGGCATTATGCAGCTTCAGTCAGCTCAGCACCCACACACTTGTTTTGTGGGTTGACTTAGGCATATGGAGTTCATCCCCAGTCTAAGCATATGGAGTTCATTCCCAGTCTAAGATCAGACCGGACTGAGGTTTGCGGCAGCAGGATTGATAACACATAGGAGAGATCGAGCTGTTCTTCGGCTTACGCATTCTGGCTCTCTGGCCAGCTGAGCACCTGCATGCTCGTTTCGTGGGTTGGCTCAGGTATACGGAGTTCATTCCATGTCTAAGCATACAAAGTTCATTCCCAGTCTAAGATTGGACCGAATGGAGTGTTGCAATCGTAGGACCAGCAGTAGGATCGACAGCACACAAAGGGGATCGGGCTGATCCCCGGCTTACGCATTCTACCTCTCCGGTTGGTTGAGCGCCCGCTAGCTCCTTTCCTGGGTTAGCTTAGGCATACAGAGTTCATTCCATGTCTAAGCCCTAGTCGGACTACGGGTTGTGGCAGCAGGACTGGCAGCAGGATCGGCAGCATGCAGAGGGGGACCGGACTAATCCTCGGCTTTCGCACTATGCCTCTCTGGTCGGCTGAGCGCCCGCATGCTCGTTTCATGGGTTGACATAGGCTTATGGAGTTCATCCCCAGTCTAAGCATATGGAGTTCATTCCCAGTCTAAGATCAAACCGGACCGAGGGTTGTGGCAGCAGGATCGGTAGCACGCAGGGGGGACCGGGCCGATCCCCGACTTTCATATTCTGCCTCTCCGGTCGGTTGAGCTCCCGCACGCCCGTTTCGTGGGTTGGCTTAGGCATAGGGAGTTCATTCCATGTCTAAGGCACAACCGGACCGAAAGTTGTGGCAATGAGACCAACAGCACGCAGAGGGGGACCGAGCCTATCCCCGGCTTGCGCATTATGCCTCTCCGGTCGACTCAGCACTCGCAAGCTCGTTTCGTGGGTTGACTTATGCATACGAAGTTAATTCGTAGTCTAAGATCAGACCGGATAGAGGGTTGCGGCAGCAGGATCAACAGCACGTAGGGGGGACCGGGCCGATCCCCGGCTTACGCATTCTGCCTCTCCGACCGGCTGAGTGCCCGCACGCTCGTTTCGTGGGTTGGCTTAGGCATACGGAGTTCATTCCATGCTTAAGCATACGGAGTTCATTCCCAGTCTAAGATTTTGAGCCACGGTGCACATGCTGGGCTCGGGAATGTGCTAGTGCCACTTTTTTTTTGTCGGGGCACCATTGCCGAAGCATTGCCGGAGAGCCTAACCAACGGTATTGGGGGTTCCGGTGATTGGGGGGGCCGGGGGGTGTGCGCACATGATGTGCGATGGGTGCTGGTACTTGGCCCTTATATTGGCCCCCTATCCCTCATCAAACCTCGAGAACTCATAGCCCCTTAAAGAGCATTTGAGATTTTATAGGTTTGCTGCCAGTAGCCATTAAAGTGTCTAAAATGGGGACACTTTTTTCAAACGGTCACAAAATCTTTTCCACTTCGAGTTTTTAGCTGAATGTTTTTGTGCATTCCAATAAAAATACAAGGATCACCTCTAACAAATTTGGGGACAAAACTCTTTCTAAAAAAATTTTAAAAAATCCCGAACCGTAAAAAGTTTTAAAAATCATGAAAAATAGAAAATGGGTCGTCTTACCACGAAACTTTACATGAAGGCTTAGGGGACCATTGTAGGAATTTACAAGCCATAAAAATGGCATTGCCACGGCAGAAATATAAAGATGTGCTTGAACACACCTACCACCCGTTCGATCCCCGGCTGCGTATCTTGCCTCTCTGGCCGATTGAGCGCACGAACGCTCGTTTCATGGGTTGACTTAGGCATACGAAGTTCATCCCTAGTCTAAGCATATGAAGTTCATTCCCGATCTAAGATCGAACCAGACCAAGGGTTACGACAGCAGGATCATCAACACGCAGGGGGGACCGGGCCGATCCCCGACTTGCGCATTCTGCCTCTCCAGTCGGCTGAGCGCCCGCACGCCCGTTTTATGGGTTAGCTTAGGCATAGGGAGTTCATTCCATGTCTAAGCCCCAGCCGAACCGAGGGTTATGGCCGCAAGACTGGCAGCACGTAGAGGGGGATCGGGCTGATCCCTGACTTGCACATTATGCCTCTCCGGTCGGCTCAGCACCCGCATGCTCGTTTCGTGGGTTGACTTAGGCATACGAAGTTAATTCCTTGTCTAAGATCAAACCGGACCGAGGGTTATGATAGCAAGCTCGACAGCATGCAGAGGGGGACCGAGCCGATCCTCGACATGCACATTCTGCCTCTCCGATCGGTTGAGCACCCGCACGCTCGTTTCGTGGGTTGGCTTAGGCATATCTAGTTCATTCCATGTCTAAGCATATGGAGTTCATTCCCAGTCTAACATCAGATCGGACTGAGGGTTACGTGAGCAGGACCTACAGTAGGATCGGTAGCACGCAGGGGGGACCGGACTGATCCCCGGCTTGCACATTCTGCCTCTCCGGGTGACTGACTACCCGCACGCTCATTTCATGGGTTGGCTTAGGCATACGGAGTTCATTCCATGTTTGAGCCCCAACCAGACCGAAGGTAGTGGCAGCAGGACCGGCAGCACACAGAAGGGGATCGGGTCAATCCCCCGGCTTGCACATTATGCCTCTCCGACCGGTTCAACGCCCGCGCGCTCGTTTCGTGGGTTGACTTAGGCATACAGAGTTCACTCCCAGTCTAACATTGGACCAGACCGAGGGTTGCAACAGTAGGATCGACAGCACGTAGAGGGGACCGGGTCGATCCCTGGCTTGTACATTCTGCCTGCACGCTCGTTTTGTGGGTTGGCTTAGCCATACAGAGTTCATTCCATGTCTAAGCATACGGAGTTCATTCCCAGTCTAAGATTTTGAGCCACGGTGCACATACTGGGCTTGGACATGTGCTGGTGCCGCATTTTTTTCGCCCGGGGCACCATCGCTGGAGCATTGCTAGAGAGCCTAACCGGCGGCATTGGGGGTTCCGACGATTGGGGGGGCCGGTGGGGGTGTGCATACATGATGTGCGATGGGTGCTAGTACCTGGCCCTTATATTGGCCCCCTATCCCTCATCAAACCTCGAGAACTCACACCCCCTTAAACAACATTTGAGATTTTATACATTTGCTGCCAGTAGCCATTAAAGCATCTGAAATGGGGACACTTTCTTCAAACGATCACAAAATCTTCTCCACTTCGAGTTTTTAGCTGAATTTTTTTGTGCATGCCAACAAAAATACAAGGATCACCTCTACCAAATTAGTTGAGTGCCCGCACGCTCGTTTCATGGGTTGACTTAGGCATATGGAGTTCATCCCTAGTCTAAGCATACGGAGTTCATTCCCAGTCTAAGATCGAATCGGACTGAGGGTTGTGGCAGCAGGATCGATAGCATGCAGATGGGACCGGGTCGGTCCTCGGCTTACGTATTCTACCTCTCTGACCGACTGAGTGCCCCTACGCCCGTTTCGTGGGTTAGCTTAGGCATAGGGTTGTGGCAGCGGGACCGACAGCACGCAAAGGGGGACTGGGCCAATCCCTGGCTTGCGCATTACGCCTCTCCGATCAGCTCAGCACCCGCACGCCCGTTTCGTAGGTTGGCTTAGGCATAGGGAGTTCATTCCATGTCTAAGCCCCAGTCGGACCGAGGGTTGTCGCAGTGGGACCAGTAGCAGGCAGAGGGGGATCGAGCCAGTCCCTGACTTACGCATTCTGCCTCTCCGGTCGACTAAGTGCCCGCATGCTCGTTTCGTGGGTTGGCTTAGGCATACGGAGTTCATTCCCAGTCTAAGAGTTTGAGCCACGGTGCACATGCTGGGCTCGAGCATGAGCTGGTGCTGTATTTTTTTCGCCCAGGGTACGAGCATCGCCGGAGAGCCTAACCGGCGGCATTGGGGCTTTCGGCGATTAGGGGGATCAGGGGGGTGTGCGCACATGATGTGCGATGGGTGCTGGTACTTGGCCCATATATTGGCCCCCTATCCCTCATCAAACCTTGAGAACTCACACCCCCTTAAAGAGCATTTGAGATTTTATAGGTTTGCTGCCAGTAGCCATTAAAGTGTCCGAAATAGGGACACTTTTTTCAAACGGTCACAAAATCTTCTCCACTTCGAGTTTTTAGTTGACTTTTTTGTGCATGTCAACAAAAATACAAGGATCACCTCTACCAAATTTGGGGACAACTTTTTCTAAAAAATTTTAAAAAATCCTGAACCGCAAAAAGTTTTGAAAATCATGAAAAATAGAATATGGGTCATCTTGCCACGAAACTTCACATGAAGGCTTAGGGGACCATTGTTTGAATTTACAAGCCATAAAAATGGCATTGGCATGGCAGAAATATGAAGATGTGCTTGAACACACCTACCACCCGTTCGATCCCCAACTTGCTCATCCTGCCTCTCTGGTCGGCTGAGCGTCTGCATGTTCGTTTCATGGGTTGACTTAGGCATACGAAACTAAGCATATAGAGTTCATTCCCAGTATAAGATCGGACCAGACCGAGGGTTGTGGCAGCAGGATCGGTAGCATACAGCAGGGACAGGGCTGATCCCCGGCTTGCGCATTCTGCCTCTCCAGTCGGCTGAGCGCCTGCACGCCCGTTTCATGGGTTGGCTTAGGCATAGGGAGTTCATTCCATGTCTAAGCCCCAACCGAACCGAGGGTTATGGCAGCGGGATCGATAGCACGCAAAGAGGGATCGGGCGGATCCCCGACTTGCGCATTATGCCCCTCCGATCGGCTCAACGCCCGAACACTCATTTAATGGGTTGACTTAGGATCGACAGCACAAAGGGGGGACTGGGCTAGTCCTCGGCTTGTGCATTCTACCTCTCCGGCCAGCTGAGCGCCTGAATTCTTGTTTCGTGGGTTGGCTTTGGCATATGGAGTTCATTCCATGTCTAAGCATACAGAGTTCATTCCCAGTCTAAGATCGGACCGGACCGAGGCTTGTGACAGTAGGACCAGCAGTAGGATCGACAGCACGCAGGGGGATCGGGTCGATCCCTGGCTTACGCATTCTACCTTTCCGACCGGCTGAGCACCCGCACGCTCATTTCGTGGGTTGACTTAGGCATACGGAGTTCATCCCCAGTCTAAGCATACGGAGTTCCTTCCCAGTCTAATATCAAACTGGACCAATGGTTGCAGCAGCAGGATCGGTAACACAAGGGGGACCAGGCCGATCTCTGGCTTGCGCATTCTGCCTCTCCGGCCGGTTGAGCGCCCGCACTCCCATTTCATGGGTTGGCTTAGGCATAGGGAGTTCATTCCATGTCTAAGCCCCAGCCAGACTGAGGGTTGTGGTAGTGGGACCGGCAGCACGCAGAAGGGGACCGAGTCGATCCCCAGCTTGCGCATTCTACCTTTCTGGCCGGTAGAGTGCCCACACGCTCATTTCGTGGGTTGGCTTAGGCATACAGAGTTGTTCCATATCTAAGCATACGAAGTTCATTCCCAGTCTAAGATTTTGAGCCATGGTGGACATGCTACGCTTGGGCATGTGCTGGTGCCACATTTTTTTCGCCCGGGGCACTATAGCCGGAGCATCGTCGGAGAGCCTAACCGGTGGCATTAGGGGTTCCGATGATTGGGGGGCCGGGGGGTGTGCGCACATGATGTGCGATGGGTGCTGGTACTTGGCCCTTATATTGGCCCCCTATCCCTCATCAAACCTCGAGAACTCACACCCCTTTAAAGAGCATTTGAGATTTTATAGGTTTGCTGCCAGTAGCCATTAAAGTGTCTAAAATGGGGACACTTTTTTCAAACGGTCACAAAATCTTCTCAACTTCGATTTTTTAGCTGAATTTTTTTATGCATGCCAGCAAAAGTACAACGATCACCTCTACCAAATTTAGGGACAAAAATCTTTCTAAAAAAATTTTAAAAAATCCCAAACCACAAAAAGTTTCAAAAATCATGGAAAATAGAAAACGGGTCATCTTGCCACGAAACCTCACATGAAGGCGTACGGGACCGTTGTATGAATTTACAAGCCATAAAAATGGCATTGGCATGGAAGAAATATGAAGATGTGCTTGAACCCACCTACCACCCGCTCGATCCCCGGCTTGCTCATTCTGCCTCTCTGGTCGACTGAGCATCCGCACGCTCTTTTCATGGGTTGATTTAAGCATACGGAGTTCATCCCCTGTCTAAGCAGATGGAGTTCGTTCCCAGTCTAAGATCGGTCCGGACCGAGGGTTACAGCAGCAGGATCGGTAGCACGCAGGGGGACCGGGCAGATTCTGCCTCTCCGGTTGACTGAGTGCCCGCACGCCCGTTTCGTGGGTTGGCTTAGGCATAGGGAGTTCATTCCATGTCTGAGCCCCAGTCAGACCGAGAGTTGTGGCAGCAGGACCGACAGCACGCAGAGGGGGATCGGGTCGATCCCCGGCTTGCGTATTATGCCTCTCCGACCGATTCAGCGCCCGTACGTTCGTTTCGTGGTTGACTTAGGCGTACGGAGTTCATTCCCGTCTAAGATCAGACCGAACTGAGGGTTGCGGTAGTAGGATCGATAGCACACAGGGAGGGATGGGCCGATCCCCAGCTTACACATTTTATGTCTCCGACTGGCTAAGCGCCCATACACTCGTTTCGTGGGTTGGCTTAGGCATACGGAGTTCATTCCATGTCTAAGCATATGGAGTTCATTCCAGTCTAAGATCAGATTGGACTGAGGGTTGCGGTAGCAGGACCAATAGTAGGATCGACAGAACACGGGGGGAACCGGGCCGATACCCAGCTTGTGCATTCTGCCTCTCCGGTCAGCTGAGTGCCCATATGCCTATTTCATGGGTTGGCTTAGGCATAGGGAGTTCATTCCATGTCTAAGCCCCAGTCGGACTGAGGGTTGTGGTAGCGGGACTGACAGCATGCAGAGGGGGACCAGACGGATCCCTAGCTTGCAAATTATGCCTCTCCGGCCAGTTCAGTGCCCGAACGCTCGTTTCGTGGGTTGACTTAGGCATACAGAGTTCATTCCCAGTCTAAGATCAGACCGAACCGATGGTTGCAGTAGCAGGATCGATAGCACGCAGGGGGGACCGGGTCGGTCCCTAGCTTACGCATTCTACCTTTTCGACCGACTGAATGCCCGTACGCTCATTTCGTGGGTTGGCTTACGCATACGGAGTTCATTCCATGTCTAAGCATACGGAGTTCATTCTCAGTCTAAGATCGAACCAGACCAAGATTTACGATAGCAGGACCAGCAGCAGGATCGGCAACACACAGGGAGAGACTGTGCCGATCCCCGACTTACGCATTCTGCCTCTCCGGCCGGCTGAGCGCTCGCACGCTCATTTCGTGGGTTGACTTAGGCATGCGGAGTTCATCCCCAGTGTAAGCATACGGAGTTCATTCCCAAGCTAAGATCGGATCGGACTGAGGGTTACGACAGCAAGATCGATAGCATGCAGGCAAGACCGGGCCGATCCCTAGCTTGCGCATTCTGCCTCTCCGGTAGGCTGTGTGCCCGTACGCCCGTTTCGTGGGTTGGCTTAGGCATAGGGAGTTCATTCCATGTCTAAGCCCCAGCCGAACCGAGGGTTATGGCAGTGGGACCGATAGCACATAGAGGGGGACCGGATGGATCCCCTGCTTATGCATTATACCTCTCCAGCTAGCTCAGCGCCCGAACGCTCATTTCGTGGGTTGACTTAGGCATACAAAATTCATTCCCAATCTAAGATCGGACCGGACTGAGGGTTACGGTAGTAGGATCGACAGCACGCAGGGGGCATATAGAGTTTATCCCCAGTCTAAGCATACGGAGTTCATTCCCAGTCTAAGATCGAACCAGACCGATGGTTGCGATAGCAGGATCGGCAACACACAGGGGGGACCGGGCTGATCCCCGGCTTACGCATTCTGCCTCTCCGGTCGGTTGAGTGCCCGCACGCCCGTTTCATGGGTTGGCTTAGGCATAGGGAGTTCATTCCATGTATAAGCCCCAGCCAGACCGAGGGTAGCGACAGCGGGACCGACAGCATGCAGAGGGGGACCGGGCCGATCCCCAGCTTGCGCATTCAACCTCTCCGCTCGTCTGAGCGCCCGCACGCTCATTTCGTGGGTTGGCTTAGGCATACGGAGTTCATTCCATGTCTAAGCATACAGAGTTCATTTCTAGTCTAAGAGTTTGAGCCACGATGCACATGCTAGGCTTGAGCATGTACTGGTGCCAGATTTTTTTCACCCGGGGCACCATCGTCGGAGCATCGTCGGAGAGCCTAATCGATGGCATTAGGAGTTTCGGTGATTGCGGGGTCGGGGGGTGTGCACACATGATGTGAGATGGGTGCTGGTACTTGGCCCTTATATTGGCCCCTATCCCTCATCAAACCTTGAGAACTCGCACCCCCTTAAAGAGCATTTTAGATTTTATAGGTTTGTTGCTAGTAGCCATGAAAGTGTTTGAAATGGGGACACTTTTTTCAAACGGTCACAAAATCTTCTCCACTTCGAGTTTTTAGCTGAATTTTTTTGTGCATGCCAACAAAAATAAAAAGAATCACCTCTACCAAATTTGGGGACAAAACTCTTTCTAAAAAAATTTTAGAAAATCCAGAACCGTAAAAAGTTTCAAAAATCATGAAAAATAGAAAACATGTCGTCTTGCCATGAAACTTCACATGAAGGCGTAGGGGACCATTGTATGAATTTGCAAGCCATAAAAATGGCATTGGCATGGCAAAAATATAAAGATGTGCTTGAACCCACCTACCACCCGTTCGATCCCCGGTTTGCGCATCCTGCGTCTCTGGTCGGCTGAACGTCCGCACGCTCGTTTCGTGGGTTGACTTAGGCATACGGAGTTCATCCCTAGTTTAAGCATACGAAGTTCATTCCCAGTCTAAGATCGGATTGGACCGAGGGTTGCGACAGCAGGATCGGCAGCACGCAGGGGGGACCGGGCCGATCTCCGGCTTGCGCATTCTGCCTCTCTGACCGGTTGAGCACCCGCACGCCTGTTTCGTGGGTTGGCTTAGGCATAGGGAGTTCATTCCATGTCTAAGCCCCAGCTGGACCGAGGGTTGTGGCAGCGAGACTGACAGCACGCAGAGGGGGACCGAGCCAATCCCCAATTTGCACATTATGCCTCTCTGACTGCTCAAAGCCCGCACGCTCATTTCGTGGGTTGACTTAGGCACACAGAGTTCATTCCCAGTCTAAGATCGGATCGGATCGAGGGTTATGACAGCAAGATCGACAGCATGCAGGGGACACCGGGTCAGTCCCTGACTTATGCATTCTGCCTCTCCGACAAGCTGAGCGCCCGCGCACTCGTTTCGTGGGTTGCTTAGGCATACGGAGTTCATTTCATGTCTAAGCATACGGAGTTCATTCCCAATCTAAGATCAGACCGGACCGAGGGTTGCAATAGCAGGACCAGTAACAGGATCGACAGCACGCAGGGGGGGATCGGGCTGATCCCCGGCTTGCGCATTCTGCGTCTCTGACCGACTGAGCGCCCGTACGCTCGTTTCATGGGTTGGCTTAGGTATACGGAGTTCATTCCATGTCTAAGCCCCAGTCGGACCAAGGGTTGTGGTAGCAGGACCGGTAGCGGGATCGACAGCACACAGAGAGGGATCGGGTTGATCCTCGACTTGTGCATTATGCCTTTCCGACTGACTGAGCGCCTGTACGCTCGTTTCGTGTGTTAACTTAGGCATACGGAGCTCATCCCTAGTCTAAGCATACGGAGTTTATTTCCAGCCTAAGATCAGACCAGACCGAGGGTTGCAGTACCAGGATCGGTAGCACACGGGAGGGATTGGGCCGATATTCGGGTTGCACATTCTGCCTCTCCAGTCGGTTGAGTGCCCGCTCGCTCGTTTTATGGGTTGACTTAGGCATACGGAGTTCATCCCCAGTCTAAGCATACGGAGTTCATTCCCAGTCTAAGATCGAACCGGATCTAGGGTTACGACAGCAGGATCAACAGCACATAGGGGGGACTGGGCCGATCCCTGGCTTGTGCATTCTGCCTCTCCGACCTGCTGAGCGCCCGCAAGCCCGTTTCGTGGGTTGGCTTAGGCATAAGGAGTTCATTCCATGTCTAAGCCCTAGTCGGACCTAGGGTTGTGGCAGCAGGACCGACAGCACGCAGTGGGGGATCGGGTCGATCCCCAGCTTGCGCATTCTACCTCTTCGATCGACTGAGCACCCGTATGCTCGATTCATGGGTTGGCTTAGGCATACGGAGTTCATTCCCAGTCTAAGAGTTTGAGCCACAGTGCACATGCTGGGCTCGGGCATGCCAACAAAAGCACATGCTGGGTTCTGGTTTGCTGAGCGTCCGTATGCTCATTTCATGGGTTGGCGTAGGCATACGAAGTTCATCCCCAATCTAAGCATATGGAGTTTATTCTCAGTCTAAGATCAGACCGGATCGAGGGTTGCTACAGTAGGATCAGTAGCACGTAGGGGGGATCGGGTCGATCCTTGACTTACGCATTTTGCCTCTCCGATCGGCTGAGCACCCGCATGCCCGTTTCGTGGGTTGGCTTAGGCATAGGGAGTTCATTCCATGTCTAAGCATATGGATTTCATTCCCAGTCTAAGATCAAACCGGACCGAGGGTTACGGTAGTAGGACCAGTAGTAGGATCGGCAGCATGCAGAGGGGACTGGGCCGATCCCCAACTTGCGCATTCTACCTCTTCGGTTGGCTGAGCGCCCGCACACTCGTTTCGTGGGTTAGCTTCGGCATACGGAGTTCATTTTATGTCTAAGCCCCAATCGTACCGAGGGTTTTGGTAACAGGACTAACAGCGGGATCAGCAGCACGTAGAGGGGGACTGGGCTAATCTCTGACTTGTGCATTATGTCTCTCTAGCCAGCCTCTCTGGCCGACTGAGTGCCTGCACGCTCATTTCATGGGTTGACTTAGGCATACAGAGTTCATCCCCAGTCTAAGCATATAGAGTTCATTCCCAGTCTAAGATCGGATTGGATTGAGGGTGGCGACAGCAGGATGGGCAACATGCAGGGGAGACCAGGCCGATCCATGACTTACACATTCTGCCTCTCCGGCTGGCTGAGCACCCGTACACCCATTTCATGGGTTGGCTTAGGCATAGGGAGTTTATTGCATGTCTAAGCCCCAGTCGGACTGAGGGTTGTGGCAGCGGGACCGACAGCACGCAGAAGGGGACCGGGCCAATCCCTGGCTTACGTATTATGCCTCTCCGACCGGCTCAACGCCCGAACACTCGTTTCGTGGGTTGACTCAGGCATACGGAGTTCATTCCAAGTCTAAGATTGGCTTAGACTGAGGGTTGTAGCAGCAGGATCGACAGCCCGTAGGGGGGACCAGGTCGGTCCCTGGCTTGCCCAATCTGCCTCTTTGGCTGGTTGAGCGCCCGCACGCTCGCTTCGTGGGTTGGCTTAGGCATATGGAGTTCATTCCATGTCTAAGCATACGGAGTTCATTCCCAGTCTAAGATCGGATCGGACCAAGGGTTACGATAGCAGAACCAGCAGCAAGATCGACAGCACATAGAGGGGGACCAGGCAGATCCCCGGCTTGCGCATTATGCCTCTCCGACCGGCCTCTCCGACTCAGTTGAGCGTCTACATGCTCGTTTCGTGGATTGACTTAGGCATACGGAGTTCGTCCTTAGTCTAAGCATACAGAGTTCATTCCCAGTCTAAGATTGAACTGGATCGAGGGTTGTGACAGCAAGATCAGCAGCACGCAGGGGGGATCGGGTCGATCCCTGACTTGCGCATTCTGCCCCTCCGATCGGCTGAGCGCTCGCACGCCCGTTTCGTGGGTTGGCTTAGGCATAGGGAGTTCATTCCATGTCTAAGCCCCAGTTGGACCGAGGGTTGCAGCAGTGGGATCGGCAGCACGCAGAAGGGGACCGAGCCGATCCCCGGCTTATGCATTCTGCCTCTCCGGTCGGCTGAGCGCCCGCATGCTCGATTCGTGGGTTGGCTTAGGCATACGGAGTTCATTCCATGTCTAAGCATACGAAGTTCATTCCCAGTCTAAGAGTTTGAGCCACGATGCACATGCTGGGCTCGAGCATGTGCTGGTGCCACATTTTTTTCACCTGGGGCACCATCGTCGGAGCATCGTCGAGAGCCTAACCGATGGCATTAGGGGTTCCGAAGATTAGGGGGGCTGGGGGTCTGCGCACATGATGTGCGATCGGTGCTGGTACTTGGCCCTTATATTGGCCCCCTATCCCTCATCAAACCTCAAGAACTCACACCCCCTTAAAGAGCATTTGAGATTTTATAGGTTTGCCGCCAGTAGCCATTAAAGTGTTTGAAATGGGGACACTTTTTTCAAACGGACACAAAATCTTCTCCACTTGGAGTTTTTAGGTGAATTTGTTTTTGCATGCCAAAAAAAATACAAGGATCACCTCTACCAAATTTTGTAACAAAACTCTTTCTAAAAATATTTAAAAAAATCCCGAATCGCAAAAAGTTTCAAAAATCATGAAAAATAAAAAATGGGTTGTCTTGCCATGAAACTTCACATGAAGGCATAGGGGGCCATTGTATGAATTTACAAGCCATAAAAATGGCATTGGCATGGCAAAAATATAAAGATGTGCTTGAACCCACCTACCACCCGTTCGATCCCCGGCTTGCGCATCCTGCCTCCCTGGTCGGCTGAGCGTCCGCACGCTCGTTTCTTGGGTTGACTTAAGGATACGGAGTTCATTCTCAGTCTAAGCATACGGAGTTCATTCCCAGTCTAAGATCAGACCAGACTGAGGGTTACGGTAGCACGCAGGGGGGACCGAGTCGATCCCCGACTTATGCATTCTGCCTCTCCTACCGGTTGAGCGCCCGCACGCCCGTTTCGTGGGTTGGCTTAGGCATAGGCAGTTCATTCCAAGTCTAAGCCCTAGCCGAATCAAGGGTTGTGGCAGCGGGATCGGCAGCACGCAGAGGTGGATCGGGCAGATCCCCGGCTTACGCTTTATGCCTCTCCGGCCAGCTCAGCGCCCGTACGCTCATTTCATGGGTTGACTTAGGCATACGGAGTTCATTCCCAGCCTAAGATTGGGCCAGACTGAGGGTTGCAGCCACAGGATTGATAGCACGTAGGGGGGATCGGGTCGGTCCCCGGCTTGCGCATTCGGCCTCTCCGATCGGCTGAGCACCTGCACGCTCGTTTCATGGGTTGGCTTAGGCATACGAAGTTCATTCCATGTCTAAGCGTACGGAGTTCATTCCCGGTCTAAGAGTTTGAGCCACGGTGCACATGCTGGGCTCAGGCATGTGCTGGTGCCACTTTTTTTTTGCCTGGGGCACCATCGTCGGAGCATCGTCGGAGAGCCTAACCGACGACGTTGGGGGTTTTGACGATGTGCGCACATGATGTGCGATGGGTGCTGGTACTTGTCCCTTATATTGGCCCCCTATCCCTCATCAAACCTCGAGAACTCACACCCCCTTAGAGAGCATTTGAGATTTTATAGGTTTGCTGCCAGTAGCCATTAAAGTGTCCGAAATGGGGACACTTTCTTCAAACGATCACAAAATCTTCTCCACTTTGGTTTTTTAGCTGAATTTTTTTGTGCATGCGAACAAAAATACAAGGCTCAGCTCTACCAAATTTAGGGACAAAACGCTTTCTAAAAAAATTTTAAAAATTCCCGAACCATAAAAACTTTCGAAAATCATGAAAAATAGAAAACGTGTCGTCTTGCCACGAAACTTCACATGAAGGCGTAGGGGACCATTTGTTTGAATTTACAAGCCATAAAAATGGCATTGGTATGGCAGAAATATGAAGATGTGATTGAACCCACCTACCATCTGTTCGATCCTCGGCTTGCGCATCCTGCCTCTCTGGTCGGCTGAGCGTCCGCACGCTCGTTTCGTGGGTTAACTTAGGCATACGGAGTTCATCCCCAGTCTAAGCATACGGAGTTCATTCCCAGTCTAAGATCAGACCGGACCGAAGGTTACGGCAACAGGATCGATAGCACGCAGGGGGGATCGGGCCGATCCCCGACTTGCGCATTTTGCCTCTCCGGTCAGCTGAGCTCCCGCGCGCCTGTTTAGAGGGTTGGCTTAGGCATAGGGAGTTCATTCCATGTCTAAGCCCCAACCGGACCGAGGGTTGTGGTAGCAGGACTGGTAGCATGCAGAGGGGGACCGGGTCGATCCCAGACTTGCGCATTATGCCTCTCCGATCGGGCCGATCCCAGACTTGTGCATTATGTCTAAGCATACGAAGTTCATTCCCAGTCTAAGATCAGATCGGATCGAGGGTTTCGGTAGCAGGATCGATAGCATGCAAGGGGGACTGGGTCGATCCCCAACTTACACATTCTGCCTCTCCGATCGGCTGAGCACCCACATGCTCGTTTCGTGGGTTGACTTAAGCATACAGAGTTCATCTCTAGTCTAAACGTACAGAGTTCATTCTCAGTCTAAGATCTAACTGGACCGAGGGTTGCAGTAACAGGATCGACAGCACGCAGGGGGGATCGGGTCGATCCCCAGCTTACGCATTCTGCCTTTTCGATCGGTTGAGCACCCGCACTCCCGTTTCGTGGGTTGACTTAGGCATAGGGAGTTCATTCCATGTCTAAGCCCCAGTCGGATCGAGGGTTGTGGTAGCGGGACCGACGGCACGTAGAAGGGGATCGGGTCGATCCTCGGCTTGCACATTATGCCTCTACGGTCGGTTTGGCACCTGCACGCTTGTTTCGTGGGTTAACATAGGCATACGGAGTTCATTTCTAGTCTAAGATCAGACTGGAGTGAGGGTTGCAGTAGTAGGATCGACAGCATGCAGGGTGGGACCAGGTCGATCCCCGGCTTGTGCATTTTGCCTCTCGGTTGGCTGAGCGCCCGCACACTCATTTCGTGGGTTGGCTTAGGCATATAGAGTTTATTCCATGTCTAAGCATACAGAGTTCATTTCCAGTCTAAGATTCGACCGGATCGAGGGTTACGGCAGTAGGACCAGCAGCAGGATCGATAGCACACAGGGAAGGATCGGGCCGATCCCCGACTTACATATTCTGCCTCTTTAGCCGACTGAGCACCCGCACACTCGTTTCATGGGTTGGCTTAGGCATACGGTGTTCATTCCATGTCTAATCCACAGTCGGACCAAGGGTTGTGGCAGCAGGACCGATAGCAGGATGGTAGCATGTAGGGGGGACCGAGCTGATCCCCGACTTGTGCATTATGCCTCTTTGACTGGCCTATCTGGCTGGATGAGCACCCGCACGGTCATTTCATGGGTTGACTTAGGCATACGGAGTTCATCCCTAGTCTAAGCATACGGAGTTCATTCCCAGTCTAAGATCAGACCGGATCGAAGGTTGCGATAGCAAGATCGACAGCACGCAGGGGGACCAGGCGGTCCCCAGCTTACGCATTCTGTCTCTCCGGACAGTTGAGTGCCCGCACACCCATTTTATGGGTTGGCTTAGGCATAGGGAGTTCATTCCATGTCTAAGCCCCAACCGGACCGAGGGTTGTGGCAGCGGGACTGACAGCACGCAGAAGAGGACCGGTCCGATCCTCGGCTTACACATTATGCCTCTCCGATCGGCTCAGTGCCCGAACGCACGTTTCATGGGTTGACTTAGGCATACGGAGTTCACTCCCAGTCTAAGATCAAATTGGATTGAGGGTTGCGGTAGCAAGATCAACAGTACATAGGGGGGACCGGGCATGTCCCCGACTTGTGCATTCTGCCTCTCCAACCGGCTGAGCACCCGCACGCTCGTTTCGTGGGTTGGCTTAAGCATATGGAGTTCATTCCATGTCTAAGCATACAAAGTTCATTCCCAGTCTAAGATCGGACCGGACCGATCCTCGGCTTGCACATTCGAGAACTCACACCCCCTTAAAGAGCATTTGAGATTTTATAGGTTTGCTGCCAGTAGCCATTAAAGTGTCTGAAATGGGGACACTTTTTTCAAATGGTCACAAAATCTTCTCCACTTCGTGTTTTTAGCTAAATTTTTTTGTGCATGCCAACAAAAATACAAGGATCAGCTCTACCAAATTTGGGGACAAAACGCTTTCTAAAAATATTTTTAAAAATCCTGAACGGCAAAAAGTTTCAAAAATCATGAAAAATAGAAAACGGGTTGTCTTGCCACTGAAACTTCACATGAAGGCTTACGGGACCATTGTATGAATTTACAAGCCATAAAAATGGCATTGGCATGGCAGAAATGTGAAAATGTGCTTGAACCCACCTACCACCCGTTCGATCCCTGGCTTGCGCATCCTGCCTCTCTGGTCGGCTGAGCGTCTGCACGCTCGTTACGTGGGTCGACTTAGGCATACGGAGTTCATCCCTAGTCTAAGCATACGAAGTTCATTCCCAGTCTAAGATCGGATTGGACCGAGGGTTGCGACACCAGGATCGGCGGCTTACAGGGGGGACCGGGTCGATCCTCAGCTTGCACATTCTGCCTCTCCGGTCGGCTGAGCGCCCGTACGCCTGTTTCGTCGTTTGGCTTAGGCATAGGGAGTTCATTCCATGTCTAAGCCCCAGCCAGACTGAGGGTTATGGTAGCAGGACCGATAGCATGCAGAGGTGGATCGGGCTGATCCTCGTCTTGCGCATTATGCCTCTACGGTCGGCTCAGCACCCGAACGCTCTACTTAGGCATACGGAGTTCATTCCCAATCTATGATCAGATCAGACCGAGGGTTACGGCAGCAGGATCGACAGCACGCAAGGGGGGACCGGGCCGATCCCTGACTTGCGCATTCTACCTCTTTGGTCGACTGAGCGCCCGCACGCCCGTTTCGTGGGTTGGCTTAGGCATAAGGAGTTCATTCCAAGTCTAAGCCCCAGCCGGACCGAAGATTGCGACAGTGGGACCGGCAGCACGAAAGGGGGGATTGGCCCGATCCTCGACTTACGCATTCTGCCACCCTGGTCGACCTCTCAAGTCGGTTGAGCGCCCGCACGCTCATTTCATGGGTTGACTTAGGCATACGGAGTTCATCCCTAATCTAACCATAGGGAGTTCATCCCCAATCTAAGTTTAGATCAGATCGAGGGTTGCAGTAGTAGGATCAGCAGCACGCAGGGGGGACCGAGCCGATCCTCAGCTTGCGTATTCTGCCTCTCAGACCGGCTGAGCGCCTGTACGCCCGTTTCGTGGGTTGGCTTAGGCATAGGGAGTTCATTCCATGTCTAAGCCCCAGCTGGAATGAAGGTTGTGGCAGCAGGACCAGCGGCACACAGAGAGGGACCTGGCCGATCCCCGGCTTGTGCATTCTACCTCTCCGGTCGACTGAGTCTCGCACGCTCATTTCATGGGTTAGCTTAGGCATACGACGTTCATTCCATGTCTAAGCATACAGAGTTCATTCTCGGTCTAAGAGTTTGAGCCACGGTGCACATATTGGGCTCGGGCATGCACTGGTGCCACATTTTTTTCACCCGGGGCACCATCGTCGGAGCATCCCTGGAGAGCCTAACAGGAGGCATTGGAGGTTCCGATGATTGGGGGGCCGGGGGGGTGTGCGCACATGATGTGCGATGGGTGTTGGTACTTGGCCCTTATATTGGCCCCCTATCCCTCATCAAACCTTGAGAACTCACACCCCCTTAAAGAGCATTTGAGATTTTATAGGTTTGCTGCCAGTAGCCATTAAAGTGTCTGAAATGGGGACACTTTTTTCAAATGATCACAAAAAATCCCGAACCGTAAAAAGTTTCAAAAATCATGAAAAATAGATAACGGGTCGTCTTGCCACGAAACTTCACATGAAGGCTTATGGGACCATTGTATGAATTTACGAGCCATAAAAATGGCATTGGCATGGTAGAAATATCGAGATATGCTTGAACCCACCTACCACCCGTTCGATCCCCGGCTTACGCATCCTGCCTCTCTGGTCTGTTGAGCGTCTGCATGCTCGTTTCGTGGGTTCATCCCTAGTCTAAGCATATGGAGTTCATCCCTAGTCTACGCATATGGAGTTCATTCCCAGTCTAAGATCGGATCGGACCGAGGGTTACGACAGCACGCAGAGGGGATCGGACCGATCCACAGCTTGCGCATTCTGCCTCTCTGGCCGGCTGGGTGCCCTCACGCCCGTTTCGTGGGTTGACTTAGGCATAGGGAGTTCATTCCATGTCTAACCCCCAGTCGGACCGAGGGTTGTGGCAGCAGGATCGGTAGCACATAGAGCGGGATTGGGCCGATCCCTGGCTTACGCATTAAGCCTCTTCGGCCGGTTCAACCCCCGATCGCTCGTTTTGTGGGTTGACTCAAGCATACGGAGTTCATTCCCATTCTAAGATCAGACCGAACCGAAGGTTGCGACAGTAGGATCGACAGCACGCAGGGGGGACCGGGTCGGTCTCCGGCTTGCGCATTCTGCCTCTCCGATCGGTTGAGTGCCCGCACACTCGTTTTGTGGGTTGGCTTAGGCATACAGAGTTCATTCCATGTCTAAGCATACGGAGTTCATTCCCAGTCTAAGATCGGACCGGACCGAGAGTTGCGGTAGTAGGACCAACAGTAGGATCAGGCAGCACGTAGGGGGGACCGGGTTGATTCTTGGCTTGTGCATTCTGCCTCCCCGACCGGCCTCTCTAGCCTGTTGAGCGCCCGCACGATCGTTTCGTGGGTTAACTTAGGCATACAAAGTTCATCCCCAGTCTAAGCATACGGAGTTCATTCCAAGTCTAAGATCAGATCGGACCAAGGGTTGCAACAGCAGGATCGACAGCACGTAGGGGGGACCGGGCCGATCCCCAGCTTGTGCATTCTGCCTTTCCGGTCGACTAAGCGCCCGCACGTCTGTTACGTGGGTTGGCTTAGGCATAGGGAGTTCATTCGATGTCTAAGCCCCAGCCAGACAGAGGGTTGTGGTAGCAGGACTGGCAGCACACAGAGGGGGACCGAGCCAATCCCTGGCTTGCGCATTCTACCTCTCCAGCCGGCTAAGGGCCCGCACGTTCGTTTCGTGGGTTAGCTTAGGCATACGGAGTTCATTCCTTGTCTATGCATACGGAGTTCATTCCCAGTCTTAGAGTTTGAGCCATGGTGCACATACTGGGCTCAGGCATGTGCTGGTACCACATTTTTTTCACCCGGGGCACCATCGTCGGAGCATCGTCGGAGCATTGCCGGAGAGCCTAACCGGCGACATTGGGGGTTTCGACGATTGGAGGGGCTGGGGGGTGTGCGCACATGATGTGCGATAGGTGCTGGTACTTGGCCCTTATATTGGCCCCCTATCCCTCATCAAACCTCGAGAACTCACACCCCCTTAAAGAGCATTTGAGATTTTATAGGTTGGCTGCCAGTAGCCATTAAAGTGTCTAAAATGGGGACACTTTTTTCAAACGGTCACAAAATCTTCTCCACTTCGAGTTTTTAGCTGAAGTTTTTTGTGCATGCAAAAAAAAAATACAAGGATCACCTCTACCAAATTTGGTTACAAAAATCTTTCTAAAAAAAGTTTAAAAAATCCAGAACTGCAAAAAGTTTCAAAAATCATGAAAAATAGAAAACGGGTCCTCTTGCCACGAAACTTCACATGAAGGCTTAGGGGACCATTGTATGAATTTACAAGCCATAAAAATAGCATTGGCAAGGCAGACATGTGAAGATGTGCTTGAACCCACCTACCACCCATTCGATCCCCGGCTTGCGCATTCTACCTCTCCGATCGGTTGAGCGCCCGCATGCTCGTTTCGTGGGTTGGCTTAGGCATATAGAGTTCATTCCATGTCTAAGCCCCAGTCGGATAGAGGGTTGTGGCGGTAAGACCAACAGTGGGATCGGCAGCACGTAGAGGGGGACTGGGCTAATCCCCAGCTTGCACATTATGCCTCACCGATCGGCCTCTTCGGTTGGCTGGGCGCTCGTTTCATGGGTTGACTTAGGCATACGAAGTTCATCCCCAGTCTAAGCATATGGAGTTCATTCCCAGTCTAAGATCAGATCAGACCGAGGGTTGCGGCAGCAGGATTGGCAACACGCAGGGGGGACCGGGCCGATCCCTGACATGCGCATTCTGCCTCTCTGACCGATTGAGTGCCCGCACACCTGTTTCGTGGGTTGGCTTAGGCATAGGGAGTTCATTCCATGTCTAAGCCCCAGCCAGACCGAGGGTTGTGGCAGCGAGATCGGTAGCACACAGAGGGGGATCGGGCCGATCCCCGACTTACGCATTATGCCTCTTCGGCCAGCTCAACGCCCGCATGCTCGTTTCGTGGGTTGACTTATGCATACAGAGTTCATTCCCAGTCTAAGATTGGATCGGACCAAGGGTTGCGACAGCAGGACCGACAGCATGTAGGGGGGACCAAGCCGATCCCCGACTTACGCATTCTGCCTCTCCGATCAACTGAGCACCTGCACTCTCGTTTTGTGGGTTAGCTTCGGCATACGGAGTTCATTCCATGTCTAAGCATACGGAGTTCATTCCCAGTCTAAGATTTTGAGCCACGATGCACGTGCTGGGCTAGGGCATGTTCTGGTGCCGTATTTTTTTCACCCGGGGCACCATCGCCAGAGCATCGTCGAAGCGCCTAGCCGGTGGCATTGGGGGTTCTGACGATTGGGGGGTCGGGGGGTGTGCACACATGATGTGCAATGGGTGCTGGAACTTTGCCCTTATATTGGCCCCCTATCCCTCATCAAACCTCGAGAACTCACACCCCCTTAAAGAGCATTTGAGATTTTATAGGTTTGCTGCCAGTAGCTATTAAAGTGTCTGAAATGGGGACACTTTTTTCAAAGGGTTGTATCAGAACATCTAGATTCGGGGATCTATCGCTAGACATTAACTTTTAGGAGTCGCCACCAATCTTTTTTTATCTAGGTGCAATTGGCCACCTATGGAATCTGTCCTTTTAGGGAACACCTAAGTTTAAGGGTCCCTAAAAAAATAGGTTCAGGTCTACTAACCAGAACAGGGTTCGGGAGTTCGATTACGTGTGAGGAAGGTTATAGCACCCTCACAACGCCCATCAAAAGATGGCACCAGCTGAAATTTATGTTATCCAATGAGCCTTAAAATTTTACCAAGTAATTAATTATTAGAAATTATTCTCAATTGACTCTAATACTTTTAGCAGAAAATTGAGAAAATCCCCTCACCTCAAGAGTATGCAAGAAAGACTACTGTTTCACTTGCAGAGACTCCATCGTCGGATAATTTAAAGAAAAAATCAAAATCAAAATCAAAATAAAAAGGAAGGAAAGAATGATTGTTTTTATGCAGGAAAAATTGATACTTTCAACTTTTCCTCAAAAATTGATTTTTTTGAAAATTTATTTTTAAGGAAAATTGATACTTTCAACTTTTCCCCAAAAATTGATTTTTTTGAAAATTTATTTTTAAGGAAAATTGATACTTTCAACTTTTCCCCAAAAATATTTTTTGGAAACTTTTATTTTCAAGGAAAATTGATACTTTCAACTTTTCCTCAAAAACATTTTTTTGAAAATTTATTTTTAAGGAAAATTGATACTTTCAACCTTTCCCTAAAAATATTTTTTTTGGAAAATTTTGATCTTCAAGGAAAATTGATACTTTCAACTTTTCCCCAAAAATATTCTTTTTTGATTTTTATTTAAAGAAAATAAAATAATAAAACAAAATAAAAGTGAAAATAAAAAAATAAAATAAAATAAAGAAAAGTAAAACCAAGATAAAAAATAAAATAAAGGTAAAAAGGATACTAAATAAACCTAATCTAATAAATAATAAATAAATAAAACAAATAATAAAAAAATTCAAAAAAAAAACCTGGAGTGGCTCGGAGTATGGCTCGACTCGGCTCGGCTCAAGGAAGAAAAAACGGCTCGAAGAAATGGCTTTGGAGCTCGGCTCGGCTCGGCTCGGAGGGGGCAGACATGCGCGGGTCAAGAAGCGGGTCGACACTCAGGTCGGGTCGGATCTCGGCAAAATACGCCGATCTTTTGGTTCACTTAAGGCAAAAACGATGTCATTTTAAGAGGGCATATAAGGCTCTTCCCTCTCTCTCTTTTCTTCCCCTTCTCTCCTGTTTCTCTCTAAACTGCTAAAGAACTCCGGTTGAATGTATGTTAGATTCTAGAAAATTTCGTTGAAATCTGGATTTTTGGCCGAAAGTTGGCCGAAAGGTGGTCGATTTCTGGGAAAGGTCGCCGGAAACTGGGCAGCTCACCGGAAACTTCAAAGTTGGCCGAAATTTTCATCGAAAAATTCAACTTTCGTCAGAAAATTCAACCGAAATCTGGAATTTTCCAGAAATTCCCAGAAAAAAATTGCCCAAAATCTTCAAAAAAATTCCTACTAACTCCCAGAATACTTCTTAGCCTTCTATACTCTTCTATCTCTCAAATCAGTAGCTTTGCTCACATTTTTTCTCTCTTTGTGTTTCTGTTCCAAGAGGTCCTTTTTATAGGGATTGATTAGGAGTTTCTGATCAATCCCAATTCCTCTTTGGACGGGGATTCAATCTTTGAATCCAATATGGACTCTTCTGATTGAATCCCCATTCCTAGTAGGATTCTTCAGCCTTCAATCTCAACCTTCCAAAATAAAAATCAAATAAAAAAATAGATAATTAGAAAAGATAAATCAAAAAAATATTATAGGATAAATAAAAAAATAATAATAATAACATATATATAATTAGATAAATAAAAATACAAAAATAAATAAAATAAAAAATAAAAAATATATATTAATAAATAGTAATAATAAATAAATAATAAATACATAGGATATAAAGGAAAATATATACATAAAATATAGAATAAAATAATAAAAAAATAATAAATAATAAAAATAAAATTGGACTTACCCATTTGGACCAGGCCCAATTGATTTGGGCCTGGACCAAATTGGGTGTCTACAGCTGCCCCTCTTTGCACATTTTCTGTAAAACAGAAATTGCGCAAAGACGTAGACACCCAATCAAAATTCAACTCAACATTTTCATTTTTTGATTTTTTTATATTTTTTGTTTTTTTTTGTTTGCTTTTGTTTTTGTTTTTGTTTTTTTTTTTTAACCAAAGCTCCTCTAAACAGAGGCTCAACGACTTTGGAAAAATAAATTGCTCCTCTAAACAGAGGCACCACGACTTTTGAAAAGTAAATTGCTCTTCTAAACAGAACAGAGGCACCACGACTTTGAAAGTAAATTGCTTCTCTAAACAGAGGCACCACGACTTTTGAAAAGTAAATTGCTCCTCAGAGGCACCACGACTTTGAAAAGTAAATTGCTCCTTGACAATCATGTCCAAAGGAGTTGAAAGTTGTGTTTGAAGGAATTTCAGGAGATTATGCCCAAAGGTCTTATAAATCAACCTTGATACCAAAAGACATCCTATTTCAAGGATTAGAAACTTACCTGACAAGCTTTTCCTTTTTCAATTTTGCAAAATATCTTGATATCTGTCTTCTCTATGTGGGATGTTGGAACACCTCTGCTTCTTGAATCTATACACTATACTTTCCTAAAAGTAGTGTATGCTATGCAAATGCATATGAATTTCAATGCATGCTATGCAAATGTTGGCCAATTAATTCCTGTTCAATGTATGGTACTCAAGTTTCTCAAGCTTTCTCTTGGGCATCAAGCCTTTTGATTCTTCAGAGATCCAATTACACTACTCTTCTAAGATTGAACCAGTGTAGCTCTTAATTGTTTCTTCCACTCATAATCTTCTGGTAAAAAAATCTCTTCCCAGATTCAATGTCCTAATCAGGAACTAAACATCTCGATTCTACCTTTATCACTCTTGATTTATTCAATGTAATGTAAAAAATCTTTTTACGTTGTTATTCATTCATCAATCATTATTTCAAACTCAAAAAGTAAGAATGCATTTGCACATTTCTTCCATGGTGGGGTACTAAGAAGAAAGGAATATGAATGGTTGGGAAACAGTCATCAGAAAAAGGCATAAAGAATGAAATAAAATGTTTTTTTTATTAGCAAAATGTTGGCAAACTTTGGCCAAGAAAGAATTACAAGGATAGGTATGGGGACAAAGCCCAAAATGAACAATCAGATAATCATGATAATACATCTCAAAGTTCTTTTTGAAAATTCAATCCTCTGATGTATTTAACAACTTGGAACTCTTCCGAATTTGCTAGCCTCCATATCAGCGGACTTTTAAATTCAATGCTATATTCTCCTTATCTAAGCTGCCTTTTTAGGTTTTCAACTCAGACAAACCCCCTATGACTCAAATCACCCTTTTAGGGTTTTCGCCTTGAGTCCTCCTTTTTCACTTTTTCTTTTTTCATTTTTTTATTTTTTTTATTTTTTTTATTTTTTTATTTTTTCATTTTTTCATTTTTTCTCTTTTTTTATTTCATCATTTTTATTTCATTTTTTTCAAGCATAGTATTTCTTCACAGCATCAGAATTTATAGGATGGGGTAAATCATTTCCATCCATCTCAGTCAGTATCAGCGTTCCACCCGAAAAAGCTCGTTTCGCCACATACGGCCCTTCCCAATTTGGAGTCCATTTTCCTCTACTATCATGCTGGATTGGGAGAATTCTTTTCAAAACCAACTCTCTTTCTCGAAAGTAACGGGGCGGAGTCTTTTTATCATAAGCCCTCATCATTCTCCTTTGATATAGCTAACCATGGCACAATACAGTCGATCTCTTTTTTTTTATGAAATTTAAGTGCTCATAACGTTCTCGGATCCATTCAGCTTCTTCCAACTCAACTTCTTTTAAAACTCTCAAAGAGGGGATCTCTTCTTCCACTGGTAGTATAGCTTCCATCCCATAAACCAAAGAAAATGGGGTTGCCCCAGTAGAGGTGTGAACTGACGTTCGATATGCATGCAATGCAAATGGCAACTTCTCATGCCAATCTTTGTAAGTCTCGATCATCTTTTTCAAAATCCTCTTTATGTTCTTATTGGTTGCCTCAACTGCCCCATTCATTTTCGGACGGTATGGTACCGAGTTATGATGCTTGATCTTGTATTGAACACATATATCTTGCATCATCTTACTATTTAGATTCTTAGCATTGTCTGAAATAATTCTCTCCAAAAGTCCATATCTACAGATGATCTCCTTTTTTATGAACTTACAAACCACGGAGCATGTCACATTTGCATATGATGCTGCTTCTACCCATTTTGTGAAATAATCTATCATCACAAAAATGAATCTATGTCGGTTAAAGGCCTTTGGGGTGATTGGGCCAATGACATCCATGCCCCACATTGAAAATGGCCATGGTGGTGCCATAACATGTAAAGCAGATGGTGGAGCATGGATCTTATCAGCATATATCCGGCATTTATGGCATTTACAAGCATAGCCAATGCAATCATTCTCTATCGTCAACCAGTAATATCTCACTCTCATGATCTGTCTTGCCATCACATGTCCACTAGTATGTGCCTCACATATTCCATCATGCACCTCTTTAATGATTTTCTTTGCTTCAGTCTCATTTAAGCACCTCAATAATACTTGATCCTTGCTTTTTTTGTACAGGACATCCCCATCCAGGAAAAAGCTCATAGCCAGAGTAACCAATGCATCAGCAATCAAATTCTCTTCTTGAGGTAAGTGATCAAACTGGATATCTTCAAATTGTTTCATCAACTCTAGAATATACTTATGATACAGAATGAATTTTGAATCTCTCATCTCCCATTCTCCTTTCAACTGATATATGACTAGAGCTGAGTCTCCAAACACTTTCAGTACTTTCACTCTTCTATCTATAGCAGCTTGTAAGCCCAAGACACATGCCTCATATTCAGGGATGTTATTTGTGCAATTGAAATTTAACCTCACTGTTACAGGACAGTATTGTTCTTCTGGAGAAATCAGAATTGCCCCAATTCCATGCCCCAAGGCATTAGTAGCTCCATCAAAGTACATTCTCCAATATTTTTCTACATATTCCCCTTCCTCCAATTGAGAAATAGTCATTAAGTCTTTGTCAGGGAATTCTAACTTCATCGGCTCATAGCCTTCAGTAGCACGATCTGCAAGAAATTTTGTTATAGTGCCTCATTTTATTACTTTTTGGCTCACGTATATAATATCGTATTCCGAGAGTATTACTTGCCATCTAGCGATTCTCCCAAATAAAGAAGGTTTCTCGAAGATATACTTAATTGGATCCAATTTCGCTATGAGCCATGTAGTATGATAGAACATATACTGTCTGAGTCTTTTGGCAGTCCACGCTATTACACAACACATTTTCTCCAATGAAGAATACTTGGATTCATATTCAGTGAACTTTTTACTCAGATAGTAAATAGCTCTCTCCTTTCAGTTGGCCTCTTCTTGCTGTCCCAGCACACATCCCATTAAATTTTTACATACGGTTAAGTATAAGATTAAAGGTTTCCCTGGAACGGGTGGCACCAATACTGGAAGGTTTGATAAATATTGCTTAATTTTATCAAACACCTCTTGACATTCTTCATTCCATTTCCCAGGATTATTCTTACAGAGAAGCTTAAATATGGGATCACATTTGTAAGTAAGCTGAGAGATGAACCGAGAAATGTAGTTCAATCTCCCCAGAAAATCTCAAACTTCTTTTGGTGTGCTGAGAGGTGACAAATTCTGGATGGCCCGTATCTTATTGGGATCGACTTCAATTCCTCTTTCACTGACCACAAAGCCTAGCAACTTCCCTGACTTTACCCCAAAGGTGCACTTGGCTGGGTTTAATTTGAGCTAAAATTTTCTCAATCTTTCAAATAACTTTTTGAGGCTAGTAACATGATCTTCATCCTCACAAGACTTTGCAACCATATCATCTACATACACCTCAATCTCTTTGTGCATCATGTCATGGAATAGTGTTACCGTGGCTCTTTGATATGTTGCCCTAGCATTCTTTAGCCCAAAAGGCATGACTTTATAGCAGAAGGTTCCCTACATGGTCACAAAAGTAGTCTTTTCCATATCTTCCATAGCTATTTTTATCTGATTATACCCCGAAAAACCATCCATAAAGGAGAAAATTGAATGCTTAGCCGTGTTATCTACCAGTGTGTCAATATGAGGCAAAGGAAAGTTATCCTTTGGACTAGCCTTATTCAAGTCTCGATAGTCTACACACATTCATACTTTTCCATCTTTCTTAAGAACTGGGACTATATTGGCTACCCATTCTGGATACTTAGCCACTTGTAGAAAACCTGCATCAAATTGTTTCTTCACCTCCTCTTTAATCTTTAGTAGCATTTCGGGCTTCATCCGTCTCAGTTTCTGCTGAACTGGCTTACATTCTGGCTTTAAAGGTAACCTGTGCTCCACTATTTTTGTGCTCAGCCCTGGCATATCCTGGTAAGACTAAGCAAATATATCTACAAATTCTCAAAGTAGGTCTGCCAATCGTTGCCTATCTCCAGATGAAAGTGAAGTGCCCATTCTAACCTCTTTCTTATTTTCTTCATCTCCTAGATTCACTAAGTCCACTACCTCCTGATGAAGCTCAATTGGCTTATTCTCTTGTTCAATCATCTTCATTAGGTCGGAGGCATAACATATTCTTCAGAATTTTCTTCATTGTCAAGTTCATAAGTGTTAATTGAATTCTTAAAGCTAACCTCTTGATTGTTATCATGATTATCTTCATGTTCATTTAAAGACCTGCAATTGAATGAAATAGGATATGTTGGCAAGATGTGCTTGGAGAGATGAAAATAATGAAGACACAAGAAGAAATGAATGAAAATGTATACTTCCTAATTTTTATTAAAAATAATAAATGATGAATGGCCCGAATAGAAAAGATCACCCCAATGCCTTGGGTAATAGCTGTTAGGATGTTACAATTACATTATATAAGAATCAAAAGTCAAAGGCATCTCGATGGCACTCCAATTATTGAGCTCAAAATCTGGTAGACAAAGGTGAACCCACTCCTCTTGATTAACCCTCACTTCATCTTCAACAGCATTAATGGCTAACTGGGTAAAATCGTCTTCCACACTTTTGCTTGCATCTGGGTACATGAATCCTCCAGGTCTGAAGGTTTCATACAAGTGTGGGATAAACATCTGTCTTGCTGTCTTTCTTGATGGCCTTCTTTTGACTTCCCACTCTGCCATCTCATAGCTTAGGCCCACCCTGTCGCTATTGTTTATTATTGTTGGAGGTTCTTTAATTCCCTGCAAGTTTTTGCCTAGCCCAAGTCTTGGATACCAGCCCTTATTGATGACTTGGCTCACCACTATCTTTGAAAAATTTTGACTTTAAAATCCTTCCCCTATAGAATTGACCAATTCAAAAGATCGATAGGAGCATTCCAATGCTTCTTCGGTAGCCTCTACGTATGGAGTGTTTAATGGTTGGGTCACTAGCATGTCTTCCTCCCCAACTACCACTACCAGTTGACCTTCTACATTAAACTTGATCTTCTGGTGCAAAGTAGAAGGCACAGCTCCTGCCATATGAATCCATGGTCTTCCTAACAGACAGCTATAGGATGGAGAGATATCCATCACTTGAAATTTTATATTGAAGGTGCAAGGCCCAATTTGTAAAGGCATTTCAATATCCCTCAGGACTTCTTTTTTGGTCCCATCAAAGGCTCTCACAATCATCTGACTATCCCTCATATGAGAATAATCAATAGGTAGCCTTGCCAAAGTTGACATAGGCATGACATTGATAGCAGAGCCATTATCGATAAGGACCTTGGCTATAATATGGCTCTTGCACTTGACTGTGATATGTACAGCCTTGGCATTTCTTTTTCCCTTCAAAAGAATCTCATCATAGCTGAATGAAATGTGATTTGGCATGACTAAATTTCCAGCCAGGTGGTTCACATATTCAATAGATACATTATGTGCCATGTATGCCTGATTCAACACTTTCAGTAGGGCGTTTCGGTGTGGCTCTGAGTTCAGCAACAGTGATAATAATGAGATTTGAGCTGGCATTTTATTCAACTGTTTCATAACAGAATACTCACTATGTTTTACCAGCTTCAGAAATTCACAAACCTCTCTTTCTGATACTGGTTTCGATTGATCTTCTTCAGGTTCTATCTCAGGATTATTCCATCTTTCTCTTTCTTTAGCTTTCTCCCTTCTAGCTTTCTCTAACATTTCTGAAGTGTAACATCTCCCACTTAGAGTAATGCCTCCTACACCAGTTATATTGGAAGCATCGACTTTGGAGACCTCTTCTTTCTGCCCCTGAACTATAGTGTCACAGCCATATCTCCAGGGTACAGCTTTATCATCTTTGTATGGAAAAAGAGTCAGGACTTTAAAAGTTACCAGCCTGGGGAGGAGTTTATCTATGACTGACTTTGGTTTGTTCCCACACTGAATTGTCACTAGTTTTGGAAACAACTTTACAGGCCTATCAGTCATGTACACTTCAGCATTCTTCAAGTCTTTTCTTTCTTCATAAATCTCTATTTGATGTGAATCTAAGAGTTTTTGCACCTCTTGGTGAAACTGCTCACAGGTCTGAATGGAATGGCCCATTGCCCCACTATGATACTTACAACTGGTGCCAGCTATATATGCTCCATGATAGCTGTGTGGACTTACTAGTTATATCATATTTGCTCTTCATAAAATATCGAACAGTTGGCTGAGAGGTGTCTTAATATCTGCCACTTCCTTCTTCACATGGCACTCCTATTCTTCACCTATAGCATTCACATTATGATTTGGCAAAGGATTGCCACTAACATTCAGCGCAGTCATCCCTCCAGTATCAAAGTAAATCATCCCATCCTTGATCAACCGTTGCACTTTATGTTTCAGGGTAGTGCAATTTACGGTAGAGTGACCAGCAATCCATAATGGTAGTCACAGTGGGCGGTGGGATCATACCACTTGGGGTAAGGTGGCTTCAAGGGTTCCAATTTACTTGGAGCAATCAAATGATTATTGTAGAGCTCCTTATATAATTCCAAATAGGTCATTGGAATTGGGTCAAAAATAGGTTTCTCACGAGTAGTTCGTTGCTCCCGCGAGCCACCAATAGGGTTAGTTGGGTGATTTTGGGGTCTTTGAATGTTAGGACTGTACATGGTATTTTGGGGTCTATGAGGGGCTTGATATGTTTGGGGGTATGGTGGCTATGGAAATGGTTGGTATGGGTGAAAAGAAGTGTTATTTACAGCAGGGTGATATGGAAGATATTCTGGTGGTGGGTAAGATGAATAACCTCTAAGTTGCTGTCTATCAAAGCTCACAGCTTGAGCTTCAGTTTCTTTTTTCTTCAGGACTCTTTTGCTAGATGCTTCATTTTCTTCTAGCTTACCATTTTTTATGGCACTCTCAATGATTTCTCTTGAGATTGCCATATCAGTAAAATTTTTCGTTGCATTCCCTATCATCTTTTCATAATAGAGAGGTTTTAAAGTGCTAACAAACAGCACTGTAGTTTTTTTCTCAGTCAGAGGAGGTTGTACCTAAAAAGCAACATCCCTCCATCTCTGGGCATACTCTTTAAAAGACTCATTTGCCTTTTTCTCCAGATTCTGTAAAGACAAATGATAAGGGGCCAAATCGATGATATGTTAATATTGACTGATAAAGTCATGTGCCATATCGCTCCAAGAGTGAATGCGAGTCCTGTCTAACTGAACATACCATCTGGCCGTAGAGCCAGTAAGACTATCCTGGAAAACATGCATCAATAGTTTTTCATCATGCGCATGAGCTGCCATCTTCCTACAATACATGGTGATGTGGGTTTTTGGGCACTTTGTACCGTCATATTTTTTAAATTTTGGTGCTTTGAACTTATGGGGGATAACCATATCAGGAACTAAGCAGAGCCCAACAGTATCAACCGACCCATAAAAGCTAAATCCTTCCACAACCCTTAGCCTTTGCTCTAGCATGCTAATCTTGGAACTTTCCTGAACTTCCACTCTCATTTTTTCCTTCTCCTTCTCTTTTAAATCATCTAGATCAAGAATTAGTTCTACTGCCTTTTCTGTGAAGACAGGATTTATATAACTATTATACTGCCCTGGGTTGAAAGTTGATGTTATTCTAGGATATGTTGGATATACGAAGTGTTGTGGTGGGACCTCTTGGGCAGACTGGGCCTGAGGTGGGCCAAAACCTAGAGGGTATAAAGGGTCAGCCACTTCTTGTAATAGGGGAACTTGCTGGCTTGTATTTTCTACAACTCCTTTTCCTTTATTCATATTATTAAGAGCCTCTAGAATCTTGCTTAGCTCACTTTCAATCTTCTCTTGTGCTTTTTCTATGTTTTCAAATCTATGGGAACTTTCTTCCTCCATTTGCCTTGCTCTGGATCTTGTGTTGTATTGATAGGCAAAATTTTCACTAGATGGAGCTATCCTGGGACCTTAAGTACCATATCTCAGAATTAGTAAATTTGCATGATCATCACATGGTTGCTTTGTTAAGTGTAATGAATGAGAATGCAATGAATGAAAAATACATGTATGCAAAGAACATTTGCCTTAAAATGGTATTCAACTAAAAAATTTCATTTATTCTAAAAAAACTTTGATCTACATTGAGTTTATCATCCTAGAATTATAACCATAAAATTGTTTGATCTGTTCATACTGGGCCTTGGCTTCTTCTATGAAGTTTAAGAGACACTGTCCATGTTCTGCTATTGGGGCCACCACATGTCTTAATGCCTCTGCCTCTTCCACCATCTCTCTTGCCTTACACACCCCTTTATGAATTTGGGTTGTTAAGTGCTCAATGTATTTATGCCTTCCTAGGTTCTCTCTTTTACCACACCAGACTTGGTATGATAATTCTCTATGTTCTCTAACCAATGCAGTGAAATGGTCTCCTTGTTCATCCAACTTTTGACTTAACCTGCTCAAATAACTGTTTAGCATGTTAATTTTTTCCTGTGCTTCGGTACTTTCTTCTTCCAATTCGGCATACTCTTGTTTTAATCTTGTATTTTCCTCAGTCAGCTCGACAATGGTTATTTCTTTGGCCCTTTCTCTCACACATAGCCTCTTATGCTCCTGGTGTAACTTTGCTAGATCTTTAGTAGCTGTATCACGTTCTCTAGCAATCTTGTGAACTTTAACTTCATAACTTTTGGCTCTACCTTTCCACTGGGCTTTTTCTTCTTGAAGTTCCTAAATTTCTTTCTTTAACTTGATCTTTTCAAACTCAAATTCTTTTGTTGCCAGCTCCAACTCTGATGGTGTCTCTTCAAGTTTTTCTTCTGTTGGTGATTGAGAGATTTCATAAGTGAATACCATTTCCTGTTTTCTTTTTGTTCTCCAAACCAAGTACCCTGGGGTGACTTTTTCAGTGAACGGTCTAGGACTCACTCTTTGGGGATTTTTCCATGCTTTAATCATCTCATTCATCCTTTGAAATGCTTTAGGCTCACTGTAAGAGAAGTTTAACTGATGAAGCCCATAAGTCATAGGAATAAACTGTTCTCCCCCCAATTGCCTTCTCACTAAGAGTGGTGCATAATTTGTTACTCCTTATAAACCTAGAAGTGGAACCATTGTACTATCCCCACATTGATACAACATAGGCTCACGATTCATCCATGGGGCCAACCATCTCACACTAGCACTTTTCAACTTTTGTAAGAAAGTTATCCATTCTTGTTTAGACTATTGCTTTGACCACCCACTTTCACAGAATTCTTTGATCGAAAAATGATTACGGATATAAAGCTTCGAGAAAGCACCATTTCCTTGTTCAAAATGGCTTTTCATCCACAAGTACAATAACTGTATGCATCCTATGAAGTGCCCTCCATTCTGACAACAATAACTCAAAGATCTGATAGCCTCTGCTAATATTACCATTGAGGATTACAACCATTGATCACACTCTCAAAGAAATCAACCACCGCTATTTCAACATACCCCAAAACCTTTGGAAAGATTACTAGTCCGTATATAGCCAAGGCAAATATGTCTAACCCCCGTTTTTCATTAGCATGGTGTATCAGAAACTTATGAAAGAACTTCCAAGGTAGGTAGACCTATTCTTGTTTCTTCTTTGTATGAGAATCCACAACTTCCTTGTCTATCCCCATGAGTTGAGCCAGACTTTTACGAAATCCTGACTTATGTTTTTTGACATATATCTTGTCAGGAGTCTTGAGGTGTAGACCCAACAAAATCGAGTATTCTTCGATGGTGGGAGTCATATCAGCTTCATTAAAAGTGAAGCACTTGTATGCAGGATCCCAGAATTATGTTGCAGTTTTGATTAGTTGATCATCGACAACCACTGCTAGAAGGTGTGCTATATGCCCATGTTTCTGACAAAACTGCTCTTGTCTTGATGAACTCATCTTCTTCTAGATATCAACCAAATCCTCTAACTTATTCTATTTGAGGAGGATAGATATTTCTTGAGATAGAGTAGAGTCATACCCAATTGGCAAGCAATCTCTCATCTTCAGTTGAATCTTTTCTAATTGGGCCCTTACTTCATTAGGTGTCCCACAGGGTGCTAATACTGATGAAAAACAAACTAAGCGTTCATTGGCGTCCATGAAAAAAAATTTGTTGAAGACCATTTTTCAAGCAAATGTTCTGTATGCAACTTTATGATATGTGTATGAACCAATGCAAAAGAATAAGAAAAAGGTTAGTATACCCAAAAAAAAAGAACAAATAACTAAGTAAATTTAAACATCACACAAAGTAAAAGGAATGAATCCTATGCTTTTGGTCAATTCTAAAAGGGAAGAGTGATGGCTTTATCTATAGGTTAGGCACTCTTAAGGTTCACTATATGCGGTTTTAGGGTCAAAGTCTAAAGGTCCTCAAATTGTTCCTTACATCCTTGTCCATCACAGACTAGTAAGGCACCCTAATCCTCACCCATTACAGGCTACAAGCGAAAAAAGTTCAATTTGAGTGAGAGTATTTCGCTAGCCACTACGGAGGCATTAGACCTCATGAAAGCAATAGGTACTTTACTCCTTCCTAGAGGGACGGAGCTCGGGTATAGAGCTCATGTTATGCACATGCACATGAATGACATAATTAGTAAAGTAAATAAACATGAATGAATAATAATACATATATACAAAAGGGTTCAATTTTATTAGGCTTTTGGATAACACAAATTATTTGCTGGCCTGACTCTCAAAGTCCCCAGTGGAGTCGCCAAGCTATATCAGAACGTCTAGATCCGGGGATCTATCGCTAGACATTGACTTTTAGGAGTCGCCACCAATCTTTTTTTATCTAGGTGCGATTGGCCACCTATGGAATCTGTCCTTTTAGGGAACACCTAAGTTTAAGGGTCCCTAAAAGAATAGGTTCAGGTCTACTAACCACAACACGGTTCGAGAGTTCGGTTACGTGTGAGGAAGGTTATAGCATCCTCACAACGCCCATCAAAAGATGGTACCAGCTGAAATTTGTGTTATCCAATGAGCCTTAAAATTTTACCAAGTAATTAATTATTGGAAAATTGACTCTAATACTTTTAGCAGAAAATTGAGAAAATCCCCTCACCTCAAGAGTATGCAAGAAAGACTACTGTTTCACTTGCAGAAGCTCCATCGTCAGATTATTTAAAGAAAAAATCAAAATCAAAATCAAAATAAAAAGGAAGGAAAGAATGATTGTTTTTGTGCAGGGAAAATTGATACTTGAAACTTTAATTTCGAGGAAAATTGATACTTTCAACTTTTCCTCAAAAATTGATTTTTTTGAAAATTTATTTTTAAGGAAAATTGATACTTTCAACTTTTCCCCAAAAATTGATTTTTTTGAAAATTTATTTTTAAGGAAAATTGATACTTTCAACTTTTCCTCAAAAACCTTTTTTTGAAAATTTATTTTTAAGGAAAATTGATACTTTCAACTTTTTCGCAAAAATATTTTTTTTTGAAAATTTTAATCTTCAAGGAAAATTGATACTTTCAGCTTTTCCTCAAAAAAAATCTTTTTTTGAAATTTTATTTTTAAGGAAAATTGATACTTTCAACTTTTTCCCAAAAATATTCTTTTTTTATTTTTATTTAAAGAAAATAAAATAATAAAACAAAATAAAAGTGAAAATAAAAAAATAAAATAAAATAAAGAAAAGTAAAACCAAGATAAAAAATAAAATAAAGGTAAAAAGGATACTAAATAAACCTAATCTAATAAATAAAAACAAATAAAAACAAATAAAAACAAATAAAAAAAATTCAAAAAAAAAAACCTAGAGCGGCTCGAAGTACGGCTCGGCTCGGCTTGGCTCAAGGAAGAAAAAATGGCTTGAAGAAGCGGCTTTGGAGCTCGACCCGGCTCGGCTCGGCTCGGAGGGGGCAGATACGCGCAGGTCAGAAAGCGGTTGACGCTCGGGTCGGCTCAGATCTCGGCAAAACACGCAGATCTTCTGGGTCACTTAAGGTAAAAATGACGTCATTTTGGGAGGGTATATAAGGCTCTTCCCTCTGTTTTTTGACAGAAAGCTCCTTCCCTCTCTCTCTCTTCTTCCCCTTCTCTCCCACTTCTCTCTAAACTGCTGAAGAACTCCGGTTGAATGTACGTCGGATTCTGGAAAATTTCATCGGAATCTGGATTTTTGGTCGAAAGTTGGCCGAAAGGTGGTCGGTTTCTGGGAAAGGTTGCCAGAAACTAGGCAGCTCGTCGGAAACTTCAAAGTTGGCCGAAATTTCCATCAAAAAATTCAACTTTCGTCAAAAAATTCAACCGGAATCTGGAATTTTTCAGAAATTCCCAAAAAAAAATCACCCAAAATCTTCAAAAAAATTCCTACTAACTCCCAGAATACTTCTTAGCCTTCTATACTCTTCTATCTCTCAAATCAGTAGCTTTGCTCACGTTTTTTCTCTCTGTGTGTTTCTGTTCTAGGAGGTCTCTTTTATAGGGATTGATCAGGAGTTTTTGATCAATCCCAATTCCTCTTTGGACGGGGATTCAATCTTTGAATCCAATCTGGACTCTTTTGATTGAATCCCCATTCCAGTAGGATTCTTCAGCCTTCAATCTCAACCTTCCAAAATAAAAATCAAATAAAAAAAATAATAGATAATTAGAAAAGATAAATCAAAAAAATATTATAGGATAAATAAAAAAATAATAATAATAACAGATATATAATTAGATAAATAAAAATACAAAAATAAATAAAATAAAAAATAAAAAATAAAAAATATATATATTAATAAATAGTAATAATAAATAAATAATAAATACATAGGATATAAAGGAAAATATATACATAAAATATAGAATAAAATAATAACAAAAATAACAAAAATAAAATTGGACTTACCCATTCGGTCCAGGCCCGAATAATAATAAATAAATAATAAATACATAGGATATAAAAGAAAATATATACATAAAATATAGAATAAAATAATAACAAAAATAACAAAAATAAAATTGGACTTACCCATTTGGACCAGGCCCAATTGATTCGGCCCTGGACCGAATTGGGTGTCTACAAGGGTCACAAAATCTTTTCCACTTCGAGTTTTTAGCTGAATATTTTTGTGCATGCCAACAAAAATACAAGGATCACCTCTACCAAATTTGGGGACAAAACTCTTTCTAAAAAAATTTAGAAAAATCCCGAACCGCAAAAAGTTTCACAAATCATGAAAAATAGAAAACGGGTCGTCTTGCCACGAAACTTCACATGAAGGCTTAGGGGACCATTGTATGAATTTACAAGCCATAAAAATGGCATTGGCATGGCAGAAATATGAAGATGTTCTTGAACCCACCTACCACCGGTTCGATCCCCGGCTTGCGCATCCTGCCTCTTCGATCGACTGAGCGTCCGTACACTCGTTTCGTGGGTTGACTTAGGCATACGGAGTTCATCCCCAGTCTAAGCATACGGAGTTCATTCCCAGTCTAAGATCAGACCAGACTGAAGGTTGCGATAACAGGATCGGCAGCACGCAGGAGGGACCGGGCCAATCCCTGGCTTGCGCATTCTGCCTCTCCGGTAGGCTGAGCGCCCACACGCCCATTTTGTGGGTTAGCTTAGGCATAGGGAGTTCATTCTGTGTCTAAGCCCCAACCGGACCGAGGGTTGTGGCAGCGAGACCGGTAACACATAGAGGGGGACTGGGCCGATCCCTGGCTTACGCATTATGCCTATCCGGTCGGCTCAGTGCCCGTACGCTCGTTTCGTGGGTTGACTTAGGCATACGGAGTTCATTCCCAATTTAAGATCAGACCAGACCGAGGGTTGCGGTAACAGGATCGACAGCATGCAGAGGGTACTGGGTCGATCCTCGGCTTGCGCATTCTACGCCTTTGGCCAACTGAGCACCCACACGCTCGTTTCGTGGGTTGGCTTAGGCATACAGAGTTATTCCATGTCTAAGCATACGAAGTTCATTCCCAATCTAAGATCAGACCAGACCGAGGTTTGCGACAACAGGTCCAGCAGCAGGATCGATAGCACGTAGGGAGGGACCAGGTCGATCCTCGGCTTATGCATTCTACCTTTTTGATCGACTGAGCACCCGTACGCTCGTTTTATGGGTTGGCTTAGACATTCAGAGTTCGTTTCATGTCTAAGCCCCAGCCGGACCAAGGGTTGGGGCAGCAGGACCGACAGCGGGATCGGCAGCACGTAGAAGGGGATTAGACTGATCTCGACTTGCGCATTATGCCTCTTCGATCGGCCTCTCCGATCGGTTCAGCACCTGCAGGCTCATTTCGTGGGTTGACTTAGGCATATGGAGTTCATCCCCACTCTAAGCATACGGAGTTCATTCCCAGTCTAAGATTAGGCCAGACCGAGGGTTGCGGCAGCAGGATCGACAGCACGTAGAAAGGACCAGGTCAATTCCCGGCTTGCGTATTCTACCTCTCCAACCGATTGAGTGCCTGCACGCCCATTCCGTGGGTTGGCTTAGGCATAGGGAGTTCATTCCATGTCTAAGCCCCAGACGAACTGAGGGTTGTGGCAGCAGGACCGATAGCATACAGAGGGGGATCGGGTCGATCCTCGGCTTACGCATGATGCCTCTTCGGCTGGCTCAACGCCCGCACACTCGTTTCGTGGGTTGACTTATGCATACGTAGTTCATTCCCAGTCTAAGATCAGACCGGACTGAGGGTTACAGCAGCAGGATCGATAGCACGAAGGGGGGGACTGGGTCGATCCCCAACTTGCGCATTCTGCCTCTTTGGCCGACTGAGCACCCGCACGCTCGTTTCGTGGGTTGGCTTAGGTATACGGAGTTCATTCCATGTCTAAGCATACGGAGTTCATTCCTAGTCTAAGATTTTGAGCCACGGTGCACATGCTGGGCTCGGGCATGTGCTAGTGCCGCATTTTTTTTGCCCGAGGCAGCACACAGGGGGGACCAGGTCGATCCTCGACTTGTGAATTTTACCTCTCCGGCCGGCTGAGCACCCATACGCTCGTTTCGTGGGTTGGCTTAGGCATAAGGAGTTCATTCCATGTCTGAGCCCCAGCCGGACCGAGGGTTGTGGTAGCAGGATCGGCAGCGAGATCGACAGCACGTAGAGGGGGACTGGGTTGATCCTCGGCTTACGTATTATGCCTCTCCGGTTGGCCTCTCTGGCCGATTGAGCACCCGCAAGCTTGTTTCGTGGGTTGACTTAGGCATACGGAGTTCATCCCCAATCTAAGCATATGGAGTTCATTCCCAATCTAAGATCGAATCAGACCGAGGGTTGCGATAGCAGGATCGACAGCACGCAGGGGGGACCGAGCTGATCCCCGACTTACGTATTCTGTCTCTCCGACTAGCTAAGCACCTGCACGCCCATTTCGTTGGTTAGCTTAGGCATAGGGAGTTCATTCCATGTCTAAGCCCCAGTCGGACTGAGGGTTGTGGCAGCGAGACTGACAGCATGCAGAAGGGGACCGGGCCGATCCCTGGTGTCACAGACTAAGCTTTCTCTCAGCAAGTAATAGACCGTGTGGCACTTGAATGGGTGCTCACAACCAAGTCAGCCTTTAATAGATTGATATCTGAACAAATAACCATAAGCCATGGTTAGTCCCAAGCATTCACAATAAGACACAATATATCGAGATCGATCTCAAGCACATACACAAGAAGGCATATTCGCATCGAGAAAAAGAAAAACACATCGAGGTAACAATCGAGACATTCAATCGGGGTGAGTTTTATTATAGTCGAGAATCATACATTGGGACCTCCCACCATCACCAGGGCCAGGGGGCAGCCCTTGGTGGGTGGCCTAGGCTCGCATAGCAACCGATGAGATAGCCCAACACTACGCTGCCGGCTCACCCCCTAAAGAGCCTTAGAGATTTTAGAGCTATGCTACCAGTAACCATTACAATATTTGAAATGGGGACACTTTTCCTAGCACAAGGGATCTACCCGACCATGGCCTTATACATGGGTGGCTTATGGCAACCTAAGTCCCGGTCATGGCCCTATACAAGGTTAGCTCATGACATCCTCCCCCACCTATTCTATCGACGTCCTCATCAACTTGCTGGCTTGAAAGTCTTTGATCTTCCTTTGAAATCTCTGGAGGTCATGTTCTCTCTCCCAGTTGGTTTCTTCTAGTCCTAATCCCTCCCACTTCACTAATTACTCCCGAACTAGTCTTCGAGATATCTTGGTTTCCCTATCAGCTAAGATCTCTTCGACTCGACGCTCTGAGGGTGGCTTCATGGTGATGGTGGCTCTGGTTGGCTCCCTTTGGCTAGCATCTATAGGATTTGCATTGAAAGGTTTCAGGTTGCTCACATGAAATATTGGGTGCACCTTTATCCACTTTGGTAGGTCGATTTTGTAAGAAGCATTCCTCACCTTGGAAAGGACCCTTACTGGACCTTCATATTTGTGCACCAGTCTACGATCTCTCTTTCTCAAGAACCTGGTTTGTTCAGGAACTAGTTGGACAAGAACCAAATCACCAACTTGAAATTGTTGAGCCTATGACCCTTGTTTGCCCATTTCTTCATCCGCTTTGATGCTTTCTCTAGGTAGGCTTATGCAATCTCTGTGTTTTGTTTCCACTCCTTGCTGAGATTGAAGGGTCTCGGATTCTTTCCTCCATATTGTTCCAAGGAAGTGTGGGGTAGCCTTGGTAATTGTCTGGTGACCACCTCAAATGGGCTCTTATTGGTGGAAGAGCTTTTGTTGGAATTAAAGCAGAGTTGAGCCATGTCCAATAATAAAGGCCAGTCTTTCTGATTGGCTTGAACAAAGTGCCTCAAGTATTCCTCTAATAATCCATTGAACCATTCCGTTTGACCATCAGTTTGAGGGTGATAGCTTGAGGAGATGTTGAGTTGGGACCTCAATATCTTGAAAAGTTCTCTCCAGAAGGACCCCGTGAATCTCGGATCTCGATCGCTGACAATATTTTGAGGGAGGCCCTAGTATTTGACCACATGTTTGAACAATAGTTGAGCTGTGTCTTCCACTGTGCAATACTTCTAAGCAGGAATGAATGTGGTGTACTTAGAGAATCGGTCAATCACCACTAAAATAGCTCCAAGGTCACCAACCTTGGGTAGGCTCGAAATTAAATCAAGGGAAATGCTTTCCCATGATTTGGTAGGTACTGGTAGTGGTTCAAGCATGCCTGCAGGTTTTCTCTTTTCAACCTTGTCTTGTTGGCAAATGAGGCAAGTCTTCGTATAGTTCATCACATCTTGTCGCATGTGAGGCCACTAGTATCCCTGTTTCAATAACACCAAAGTGTGTTGCTAGCCCGGGTGTCCTGCCCATGATGTGTCATGACATTCCCTCATCAGCATCTGTCTCAAACCTTCTGCTCTTGGCACAAACATTCGAGGCCCCTTGGTCCATAAGATCCCATTTTCTTGCCAGAAGTACTTGGACTTCCCTTTTTCCACTAGCTTCAGGATGGCACAAGCTTGCAGGTCCTTCCCTAAGTGATCTTCAATCAACTTGTGAATGTCTGTAGTGGCTCTGCTAGCCACCATTGGGGTAATTCTTCTAAGGGCCGCTAAATCTGCTCGCCTGCTCAATGCATCGGCCACTTGATTGGTCTTTCTAGCGGAGTGCTTAAAATAAAAATTAAACTCTATTAAAAATTCCTGCCACCTAGCTTGTTTTGCCGTAAGCCTTGGTTGGGTGAGAAAATGGCTAACGACCGCATTGTCTATCTTCACGATAAAGTGTGAACCCAACAAGTAATGTCGCCAAGCCCTCAAGTAGTGAAAAATCGTCAGGAGTTCTTTTTTTTTGGCTGTATATTTCCTTTTAGCTTCACTTAGCTTCCTACTTTCAAATGCTACCGGTTGATGTTGTTGCAAAAGCACTCATCCAATAGCAAAATTAGATGCATCCATCTGAACTTCGAAAAGCTTTTCAATATCAGGGAGAGCTAAGATGGGATCCTTCATAATAGCATCTTTCAATCCCTCGAAGGCCTCTTGGCACTCACTCATCCAACACCATTTATTCTCCTTCTTCAATAGCTCCGTGAGGGCCGTGGTCTTGCGAGAGTACCCTTCCACAAACCTTTTATAATAGTTGGCTAGTCCTAAAAATGAGCAGAGCTCACTAACATTCTTCGATGTTGTCCACTCCTTGATGGCCCTAACCTTTTCTATGTCCATTCGAATGTGGTCACATTCAACAATGTGACCGAGAAAATGGATTTGGGTTTGTGCCAACATCATGAAGTCCAATCCGAGAACAACATCAAAGTCATCCATGGGGAAAACTGTAAAGTCTACCTTCCCTTCCCATGGCCCCAATCAGGTTGTCACACTCTTGGAGCTTCCACTGATCGTAAAGGCTGGCGAGTTGACTGCCTTCATTCATCTACAATTTTTACTAATCTGAAGACCACACCTTTTTGCTTCTTCTGGTGTGATGAAAGTGTCGGTTGCACCTGTATCCACCATAGCCTTAGTGGCTTTCTCATTGATCGTTAAGTTCACATACATCAAGCCTCTACTCTGCTCTTTCTTTATAGTGTTCAATTGGGTACGAAAGGCATTTAGGAACCTTATTGAACCCATCATGGCTGGCTCCTCTTCAGCTTCTTCAATGCTCTCTGGCATTTTTACAGACTCTTGAGACGAGGTCCTTAAGGCATTAGGGGCTCCCTATGCAGGCATTCAGCCACCTGATGCGACCCCTTGCAAAGAAAGCAAGCTAGCGGTTGCCTAGGCTTGAAAATCCCTACGTTGCTTATCTTGGGTTGGGTGCTATCTCGACCAAAGGACCTCCTGTCTGATCCCCCACTGAAGGGCCGGTCCAACCTGGTCATCTTTCCCCTACTCCCAAAGTTGAAGCTACTGCTAGTTGATGGAGGATTTTTCCGTTTTGAAGAGCCATCATTGTAATCGTGGAGACATTCAGCTGTAGCCATGGCCGTGGCCACGTCTTGCACTTTCTGCCTTTGTAGTTCTGTCCTCACCCAAGGCTTGAGGCCCTCAAGAAAATAGAACATCTTGTCCTTTTCGGACATGTCCCGAATATCCAACATCAAGGTAGAAAAGCTCCTTACAAACTCTCGCACCGTTCCTGTTTGCACCAATTCTCGAAGTCTCTTTCGAGCCATATACTCTATATTCTCAGGGAAAAACTGGTTTTTCAATTCTTGCTTTAGATCCGTCCAAGTCTTAATCGGGCACTCGTCATCGACAAACTTGGAGTGCCACCACAGCTTGGCATCCCCTGCGAGGTACATGACACCATTGCTACCTTGTCTTCCTCTGAATCTGTGTGTATAGCTCGAAAGTACTGCTCCATGTCAAACAAGAAATTTTCAAGTTCTTTAGCATCCCTTGCCCCCTCATAGCATTGAGGCTCCTGCACCTTGGGCCTTTTTCCCCTTTCCATCGAGCTCGAACCCGATCTAGCCACAGCCATTTGTAGGATGCTCACCTGTGCTCTGAGCTCCTCAAACTCCTTTTGGAGAATGTTCAAGGCATCTCTAGCCTCTTCGCTCATGTTGTGGAGAGTATCGGACAACTCCTGATGGGTTGTCTCGATCTCCCTCACTCGGTCTTTAGTCACCATATGAGTTTTCATTGTGGCCACCGTGACCTGAAGTTCCTCAATTCTTTGTTGATGATTGGGTCCACCACTTGTGGCCATCTCATCCATTTTTCTAGCACTTTTTAACCGTGCTCTGATACTAGTGTCACGGACTAAGCTTTCTCTCAACAAGCAATAGACCTTGCGACACTTGAATGGGTGCTTTTAACCAAGTCAGCCTTCAATAGATTGATATCTTAACAAATAACCATAAGCCATGGTTAGTCCCAAGCATTCACAATAAGACACAATATATCGATATCGATCTCAAGCACACACACAAGAAGGCATATTCGCATCGACAAAAAGGAAAACACATCGAGGCAACAATCAGGACATTTAATCAGGGTGAGTTTTATTATAGTCGGGAATCATACATCGGGACCTCCCACCATCACCAGGGCCAGGGGGGCAACCCTTGGTGGGTGGCCTAGGCTTGCATAGCAACTGGCGAGACAACCCAACACTACGCTACCGGCTCACCCCCCTAAAGAGCCTTAAAGATTTTAGAGCTATGCTACTAGTAACCATTACAATGTTTGAAATGGGGACACTTTTCCTAGAACAAGGGATCTACCCGGCCATGGCCCTATACATGGGTGGCTTATGGCAACCTAAGTCCCGGTCATGGCCCTATACAAGGTTGGCTCATGACACCCGACTTGCGCATTATGCCTCTCCGACCGGCTCAGCGCCCGCACGCTCATTTCATGGGTTGACTTAGGCATACAGAGTTCATTCCCAGTCTAAGATCGGACCGGATCGAGGGTTACGGTAGCAGGATTGTCAACACGCAGGGGGGACCGACCCGATCCTCGGCTTACGCATTCTGCCTCTCCGATCGACTGAGCACCCGCACACTCATTTCGTGGGTTGGCTTAGGCATACGAAGTTCATTCCATGTCTAAGCCCTAGCCGGACCGAGGGTTGTGGCAGTAAGACCGACAGTGGGATCGACAGCACGCAGAGGGGGATCGGGCTGATCCTCGGCTTGTGCATTATGCCTTTTCGGCCAGCCTCTCCGACCGACTGAGTGCCCGCACGCTCGTTTCGTAGGTTAACTTCGGCATACGGAGTTCATCCCCAGTCTAAGCATACGGAGTTCATTCCCAGTCTATGATCGGATCGAACCGAGGGTTACGGCTACAGGATCGACAGCACGCAGGGGGGACCGGGCCGATCCCTAGCTTGCGCATTATGCCTCTCTGGCCGGCTCAGCGCTCGCACGCTCATTTTGTGGGTTGACTTGGGCATACGGAGTTCATTCCCAGTCTAAGATTGGATCAGACCAAGGGTTGCGGCAGCAGGATTGATAGCACGCAGGGGGGATCGAGCCGATCCCTGACTTGCGCATTCTGCCTCTCCAGCCTGTTGAGCACCCACACGCCTGTTTCGTGGGTTGGCTTAGGCATAGGGAGTTCATTCCATGTCTAAGCCCCAGCCGGACTGAGGGTTGTGGCAGTGAGACCGGTAGCACACAGAGGGGGATCGGGTCGATCCTCAGGTTGTGCATTATGCCTCTTCGGCCGGCTCAGCACCCGCATGGTCGTTTCGTGGGTTAACTTATGCATACGGAGTTCATTCCCAGTCTAAGATCAGACCGAACCAAGGGTTACGACAGCAGGATCAACAGCACACAGGGGGGACTGGGCCGATCCCCGGCTTGCACATTCTGCCTCTCCGGTCGGCTGAGTGCGCATACGCTCGTTTCGTTGGTTGGCTTAGGCATACGGAGTTTATTCCATGTCTATGCATACGAAGTTCATTCCCAGTCTAAGATTTTAAGCCACAGTGCACATGCTGGGCTCGGGCATGTGCTGGTGCCACATTTTTTTCACCCGGGGCACCATCGCCGGAGAGCCTAACCGACGACATTGGGTTCCGACGATTGGGGGGGCCGGGGGGGTGTGAGCACATGATGTGTGATGGGTGCTGGTAGTTGGCCCTTATATTGGCCCCCTATCCCTCATCAAACCTTGAGAACTCACACCCCCTTAAAGAGCATTCGAGATTTTATAGGTTTGCTGCCAGTAGCCATTAAAGTGTCTGAAATAGGGACACTTTTTTCAAATGGTCACAAAATCTTTTGCACTTCGAGTTTTTAGCTGAATTTTTTTGTCCATGCCAAAAAAAATACAAGGACCACCTTTACCAAATTTGGGGACAAAACTCTTTCTAAAAAAATTTTAAAAAATCCTGAACCATAAAAAGTTTAGAAAATCGTGAAAAATAGAAAACGGATCGTCTTGCCACAAAACTTCACATGAAGACTTAGGGGACCATTGTATGAATTTACAATCCATAAAAATGGCATTGGCATGGCAGAAATATGAAGATCTGCTTGAACCCACCTACCACCCGTTCGATCCCTGACCTGCGCATCCTGCCTCTTGGTCGGCTAAGCGACCGCACGCTCGTTTCATGAGTTGACTTAGGCATTCGAAGTTCATCCCCAGTCTAAGCATATAGAGTTCATTCTCAATCTAAGATCGGATCGGACTGAGGGTTAGGTAGCAGTATCGGCAGCACGTAGGGGGGACCGGGTCGATCTTCGGCTTACGCATTCTACCTCTCCAATCGGCTGAGCACCCGCACGCCTGTTTTGTGTGTTGGCTTAGGCACAGGGAGTTCATTCCATGTCTAACCCCCAGCCAGACTGAGGGTTGTGGCGGTGGGATCGGCAGCATGCAGAGGGGGACCAAGTCGATCCCCGGCTTGTGCATTATGCCTCTCCAGCTGGCTCAGCACCCGCACGCTCATTTCGGGGGTTGACTTAGGTATACGAAGTTCATTCTTAGTATAAGATCAGACTAGACTGATGGTTGCGACAGTAGGATCGATAGCACGCAGGGAGGGATCGGGTCGATCCCTGACTTGCACATTCTGCCTCTCCAGTCGACTGAGCGCCTGCACGCTTGTTTCGTGGGTTGGCTTAGGCACACGAAGTTCATTCCATGTCTAAGCCCCAGTCGGACCGAAGGTTGTGGCAGCAGGACAGTAGTGGGATCAGTAACACGCAGAGGGGGACTGGGCTAATCCTCGGCTTAGGCATACAGAGTTCATTCCATGTCTAAGCATACGGAGTTCATTCCCAGTCTAAGATCAGACTAGATTGAGGGTTACGGTAGCAAGTCCAGCAGCAGGATCGACAGCACGTAGGGGGGATCGGGTCGATCCTCGGCTTATGCATTCTGCCTTTCCAATCGACTGAGCACTCGCACGCTCGTTTCATGGGTTGGCTTAGGCATACGAGGTTCATTCCATGTCTAATCCCCAGTCGGACCGAGGGTTGTGGCAACAGGACCGATAGCGGGATCGGCAGCACGCAGAGGGGGATCGGGCTGATCCCCGACTTGTGCATTATGTCAATTTGGCCGACCTCTCCGACCGACTGAGTGCCCATACGCTCGTTTCATGAGTTAGCTTAGGCATACAGAGTTCATCCCCAGTCTAAGCATACGAAGTTCAATCCCAGCCTAAGATCGGATCAGACCGAGGGTTGTGCCAGCATATAGGAGGAATCGAACCGATTCCCGACTTGCGCATTCTGCCTCTCCGATCAGCTGAGCACCTGTACGCCCGTTTCGTGAGTTGGCTTAGTCATAGGGAGTTCATTCCATGTCTAAGCCCTAGCCAGATCGAGGGTTGTGGCAGCGGGATCGGCAACATGCAGAGGGGGATCGTGCCGATCCCTAGCTTGCGCATTATGCCTTTCCGGTCAGGTCATCGGCCGAACACTTGTTTCATGGGTTGACTTAGGCTTACAGAGTTCATTCCCAGTCTAAGATCGGACTGGATTGAGGGTTTCGATAGTAGGATCAATAGCACGTAGGGGGGACCGAGCCGGTCCCCGGCTTACGCATTCTGCCTCTCCGGTTGACTGAGCACCCGTGCACTCATTTCATGGGCTGGCTTAGGCATACGAGTTCATTCCATGTCTAAGCATACGGAGTTCATTCCCAGTCTAAGATTAGACCCGACCAATGGTTGCGGTAGTAGGACCAGCAGAAGGATCTGCAGCATGTAGGGGGGATCGGGTCGATCCTCGGCTTGTGCATTCTGCCTCTCCGGCCGACTGAGCTCCTGCATGCTCGTTTCCTAGGTTGACTTAGGCATACGGAGTTCATCCCCAGTCTAAGCATACGGAGTTCATTCCCAGTCTAAGATCAAACCGGATCGAGGGTTGCGATAGCAGGATCAAAAGCACATAGGGGGGACCGAACTGATCCCCGGCTTGCGCATTCTGCCCGCACTCCCGTTTCGTGGGTTGGCTTATGCATAGGGAGTTCATTCCATGTCTAAGCCCCAGCCGGACCGAGGGTTATGGTAGCAAGATCGGTAGCACGTAGAGGGGGATCGGGCCAATCCCCGGCTTATGCATTCTGCCTATCCGGTCGACTGAGCATCCGCACGCTTGTTTCGTGGGTTGGCTTAGGCATACGAAGTTCATTCCATGTCTAAGCATACAGAGTTCATTCCTAGTCTAAGATCGGATCGGACCGAGGGTTCCAACAGCAGGACCAGCAGTAGGATTGGCAGCATGCAGGGGGGACCGAGTCGGTCCCCGACTTGCGCATTCTGCCTTTTTGGCTGGCTGAGCGCCCGCACGCTCGTTTCATGGGTTGGCTTAGGCATACGAAGTTCATTCCATGTCTAAGCCCCAGTCAGACCGAGGGTTGTGGTAGCAGGACCGGCAGTGGGATCTGCAGCATGTAGAGAGGGATCGGGCTGATCCCCGGCTTGCGCATTATGCCTCTCCGATCGGCTGAGCGCCCGCACGTTTGTTTCGTGGGTTGACTTAGGCATACGGAGTTCATCCCCAATCTAAGCATACAGAGTTCATTCCCAGTCTAAGATCAGACCGGACCGAGGGTTGCGGTAGCAGGATCGACAGCACACAGGGGGGACTGGGTCGATCCCCGGCTTGCGCATTCTGCCTCTCCACCGGTTGAGCACCCGCACGCTTGTTTTGTGGGTTGGCTTAGGCATAGGGAGTTCATTCCATGTCTAAGCCCCAGTCGGACCAAGGGTTGTGGCTGTGGGACTGGCAGCAAGCAGAGAGGGATCGGGTCGATCCTTGACTTACGCATTACGCCTCTCCGGCCGGCTTAGCGCCCGCACGCTCATTTCATGGGTTGACTTAGGCATACAGAGGTCATTCTCAGTCTAAGATCGGACTGGACTTAGGGTTGCTGTAGCAGGATCGATAGCATGTAGGAGGGGACCGGGCTAATCCCTGGCTTGCACATTCTACCACTCCGATCGACTGAGCACCCGCACCATCGTTTCATGGGTTGGCTTAGGCATATGGAGTTCATTCCATGTCTAAGCCCTAGTCGAACCGAGGGTTGTGGTAGCAGGACTGGCAGCGGAATCGACAGCACGTAGAGGGGGATCCGGCTGATCCCCGGCTTAGGCATATGGAGTTCATTCATGTCTAAGCATACGAAGTTTATTCCTAGTCTAAGATCGAATCGGATCGAGGGTTGCAGTAGCAGGACCAACAGCAGGATCGATAGCACGTAGGGGGGACCAAGCTGATCCCCAGCTTGTAGATTCTACCTCTTCGATTGGTTGAGCACCCGCACGCTCGTTTCATGGGTTTGCTTTGGCATACAGAGTTCATTCCATGTCTAAGCCCCAACCGGACCGAGGGTTGTGGTAGTAGGACCCGCAGCGGCATCGACAGCACGCAGAGGGGGGTCAGGCTGATCCTCAGCTTACGCATTATGCCTCTCCGGCCGGTTGAGCACCCGTACGCTCATTTCGTGGGTTGACTTAGGCATACGGAGTTCATCCCCAGTCTAAGCATACGGAGTTCATTCCCAGTCTAAGATCAGACTGGATCGAGGGTTGCGGCAGCAGGATCGACAGCACGCAAAGGGGAGTGGGTCGATCCTCGGCTTGCCCATTCTGCCTCTCCGGTCGACTGAGTGCCCGCATACGTGTTTCATTGGTTGGCTTAGGCATAGGGACTTCATTCAATGTCTAAGACCAATCAGACTGAGGGTTGTGGTAGTGGGATCGGCAGCAGGTAGAGGGGGATCGGGTCGATTCCTGGCTTGCGCATTATGACTCTCTGACCTGCTCAGCCTCCGGACGCTCATTTCGTGGGTTGACTTAGGCATATGGAGTTCATTCCCAGTCTAAGATCAGACTGGACCGAGGGTTGCGACAGCAGGACCAGTAGCAGGATCGGTAGCACACAGGAGGGGATCGAGCTGATCCCCGACTTGCGTATTTTGCCTCTCCGATCGCCTCTTCGGTCGGCTAAGCACCCGCACGCTCGTTTCGTAGGTTGATTTAGGCATACGGAGTTCATACCCAATCTAAGCATACGGAGCTCATTCCCAGTCTAAGATCAGATCAAACCGAGGGTTGCGATAGCAGGATCGACAGCACACAGGGGGCACCGAGCCGATCCCCAGCTTGCGCATTCTGCCTCTCCGGTCAGTTGAGTGCCCGTACGCCCGTTTTGTGGGTTGGCTTAGGCATAGGGAATTCATTCCATGTCTAAGCCCCAGCTGGACCGAGGGTTGTGGCAGTGGGACCAACAGCACATAGCCCGATCCCCGGCTTGCGTATTATGCCTCTTTGGCCGACTTAGCGCCTGTACGCTCGTTTCGTGGGTTGACTTATGGATACAGAGTTCATTCCCAGTCTAACATCAGACTAGACCGAGGGTTGCAGCAGTAGGATCAACAGCACACAGGGGGGACCAGGCCGATCCTCGGCTTGTGCATTCTGCCTGTCCGATCGGCTGAGCACCCGCACGCTCGTTTCGTGGGTTGGCTTAGTCATACGGAGTTCATTCCATGTCTAAGCATACGGAGTTCATTCCCAGTCTAAGATTTTGAGCCACGGTGCACATGCTGGGCTCGGGCATGCGCTGGTGCCGCATCTTTTTCGCCTGGGGCACCATCGTCGAAGCATCGTCGGAGAGCCTAAGCGACGGCATTGGGGGTTCCGACGATTGGGGGGCCGGGGGTTGTGTGCACATGATGTGCGATGGGTGCTGGTACTTGGCCCTTATATTGGCCCCATATCCCTCATCAAACCTCGAGAACTCACACCCCCTTAAAAAGTATTTGAGATTTTATAGGTTTGCTACCAGTAGCCATTAAAGTGTCTGAAATGGGGACACTTTTTTCAAACAATCACAAAATCTTCACCACTTCGAGTTTTTAGATGAATTGTTTTATGCACGCCAAAAAAAATACAAGGATCACCTCTACCAAATTTGTTGGCAAAATTCTTTCTAAAAAAATTTTAAAAAGTCCCGAACCGTAAAAAGTTTTGAAAATCATGAAAAATAGAAAACGGGTCGTCTTGCCACGAAACTTCACATGAAGGCTTATGGGACCATTGTATGAATTGACAAGCCATAAAAATGGCATTGGCATGGCAAAAATAAGAAGATGTGCTTGAAGCCACCTACCATCCGTTCGATCCTCGGCTCGCGCATCCTGTCTCTTTGGTCGACTGAGTGCCCGCACGCTCGTTTTGTGGGTTGACTTAGGTATATGGAGTTCTTCCCCAGTCTAAGCATACAGAGTTCATTCCCAATCTAAGATGAGACATGACCGAAGGTTACGATAGCAGGATCAACAACACGCAGGGGGGACCGAGCCGATCTTCGGCTTTCATATTCTGCCTCTCAGGTCGGCTGAGCGCCCGCACGCTCGTTTCGTGGGTTGGCTTAGGCATAGGGAGTTCATTCCATGTCTAAGCCCCAGCCAAACCAAGGATTGTGGCTGCAGGACTGGCAGCACGTAGAGGGGGATCGGGTCGATCCCCGACTTACGCATTATGCCTCTCCGACCGGCTCAACACCCGTACGCTCGTTTCATGGGTTGACTTAGGCATACAGAGTTTATTCCCAGTCTAAGATCAGACCGAACTGAGGGTTACGATAGCAGGATCGACAGCATGTAGGGGGGACCGAGCCGATCCCCGGCTTGCGCATTATGCCTTTCCGATCGACTGAGCGCCTGCACGCTCGTTTCGTGGGTTGGCTTAGGCATACGGAGTTCATTCCATGTCTAAGCATACGGAGTTCATTCCAAGTTTAAGATCGGATTGGACTGGGGATTACGGTAGTAGGACCAGCAGCAGGATCAACAGCACGTAGGGGGGACCGAACCGATCCCCAGCTTGCGCATTTTGCCTCTCCGGCAGGCTGAGCACCCGCAGGCTCGTTTCATGGGTTGGCTTAGGCATACGGAGTTCATTTCATGTCTAAGCTCCAGCCGGACCGAGGGTTGTGGCAGTGGGACTGGTAGCGGGATCAGCGGCACGCAGAGGGGGATCGGGCTGATCCCTGGCTTATGCATTATGCCTCTTCGGTCGGACTCTCCTGGTCGGCTGAGTGCCCACACGCTTGTTTTGTGGGTTGACTTAGGCAAACAAAGTTCATCCCCAGCTAAGCATATGAAGTTCATTCCTAGTCTAAGATCAGACTGGACAGAGGGTTGCAGCAAACAGGATCGACCGCACGCAATGGGTACCGGGCTGATCCCAGGCTCGTGCATGTTGCCTCTCCGATCGGCTAAGTGCTCACACACCCATTTCGTGGGTTGGCTTAGGCATAGGGAGTTCATTCCATGTCTAAGCCCCAGCCAGACTGAGGGTTGTGGCAACAGGACCGACAACACACAGAGGGGGACCGAGCTGATCCTTGGCTTGTGCATTATGCCTCTTCGACCGGCTCAACGCCCTCACGCTCATTTTGTGGGTTGACTTATGGATACGAAGTTTATTCCCAGTCTAAGATCGGACTGGATCGAGGGTTGGGGGAGCAAGATCGATAGCACACAGGGGGGGATCGAGCTGATCCCCGGCTTGTGCATTCTGCCTCTCCGACCGGCTGAGCGCCCGTACACTCGTTTCATGGGTTGGCTTAGGCATACGGAGTTCATTCCATGTCTAAGCATACGGAGTTCATTCCCAGTCTAAGATTTTGAGCCACGGTGCACTTGCTGGGATCGGCCATGTGCTGGTGCCACATTTTTTTCGCCAAGGGCACCATCGTCGGAGCATCGCTGGAGAGCCTAACCGGCAACATTGAGGGTTCCGACGATTGGGGGGCCGGGGGTGTGCGCACATGATGTGCGATGGGTGCTGGTACTTGGCCCTTATATTGGCCCCCTATCCCTCATCAAACCTCGAGAACTCACAGCCCCTTAAAGAGCATTTGAGATTTTATAGGTTTGCTGCTAGTAGCCATTAAAGTGTCTGAAATGGGGACACTTTTTTCAAACGGTAACAAAATATTCTCCACTTTAAGTTTTTTGCTGAATTTTTTTGTGCATTCCAACAAAAATACAAGGATCACCTCTACGAAATTTGTGGACAAAACTCTTTCTAAAAAAATTTTAAAAAATCCTGAACCGTAAAAAGTTTCAAAAATCATGATAAATAGAAAACGGGTCGTCTTACCATGAAATTTCACATTAAGGCTTCAGGGACCATTGTATGAATTTACAAGCCATAAAAATGGCATTGGCATGGCAGAAATATGAAGATGTGCTTGAACCCACCTACCACCCATTCGATCCCCAGCTTACGCATCCTGCCTCTCTGGTCGACTGAGTGCCCGCACGCTCGTTTTGTGGGTTGACTTAGGCATACGGAGTTCATCCCCAGTCTAAGCATACGGAGTTCATTCCCAGTCTAAGATTGAATCGGATTGAAGGTTGCGGCAGCAGGATCGGTAGCACGCAGGGGGGATCGGATCGATCCCGGGCTTGCTCATTCTACCTCTCCGACCGGTTGAGCACCCGCACACCCGTTTCGTGGGTTGGCTTAGGCATAGGGAGTTCATTCCATGCCTAAGCCCCAGTCGGACAGAGGGTTGTGGCAGCGGGACCGACAGCACATAGAAGGGGACTAGGTTGATCCCTGGCTTGCGCATTATGCCTCTTCGGCCGGCTCAGCGCTCACACGCTCATTTCATGGGATGACTTAGGCATACAGAGTTCATTCCCAGTCTAAGATCGGATCGAACGGAAGGTTGCGACAGTAGGATCGACAGCACGCAAGGAGGGACCGGGCCAACCCCCGACTTGCACATTCTACCTCTCCGGTGGGCTGAGCGCCTGCATGCTCGTTTCGTGGGTTGGCTTAGGCATACAGAGTTCATTCCATGTCTAAGCATACGAAGTTCATTCCTAGTCTAAGATGGACCATACCGAGGGTTACGGTAGCAGGACCAGTAGCAGGATCTATAGCACGTAGAAGGGACCGGGCCGATCCCCGACTGGCGCATTCTGCCTTTCCGACCGGTAGAGTGCCCACACACTCGTTTTGTGGGTTGGCTTAGGCATAGGGTGTTCATTCCATGTCTAAGCCCCAGTCAGATCGAGGGTTGCGGCAGCGAGACCGGTAGCCCGTAGAGGGGGACCAGGCCGATCCCTGACTTGCACATTATGCCTCTTTGGCTGGCTCAGTGCCCGAATGCTCGTTTCCTGGGTTGACTTAGGCATACAGAGTTCATTTCTAGTCTAAGTTCAGATCGGACTGAGGGTTGAGGTAGCAGGATCGACAGCATGCAGCAGGGGATTGGGTCGGTCCCCGGGATGTGCATTCTGCCTCCCGGTCGACTGAGTGCCCGCACACTCGTTTCATGGGTTGGCTTAGGCATACGGAGTTCATTCCATGTCTAAGCCCCAGTTGGACCGAGGGTTGTGGCAGCAGGATCGGCAGTGGGATCAATAGCATGTCGAGGGGGACCAGATTGATCTTCGGCTTACGCATTATGCCACTTTGGTCGGCCTCTTCGATTGGTTGAGCACCCGCACGCTCGTTTTATGGGTTGACTTACGCATATGGAGTTCATCCCCAATCTAACCATATGGAGTTCATTCTCAGTCCAAGATCAGACCGGACCAAGGGTTGCGGCAGCAGGATCAACAGCACGCATGGGGGACCGAGCCGATCCCCAACTTACGAATTCTACCTCTCCGACCGACTGAGCACCCATACGCTTATTTCGTGGGTTGGCTTAGGCATACGGAGTTCATTCCATGTCTAAGCCCCAGTCAAACCGAGGGTTGTATCAGTGGGACCGGTAGTACGTAGAGGGGGACCGGGCCGATCCTCGGCTTGCACATTATGCCTCTTCGACTGGCTCAGTGCCCGTACGCCTGTTTTGTGGGTTGGCTTAGGCATAAGGAGTTCATTCCATGTCTAAGCCCCAGTTGGACCGAGGGTTGTCCCAACAGGATCGGCAAAACACAGAGGGGGACTAGGCCGTTCCCCGGCTTGCGCATTATGCCTCTTCGATCGGCTCAGCACCCACACGCTCGTTTCGTGGGTTGACTTATGCATATGGAGTTCATTCCCAGTCTAAGATCAGACCGGACTAAGGGTTGTGGTAGCAATATTGACAGCATGCAGGGGGGACTGGGTTGATCCCCGGCTTACGCATTCTGCCTCTCCGGTTGGCTGAGCGCCCGCATGCTCGTTTCGCAGGTTGGCTTAGGCATACGGAGTTCATTCCATGTCTAAGCTTACGAAGTTCATTCCCAGTCTAAGATTTTGAGCCATGGTGCACATGCTAGGCTCGGGCATGTGCTGGTGCCACATTTTTTTCACCCAGGGCACCATCGTCGGAGCATCGCCGGAGAGCCTAACCGGCGGCATTGGGGGTTCTGACGATTGGAGGGGCCGGGGGGGTGTACGCACATGATGTGCGATGGGTGCTGGTACTTGGCCCTTATATTGGCCCCCTACCCCTCATCAAACCTCAAGAACTCACACCCCCTTAAAGGGCATTAGAGATGTTATAGGTTTGCTGCCAGTAGCCATTAAAGTGTTTGAAATGGGGACACTTTTTTCAAACGATCACAAAATCTTCTCCACTTCGAGTTTTTAGCTGAATAGTTTTGTGCATGCCAACAAAAATACAGGGATCACCTCTACTAAATTTGGAGACAAAACTCTTTCTAAAAAAATTTTAAAAAATCTCAAACCGTAAAAAGTTTCAAAAATCGTGAAAAATAGAAAACGAGTCGTCTTGCCACGAAACTTCACATGAAGGCTTAGGGGACCACTATATAAATTTACACACCATAAAAATGGCATTGGCATTGCAAAAATATGAAGATGTGCTTGAACCCACCTACCACCCATTCGATCATCGGCTTACGCATCCTGCCTCTCTAGTAGGCTGAGTGCCCGCACGCTCGTTTCGTGGGTTGACTTAGGCATACGGAGTTCATCCTCAGTCTAAGCATAAGGAGTTCATTCCCAGTCTAAGATCGGACCGGACCAAGGGTTACAGTAGCAGTATCGATAGCACGTAGAGGGGATCGGGTCGATCCCCGACTTGCGCATTCTGCCTCTCTGGCCGGTTGAGCGTCTGCCCACCCGTTTCATGGGTTGGCTTAGGCATAGGGAGTTCATTCCATGTCTAAGCCCTAACCGGATCGAGGGCTATGGCAGTGAGATCGGTAGCACGCAGAGGGGGACCAGGCCAATCCCCGGCTTGCACATTATGCCTTTCCAACCAGCTCAGCTCCCGCACGTAAGTTTCGTGGGTTGACTTAGGCATACGAAGCTCATTCTCAATCTAAGATCAGACCGAACCGAGGGTTGCAGCAGCAGGATCGATAGCACGCAGGGGGGACCGAGCCGATCCCCAGTTTGTGCATTCTGCCTTTCCAGCCGACTGAGCTCTCACACGCTCGTTTAATGGGTTGGCTTAGGCATACGGAGTTCATTCCATGTTTAAGCATACGGAGTTCATTCCCAGTCTAAGATCAGACCAGACCGAAGGTTATGGTAGCAGGACCAGTAGCAGGATCGGTAGCACGGAGGGGGGGATCGGGTCGATCCCCGACTTGTGCATTCTGCCTCTCTGGTCGACTGAGCGCCTGCACGTTCGTTTCATGGGTTGGCTTAGGTATACGGAGGTCATTCCATGTCTCAGCCCCAGTCGGACCGAGGGTTGTGGCAGCAGGATCGACAGCGGGATTGGTAGCACGTAGAGAGGGACCAAGCTGATCCCTGGCTTACGCATTCTGCCTTTTCGGTCAGTTGAGCGCCTGTATGCTCATTTCGTTGGTTGACTTAGCCATACGGAGTTCATCCCCAGTCTAAGCATAAGGAGTTCATCCCCAGTCTAAGCATACGAAGTTCATCCCCAGTCTAAGCATACGGAGTTCATTTCCAGTCTAAGATAAGACTAGAACGAGGGTTGCGATGCAGGATCGGTAGCACGTAGGAGGAACCGAGCCGATCCCCGGCTTGCGCATTCTGCCTCTCCGGTCGACTGAGTGCCCGCACGCCTGTTTCGTGGGTTGGCTTAGGCTTAGGGAGTTCATTCCATGTCTAAGCCCCAGCCAGACTGAGGGTTGTGGTAGTGGTACCGACAGCACGCAGTGAGGGATGGGTCAATCCTCGACTTGCGCATTATGCATCTTTGACCAGCTCAACGCCCGTACGCTCATCTTGTGGGTTGACTTACGCATACGAAGTTCATTCTCAGTCTAAGATCAGACCGGTTCAAGGGTTATAGTAGCAAGATCGATAGCACGCAGGAGGGGACCGAGTCGATCCCCGGCTTGTGCATTCTGCCTCTCCGGCCGGCTGAGCACCCGCATGCCCGTTTCATGGGTTGGCTTAGGCATAGGGAGATCATTCCATATCTAAGCCCCAGCCGGATCGAGGGTTGTGGTAGCGGGATCGACAGCACACTGAGGGGGATTAGGCCGATCCTTGACTTGCGTATTCTGCCTCTTCCACTGGCTGAGCGCCCGTACGTTCGTTTCGTGGGTTGGCTTAGGCATACAGAGGTCATTCCATGTCTAAGCCCCAGTCGGACCGAGGGTTGTGGCAGTAGGAACGGCAGCGGGATCGGCAGCATGCAGAGGGGGGCTAGGCTGATCCCTGACTTATGCATTATGCCTCTCCGGTAGGCCTATCCGGCCGGCTGAGCGCCCGCACGCTCGTTTCGTGGGTTGACTTAGACATACAGAGTTCATCCCCAGTCTAAGCATACAAAGTTCATTCCTAGTCTAAGATTGGACCAGACCGAGGGTTGCGATAGCAGGATCAGTAGCACGCAGGGGGGATCGGGTCGATCCCGGGCTTGCGCATTATGCCTCTCCGGTCGGCTCAACGCCCGAACGCTCGTTTCATGGGTTGACTCAGGCATACTGAGTTCATTCCCAGTCTAAGGTTGGACCCCGGATTGCGACAGCAAAATCGGCAGCACACAGGGAGGGACCGAGCCGATCCCCGGCTTGCGCATTCTGCCTCTACGATCGGCTGAGTGCCCGCACACTCGTTTCATGGGTTGGTTTAGGCATACGGAGTTCATTCCATATCTAAGCATACGGAGTTCATTCCCAGTCTAAGATCGGACAGGATCGAGGGTTACGACAGTAGGACCAGTAGCAGGATCGAGAGCACGCAAGGGGGGATCGGGCCAATCCTCGACTTGCGCATTCTGCCTCTCCGATCGACCTCTCCGATCGGCTAAGTGCCCGCATGCTTGTTTCATGGGTTGACTTAGGCATACGGAGTTCATCCCCAGTCTAAGCATACGGAGTTCATTCCCAATCTAAGATCAGACCGGACTGAGGGTTACGGCAGTAGGATCGATAGCACACAGGGGGGACCAGGTCGATCCCTGACTTGTACATTCTGCCTCTCCGACTGGCAGAGTGCCCGTACACCCATTTCCTGGGCTGGCTTAGGCATAGGGAGTTCATTCCTTGTCTAAGCCCCAGTCAGATCGAGGGTTGTGACAGCGAGACCGGCTGCACGTAGAAGGGGACAAGGTTGATCCTCGGCTTGAACATTATGGCTCTCCGATTGGCTCAGCGCCCGAACGCTCATTTCATAGGTTGACTTAGGCATACGAAGTTCATTTCCAGTCTAAGATCGGACCGAACCGAGGGTTACGGTAGTAGGATCGACAGCATGTAAGGGGGATCTGGTCGGTCCTCGACATGCCCATTCTGCCTCTCCGGTCGGCTGAGCGCCCGCACGCTCATTTCGTGGGTTGGCTTAGGCATACGGAGTTCATTCCATGTCTAAGCCCCAGTCGGACCGAGGGTTATGGCAGCAAGACCGACAGCGGGATCGACACCAAGTCGAGGGGGACCAGGTTGATCCTGGGCTTGCGCTTTCTACCTCTCCAGCCGACTGAGCTCCCGCACGCTCGTTTCATGGGTTGGCTTAGGCATACGGAGTTCATTCCCTGTTTAAGCATACGGAGTTCATTCCCAGTCTAAGATCAGACCGGACCGAGAGTTACGGTAGTAGGACCAGCCGTAGGATCGATAGCACGGAGGGAGGGACCGGGCCGATCCTCGGCTTACGCATTCTGCCGCTCTGGTCGACTGAGCACCCGCACGCCCGTTTCGTGGGTTGGCTTAGGCATAGGGAGTTCATTCCATGTCTAAGCCCCAGCCGGACCAAGGGTTGTGGTAGCGGGACCGACAGCATGCAGAGAGGGATCGGGTCGATGCCCGACTTACGTATTATGCCTCTCCGGCCGGCTCAACATCCGCACGCTCGTTTCGTGGGTTGACTTAGGCATATAGAGTTCATTCTCAGTCTAAGTTCAGATCGGACTGAGGGTTGCACTAGCAGGATCGACAGCATGCAAGGGGGGACCGGGTCGATCCTCGACTTGCGCATTCTACCTCTCCGACTGGCTGAGGGCCCGCAAGCTCGTTTCATGGGTGGCTTAGGCATACAGAGTTCATTCCATGTCTAAGCATACGGAGTTCATTCTCTGTCTAAGATCAGACCAGACCAAGGGTTACGGTAGCAGGATCGGTAGCACGCAGGGGGCACCAAGACGATCCCCAACTTGCATATTCTGCCTCTCCGATTAGCCTCTCCGGCCGGTTGAATGCCCGCACGCTCGTTCTGTGGGTTGACTTAGGCATACGGAGTTCATCTCCAGTCTAAGCATACGGAGTTCATTCCTTGTCTAAGATCGAACCGAACCGAGGGTTGTGGCAACAGGATCGGCAGCACGCAAAGGGGACAGGGCTGATCCTCGGCTTACGCATTATACCTCTCCGGCTGGCTGAGCACCCGCATGCTCGTTTCGTGGGTTCGCTTAGGCATAAGGAGTTCATTCCATGTCTAAGCATACGGAGTTCATTCCTAGTCTAAGATCAGACCGGACCAAGGGTCCGACAGTCGGACCAGTAGCAGGATCGGTAGCACGCACGAGGGATCAGGCCGATCCCTGGCTTGCGCATTCTACCTCTCCGTTCGGCCTCTCTGGCCGACTGAACGCCCTCACGCTTGTTTCATGGGTTGACTTAGGCATACAGAGTTGATCCCCAGTCTAAGCATACGGAGTTCATTCCTAGTCTAAGATCAGATCGGACCGAGGGTTGCAGTTGCAGGATCGACAGCACGCACGGGGACCGGGTCGATCCTCGGCTTGCACATTCTACCTCTTCGGCCGGCTGAGCGCCCGCATGCCTATTTCATGGGTTGGCTTAGGCATAGGGAGTTCATTCCATGTCTAAGCCCTAGTTGGACCGAGGGTTGTGGCAGCGGGACCGACAACACGCAAAGGGGGACCGAACCGATCCCTGACTTGCGTATTCTGCCTCTCTGGTTGACTGAGCGCCCACACGCTTGTTTCATGGGTTGGCTTAGGCATACGGAGTTCATTACATGTCTAAGCTTGTGGAGTTCATTCCCAGTCTAAGAGTTTGAGCCACGGTGCACATGCTGGCTCAGGCATGTGCTGGTGTCGTATTTTTTTCACCTTGGGTACCATCATCGAAGGATCATTGGAGCATCGTCGAAGAGCCTAACCGACGGCATTGGGGGTTCCGACGATTGGGGGGGCCGGAGGGGTGTGCGCACATGATGTGCGATGGGTTGGCTTAGGCATACGGAGTTCATTCCATGTCTAAGCCCCAATCGGATCGAGGGTTGTGGCAGTAGGACCGGCAACGGGATCGGTAGCACGCAGAGGGGGATCAAGCTGATCCCCAACTTGTGCATTATGCCTCTTCGATTGACCTCTCCGGTCGGCCGAGCACTCGTACCCTCATTTTGTGAGTTGATTTAGGCATACAAAGTTCATTCCCAATCTAAGATTGGACCGGATCGAGGGTTGTGGCAATAGGATCGACAACACACAGAGGGGACCCGACCGGTCCCCAACTTGCACATTCTGCCTCTTCGGTCGGCTGAGCGCCCGTACGCTCGTTTCGTGGATTGGCTTAGGCATACGGAGTTCATTCCATGTCTAAGCATATGGAGTTCATTCCCAGTCTAAGATCGGATCAGACCGATGGCAGTAGGACCAATAGTAAGACCAGCAGCAGGATCGGCAGCATACAGGAAGGGACCTAGTCGATCCCCGACTTGTGCATTCTGCCTCTCCTGTCGGCTGAGCTCCCGTACGCTCGTTTCATGGGTTGGCTTAGGCATAGGGAGTTCATTCCATGTCTAACCCCAGCCGGACCGAGGGTTATGGCAATGGGACCGGTAGCACACAGAGGGGGATCGGGCCGATCCCCGACTTACGCATTATGCCTCTCCGACCAGCTCAGCACCCGAATGCTCGTTTCATGGGCTGACTTAGGCATACGAAGTTCATTCCCAATCTAAGATCGGACTGGACTGAGGGTTGCGACAGTTGGATCGGCAGCACGCAGGGGGGACCAGGTCAGTCCCTGGCTTGTGCATTCTGCCTCTCCAACCAGCTGAGTGCCCGTAAGCTCATTTCATAGGTTGGCTTACGCATACGGAGTTCATTCCATGTCTAAGCATACGGAGTTCATTCCCAGTCTAAGATCAGACCAGATCGAGGGTTACGATAGTAGGACTAGCAGCAGGATCGATAGCATGCAGGAGGGATCGAGTCGATCCTCTGCTTGCATATTCTGCCTTTTCGATCAGCCTCTGCAACCGGCTAAGCGCCCGTACGGTCATTTTATGGGTTGACTTAGGCATACGGAGTTCATCCCCAATCTAAGCACACGGAGTTCATTCCTAGTCTAAGATTGGACTAGACCGAGGGTTGCAGCAGTAGGATCGATAGCACGCAGAGGGGACCGGGCTGATCCTCGGCTTGCACATTCTGCCTCTTCGGCCGGCTGAGGGCCCGTACGTCTGTTTCATGGGTTGGCTTAGGCATAGGGAGTTCATTCCATGTCTAAGCCCCAGTCGGACCGAAGGTTATGGCAATGAGACTGGTAGCACACAGAGGGGGATTGAGCCAATCCCCAGCTTGTGCATTCTACCTCTCTAGCCGGCTGATCGCCCGTATGCTCGTTTCGTGGGTTGGCTTAGGCATATAAAGTTAATTCCATGTCTAAGCATATGGAGTTCATTCCCAGTCTAAGAGTTTGAGCCACGGTGCACATGCTGGGCTCGGGCATATGCTGGTGCTGCATTTTTTTCGCTCGAGGCACCATCGCTGGAGCATCGTCGGAGCATCGTCGGAGAGCCTAACCGAGGCATTAGGGGTTCCAACGATTGGGGGGGCCGGGGGGTGTGCGCACATGATGTGCGATGGGTGCTGGTACTTGGCCCTTATATTGGCCCCCTATGCCTCATCAAACCTCGAGAACTCACACCCCCTTAAAGAGCATTTGAGATTTTATAGGTTTGCTGCCAGTAACCATTAAAGTGTCTGAAATGGGGACACTTTTTTCAAACGGTCACAAAATCTTCTCCACTTTGAGTTTTTTATTGAATTGTTTTGTGCATGCCACCAAAAATACAAGGATCACCTTTACCAAATTTGGGGACAAAAATCTTTCTAAAAAAATTTTAAAAAATCCTGAACCGTAAAAAGTTTCGAAAATCATGAAAAATAGAAAACGGGTTGTCCTGCTACAAAACTTCACATTAAGGCTTAGGGGACCATTGTATGAATTTACAAGCCATAAAATGGCATTGGCATGGCAGAAATATGAAGATGTGCTTGAACCCACCTACCACCAATTCGATCCCAGGCTTGCGCATCCTGCCTCTCTGGTCGACTGAACGTCCGCACGCTAGTTTCGTGGGTTGACTTAGGCATACGGAGTTCATCCACAATCTAAGCAAATGGAGTTCATTCCTAGTCTAAGATCAGACCGGATCGAGGGTTACGATAGCAGGATCAGTAGCACGCAAGGGGGACCAGGTTGATCCCTGGCTTGCACATTATGCCTCTCCGGTCGTCTCAGCGCCTGCATGCTCATTTTGTGGGTTGACTTAGGCATACCAAGTTCATTCCCAGTCTAAGATCGAACTGGACTGAGGGTTGCGGCAGCAGGATCGACAGCATGTAGGTGGGGACCAGGCCTGTCCCTGTCTTACGCGTTCTGCTCTTTGACCGGTTGAGTAGCCGCACGCTCATTTCGTGGGTTGGCTTTGGCATACAGAGTTCATTCCCAGTCTAAGATTGGATCAGACCGAGGGTTACGGTAGCAGGACCAGCGACAAGATCGACAGCATGCAGGGGGGACCGGGTCGATCCCTGACTTGCGCATCTGCCTCTTCGATCGACTGAGCACCCACACGCTCGTTCCGGGGGTTGACTTAAGCATACGGAGTTCATCCCCAGTCTAAGCATACGGAGATCATTCCTAGTCTAGGATCAAACTGGATCGAGGGTTGCGACAGCAGGATCGGTAGCACGCATGGGGGATCGGGCTGATCCCCGGCTTGCGCATTCTGCCTCTCCGGCCAGTTGAGCGCCCACACGCCCATTTCGTGGGTTGGCTTAGGCATAGGGAGTTCATTCCACGTCTAAGCCCCAGTCAGACCGAGGGTTGTGGCAGCGGGACTGGCAGCACGTAGAAGGGGACGAGCCGATCCCCAGCTTGTGTATTCTGCCTTTCCGACCGGCTGAGTGCCCGCACGTTCGTTTCGTGGGTTGGCTTAGGCATATGGAGTTCATTCCATGTCTAAGCATACGGAGTTCATTCCAGTCTAAGAGTTTGAGCCACGGTGCACATGCTGGTTTCATGCATGTGCTGGTGTCGCATTTTTTTCGCACGGGGCACCATCGTCGGAGCATCGCCGAAAAGCCTAACCGACGGCATTGGGGGTTCTGACGATTGGGGGGCCAGGGGGTGTGCGCACATGATGTGCGATGGGTGCTGGTACTTGGCCCTTATATTGGGACCCTACCCTCATCAAACCTCAAGAACTCACACCCCCTTAAAGAGCATTTGAGATTTTATAAGTTTGCTGCCAGTAGCCATTAAAGTGTCTGAAATGGGGACACTTTTTTCAAACGGTCACAAAATCTTCTCCACTTCGAGTTTTTAGCTGAATTGTTTTATGCATGCCAAAAAAAATACAAGGATCACGTCTACCAGATTTAGGAACAAAACTCTTTCTAAAAAAATTTTAAAAAATCCCGAACCGTAAAAAGTTTGAAAAATCGTGAAAAATAGAAAACGGGTCGTCTTGCCACGAAACTTCACATGAAGGCTTAGGGGACCATTGTATGAATTTACAAGCCATAAAAATGGCATTGGCATGGCAGAAATATGAAGATGTGCTTGAACCCACCTACCACCCGTTCGATCCTCGGCTTGCGTATTCTACCTCCCCGGCCGGCTGACCGTCTGCACGCACGTTTCGTGGGTTGACTTAGGCATATGGAGTTCATCCCCAGTCTAAGCATATGGAGTTCATTCCAAATCTAAGATCAGACCGGACCGAGGGTTACGATAGCAGGATCGGTAGCATGCAGGCGGGATCAGCCTGATCCTCGACTTACGCATTCTGCCTCTCTGACCGACTGAGCGCCCGCACGCCTGTTTCATGGGTTGGCTTAGGCATCGGGAGTTCATACCATGTCTAAGCCCTAGTAGGACCGAGGGTTATGGCAGCGACACTGGCAGCACGCAGAGGGGGACCAGGCCGGCTTAGTGCCCGCATGCTCATTTCGTGGGTTGACTTAGGCATACAGAGTTCATTCCCAGTCTAAGATCAGACCGAACCGAGGGTTGTGACAACAGGATCGACAGCACCCAGAGGGGATCGAGCCGATCCCTGGCTTGTGCATTCTGCCACTCCGACCAGCTGAACGCCCGCACGCTCGTTTCGTTGGTTGGCTTAGGCATACAGAGTTCATTCCATGTCTACGCATACGGAGTTCATTCCCAGTCTAAGATCAAATCGGATCGAGGGTTGCGATAGCAGGACCAGCAGCAGGATCGGTAGCACGTAGGGGGGATCGAAACGATCCCTGGCTTGTGCATTCTGCCTCTCCGATCAGCTGACCACCCGCACGCTCATTTCATGGGTTGGCTTAGGCATACGGAGTTCATTCCATGTCTAAGCAACAGTCAGACCGAGGGTTGTGGCAGCAAGACCAACAGCGGGATCGACAGAATGCAGAGGGGTACCGGGCTGATCCCCGGCTTGCGCATTATGCCTCTCCGACTGGCTGAGTGCCCACACGTTCGTTTTGTAGGTTGACTTAGGCATACGGAGTTCATCCCCAGTCTAAGATCAGACCAGACCGAGGGTTGCAGCAACAGGATCGACAGCACGTAGGGGGGATCGGGCCGATCCTTGGTTTGTGCATTCTGCCTCTCCAGTCGACTGAGCGCCCACACGCCCGTTTCATGGGTTGGCTTAGGCATAGGGAGCTCATTTCATGTCTAAGCCCCAGTTGGACCGAGGGTTGTGATAGCGGGACCGACAGCACGCAGAGGATGATCGGGCTGATCCCTGACTTGAGCATTATGCCACTCCGATCGGCTCAGCGCCCGAACACTCATTTCGTGCGTTACCTTAGGCATATGAAGTTCATTCCCAGTCTACGATTGGATAGGACCGAAGGTTGTGGTAGCAGGATCGACAGCACGTAGGGGGGATTGGGCCGATCCCTGGCTTGTGCATTTTGTCTCTCCGGCTGGCTGAGCGCCCGCACGCTTGTTTTGTGGGTTGGCTTAGGCATATGGAGTTCATTCCATGTCTAAGCATACGGAGTTCATTCCCAGTCTAAGAGCAGATCGGACCGAGGGTTGCGGTAGCAAGACTAGCAGCACGCAGGGGGGATCGAGCCCCAGTCGGATCGAGTTTGTGGCAGCAGGACCGACAGCATGTAGAGAACGACCGGGCTAATCCTCGGCTTGAGTATTATGCCACTCCGACTGGCTCAGTGCCCGAACACTCATTTCGTGCGTTGACTTAGGCATACGGAGTTCATTCCCAATCTAAGATCAGATCGAACTGAGGGTTGTGGCAACAGGATCGACAGTGCGCAGTGGGGATCGGGTCGGTCCCTAGCTTACGCATTCTGCCTCTCCGACCGACTGAGCACCCGCACACTCGTTTCGTGGGTTGGCTTAGGCATACGGAGTTCATTCTATGTCTAAGCATATGGAGTTCATTCCCAGTCTAAGATCAAACTGGACCGAAGGTTGCAATAGCAAGACCAGCAGCAGGATCGATAGCACGTAGGGAGGATCGGGCTGATCCTTGGCTTGTGCATTCTACTTTTTCAACCAGCTGAGCACCCGCACGCTCGTTTCATGGGTTGGCTGAGGCATACGGAGTTCATTCCATGTCTAAGTAACAACCGGACCGAGGGTTGTGGCAGCAGGACTGACAGCGGGATCGACAGAACATAGAGGGGTACCGGGCTGATCCTCGACTTGTGCATTATGCCTCTCCGACCGGTTGAGCGCCCGCACGCTCGTTTTGTGGGTTGACTTAGGCATACGGAGTTCATCCCTAGTCTAAGCATACGGAGTTCATTCCTAGTCTAAGATCGGATCAGACCGAGGGTTGCGACAGCAAGATCGACAGCACGCAGGGGAGACTGGGCCGATCTCCGGCTTATGCATTTTGCCTCTTCGGCCGACTAAGCGCCCGCACGCCCGTTTCATGGGTTGGCTTAGGCATAGGGAGCTCATTCCATGTCTAAGCCCCAGTCAGACCGAGGGTTATGGTAGCGGGACTGACAACATATAGAGTACGACTGGGCCGATCCCTGACTTGAGCATTATGCCACTTCGACCTACTCAACACCCGAACACTCATTTCGTGCATTGACTTAGGCACACGGAGTTCATTCCCAGTCTAAGATTGGATCGGACCGAGGGTTGCAGTAGCAGGATCGACAGGACGCAGGGAGGGACCGGGCCAATCCTCGACTTATGCATTCTACCTCTACGGCTGGCTGAGCACCTACACGTTCATTTCATGGGTTGGCTTAGGCATACGGAGTTCATTCCATGTCTAAGCATACGGAGTTCATTCCCAATCTAAGATCGGACCGGACCGAGGGTTGTGACAGCAGGACCAGCACAGGATCGACAGCACGCAGGGGGGATCGGGCTGATCTGCGGCTTATGCATTCTGCCTCTTCGATCGGTTGAGCACCCGCACGCTCGTTTCATGGGTTGGCTTAGGCATATGGAGTTCATTCCATGTCTAAGCCCCAGCCGGACAGAGGGTTGTGGTAGCAGGACCGACAGTGGGATCGATAGCACGAAGAGGGGGATCGAGCTGATCCCTGACTTTCACATTATGCCTCTTCAACCGGCCTCTTTGATCGGTTACGCACCCGCACGCTCGTTTCATGGGTTGACTTAGGCATACAGAGTTCATCCCCAGTCTAAGCATACGGAGTTCATTCCCAGTCTAAGATCAAATTGGACTGAGGGTTGAGGGAACAGGACCAGCAGCAGGATCGACAGCACGCAGGGGGGATCGGGCCGATCCTCGGCTTGTGCATTCTGCCTCTCCGGCCTACTGAGCATCTGCACGCTCGTTTCGTGGGTTGGCTTAGGCATACGGAGTTCATTCCCAGTCTAAGATTTTGAGCCACGGTGCACATGCTAGGCTCAGGCATGTGCTGGTGCCACTTTTTTTTTGCCTGGGGCACCATCGTCAGAGCATCGTTGGAGCATCGTCGGAGAGCCTAACCGGCGGCATTGGGGGTTCTCATGATTGGGGGGGCCGAGGGGGTGTGCGCACATGATGTGTGATGGGTGCTAGTACTTGTGTCACGGGCTCCGAGACTTAGAAACCGTGCGGCCTTAGGCTTGGAATCTCCTCTTTTATGCCTAAGTCAACCTAAAACACAAGCGTACGGGCACTAGAACAACGGGAAGGGATGATTACGCAAGTTAAAGGGAAACAGGATAAGAAGGTAGAATTTTGGAAAATGCTCTTGTATTCACTGAAATGGAAGTGTTTGATGGTGTACAAATGAGGGAAAAGCAGCCCTCTATTTACAGTTGAGGCTTCAGCTTACACTTAATGGCAGTATCCCTAGAATAAAGGCTAAAATCATGGGATTATACAGATTACAATCAATCAGGATGCTAACTCCTGATTTTCAGGGTCAACCAAATCTGCCAGGATGCTGCTGCTAATCCTGCCTGCTTCCAAAAGCTTCCCTTGCGTGTCCAGCACCTTGGGCCCTTTTGGATGTGATGCGGGTAGCTTGTATGCTAGGCCTTGGTCTCACGGGCTGGCCTGCAAGTTGGGCGGGCGTTCTGAACTCGTTTGCTAGGCTTTGCGCATAGATACCCGCCAACACGTCTGGTCTGCGGGCCTCAACCTCTAGCTCACCTGCTGGTGCGCCTGACGTGCCTAGCGTGCCCACCCAGGGCGTGACATTCTCCCCCACCTGATTACACAACACTCTTGTTGCATCTTCTGTATGGTACTACCTGATCTGGTCCCTGAACTGCCATAAGTCATCTGCTGGTTCCCAGCTCACCTCACTATCTGAAAGTTCCTTTCAGCGCACCAAGTACTCTTGTCTTGGCTGATAGTTCTTCCGTCTCACCTCCCGATCAGCTATGATGCTGTGGTCCTTCTTCTCATATGAGGCCCTTTCCCAATGGCGTACGCTTTGACTCTGCCCATCCTGGATCTCCCTCATTCTCATGGAATGGCTTGAGCATGCTCACATGGAACACCAGGTGTACCCTCGGCTTGGGTGGCATATCCAGCTTGTAGGCAACCTAGCCTACCCTCTTGACTACTCGGAAAGGTCCCTCATATCTCTGGACTAGGCCTTTGTGCAGCCCCCTATGGTGCACAATGGGATGCAGCTTCACCAACACCAAGTTTCCAACCTGGAACTGCACGTCCCACCTATTCTGGTTTGCCCACTTCTTCGACCTCTTGGCCGCCTTGTGTAGACAAACTCTGGCCAAGTCAGTTTGCTTCTGCCATGCCTTGGCAAATTGTTTGCTGCTAGATTTGGCCCTGTATAACCTGCAGCAATCGAACCAGGTGTTAGTGGTTGTTGCCCTATCACAACCTCAAATGGGCTCTAGTTCGTTACCTCGCTCCTTTGCAAGTTGTAGGAAAACTACGCAATATCTAGCAGCTTTGGCTAGTCTCTTTGTATGGCACTCACATAGTGCCTGAGGTAGACCTCCAATAGTCCATTCACTTATTCTGTCTGCCCATCGGTTTGCGAATGCATGCTGGTGGAAAAGTTTAAGTCTGACCCCAACAGCTTGAACAACTCAATCTAGAACCTACCCGTGAAATGCCCGTCCTGATCACTAACAATGGTCCTCGGCACTCCCTAGTACTTAACCATGTTCTTCAAGAACAATCGAGCTACCTCCTCGGTTGGGCACTCCTTGGTTGCTGGAATGAAGATTCCATACTTGGAAAACCTGTCCACCACTACCATGATGCTTCCAAACCCTTCTGCTTTGGGTAAACCGACTATAAAGTCCAGAGAAACACTCTTCCATGGTTGCTCTGGCATTGGCAATGGCTTCAAGAGATCGTCTGATTTCTTGAGCTCCACTTTGTCCTGTTGGCACACAAGACAAGTCTTCACATAAGCTTCCATATCATCCCTCATGTGCGGCCAGTAGTACCGATCCTCGATCAACGCCAAGGTACGGCTCACTCCGGGGTGTCCAGGCCACCTTGAATCATGGCATTCTTGCAAAACTTCCTTGCGAAGCTTTCTGTGCTGCAGCACAAAAATCTACTTCCCTTGGTGTACAGCAAGCCATCCTATAACCAAAACCACCTAGTCTTACCTTGCTGGGTGTACTCCATCAAAGCCTTGGTTGTAGGATCATGTGCAAGTCCCTCCTTGATGTGCGGCACCAGTGACCCCTCTGGTTGGCTAATGGCAGCAAGGTTAGCCTTCCTACTTAGGGCCACTAGGTTCACCCGCCCCGACTTTTACTCCATCTGGAAATCAAATTCTGCAAGAAAATCTTGCCATCTCACCTGCTTGAGGGACAACTTCTTCTACATCTGGAAGTAGCTGGTCGCCACATTGTCTGTCCTAACCACGAACTTTGACCCCAACAAGTAATGGCGCCAAGTGTGCAAGCAGTGCACCACTGCAGTCATCTCTTTCTCTTGGACCGTGTACTTACGCTCACTCTCGTTCAGCTTCCTGCTCTCGAACGCGATTGGACATCCCTCCTACATCAACACGCCTCTTATGACAAAGTTTGATGCATCCGTATGCACCTCATACGGCTTGGCATGGTCTGGTAAGGCCAAGACTGGCTCCTCGATCACAGTCCACTTCAACCTGTCAAAGGCTTCCTGGCACCCTGTGCTCCACTCCCATGCTTTCCCTTTCTTGAGCAAGTCAGTCAATGGCGTGGCTATTGCTGAGTGACCTTTGATGAAGTGCCTATAGTAGTTGACCAACCCAAGGAACGATCTCAACTCAGTGACCTTGGCTGGCGGTTGCCACTCCAGGATGGCATGTATCTTGCCTTCATCCATGCGTATCCTGCCACCTCCCACTATGTGGCCAAGGAATGTGATCTTCTGCTGGGCGAATGAGCACTTCTCCCTCTTGACAAATAGCTTGTACACCCACAACACCTCGAACACCTGTCTCAAGTGGTCTACATGCTCTCCCAAAGTCTGACTGTAGATCACAATGTCATCCAAATAAACCATAACAAATCGATCAAGGAATGACTGAAGTACCTTGTTCATAAGGGTATAGAATGTTGCTGAGACATTCGTGAGTCTAAAAGGCATCATAAAGAACTCAACGAACCATACCGAGTGACACATGCTATCTTTGGCTCATCTCCTTCCGTGATCCTGACTTGATAGTAGCCTGACCTCAAATCCAGCTTGGTGAACCACCTTGCGCTCCCAAGTTGATCGAATAAGTCTGCAATGAGTGGGATGGGGTACTTGTTCTTGATGGTCAGCTTGTTCAAAGCCCGATAGTGTATGCACAACTGCAACGACCCATCATGCTTGCGCTGAAATAGAACCGATGCACCATAGGGTGCCTTCGATGGCCTGATGAAGCCAGCATAAACTAACTCTTTGAACTGCTTCCTCAACTCTTCCAACTCTGGTGGAGACATTTGGTAAGAGGCTCTAGCTGGTGGCTTAGCCTCGGACACCAGCTCAATCTTGTGGTCCACCTTCCTCTTAGATGGTAGCTTGCTAGGTAGCTTTGCGGGCATCACATCACTAAAAGTCTTCAGCACCTTTAGCACCTCCAAGGGTGACTCGATCTCCTTCTCCCTTGGCTCATCATATTTCAGGGCTGCCAAAAAGGTGTCTTCTTGTCTGCTTACCACCTTGGAAAATTGGATGGCTGACACCACCCGTGACCCAACTCCAGACCCTCTCCATAATGGCACTAGGCATTGGCACCATGCATCCAAGATGCAAACACAATCAGCAAAAGGCACAAGGAGGGCATTAATCCGAACAAGGAAATCCAACCCAATCACAAACTCATAGTCGTCAAGGGGTATTACCTCAATGGTCTCCTTGCCTTTCCAGTCTCCAAGCTGCAACTCCACTCCCCGCGCTACTCCAATGGCTGGAACTTCCTTGGAGTTCACCGTTTTGATGGTACCAGTCCCTTTCTACACCTTTAGTCCGAGCTTCCATGCTCTATCACCTAAAATAAAAAAAAGGTGAGGCACCTATGTCCACCAGTGCACTCACCTTCTGACCTGCAACCATCAGATCCGCAAACATCAAGCCCTTTGGCTTGCAGCTCCCCTTACTCTAGACAACATTGAGCACCAACGACCCAAGCTTTGCTGCCCCTGACTCTGGCTCCTCGTCAGACTCATTGTCTATAGCAGCCAGCTTGCCCTTCTGTGGGTAATTATGAGCTATGTGGCTCTCTCCACATACGTAGGATGTTGGTGGCTCTCGGTCCCCCTTTGCTTTCCACTTGCCTGCTAGTGGCTTCCTCTCGCCATCCTTGGTTGAACGGTCTCGGTCTCTATCCTTGGACTCTCGATCATGGTCCTTCCCCTTGGACTGCTTCTTCCGATCCTTATCATCCCTGCCCTTACCCTTGGGCTTGGTAGACTCAAACTTGTTCAGAGGCTTGAACTCTATCAAGGCCTCGACAGTAGTCATGGCTTTAGCCAAGTCATGAACTCCTCTCATTTGTAGCTCATGCTTCACACATGGCTTCAGCCCATCCATGAAAGCAAATAAGGAGTCCTTCTCACCTAGATCCGAGATCTGTAACATTAGTTCAGAGAATTTTTGGACATACTCCCTTATGTCCCCTTGCTGGCTCAGCCTGCACAACTTTGCCCGTGCCTCATCATCGGCATACTCTAGGTAAAATTGTTCTCTGAACTCCTTTTGGAACTCTGCCCAGGTTCCAATCTTGGTGCTCCCACGCCTGACATCATCACACCTGCACCTCTACCACAATAAGGCTACATCAGTGAGATACATAGCAGCGGTGCTTACCTTTATCACCTCATCTTGCATGCCCATGGCCTGAAAGTACTGCTCCATACCCCAAAGGTAGTTATCTACTTCCTTGGCACCCCTAGTCCCATTGAACTCTTTAGGCTTGGGGACATCCAATCTGGACTTGGACACTCCAGCAAACATGCCATTCCTAATGGCAGTCTTGCAAGCAACGAGCTCACTGCTAAGCTCCTCCATCTGCTGGCGCATGGCCTCCATGCCATCGTGTAAGGTCAGCACTTTAGCCTCCAAGGTCTGATTCTTTTGGGTGAACACATCCAAGCCTTTGTTGAGAGCAGCTTGCAGCTCACTTTGGATCTCCACCCCCATGGAGTCTAGCGATGCAATGTGAGTCTCTACCCCCTTAAGCTTCTCCCCCATGTTGCCCATGGTCACTTCCACCTTGGCCAGCCTACCGTCCATGGTAGACCAGATATCTCTAGAACTGGCTTTCCTCCCTCTTCCACGTCCATGCTCCTAGGCCTCTGGTTGTTGGTTAGCAACATCACTTTGGGATGCCATCTCCTCTAACCTACACAACATAAACACGCAGAATCGAACTTGCTCTGATACCAACTGTCACGGGCTCCGACCTTAGACTCAGAAACCATGCGGCCTTAGGCTTTGAATCTCCTCCTTTAAGCCTAAGTCAGCCTAAAACACAAGCGTACGGGCACTAGAACAACAGGAAGGGCTGATTACGCAAGTTAAAGAGAAACAGGATAAGAAGGCAGAATTCTAGAAATGCTCTTGTATTCACTGAAACAGGAAGTGTTTGATGGTGTACAAATGAGGGAGGAGCAGCCCTCTATTTATAGTTAAGGCTCCAGCTTACACTTAATGGCAATAACCCTAGAATAAAGGCTAAAATCATGGGATTATACAGATTACAATCAATCAGGATGCTAACTCCTGATTTTTAGGGTCAACCAAAATTGCCAGGATGCTGCTGCTGATCCTGCCTGCTTCCATAAGCTTCCCTTGCGTGTCCAGCACTTTGGGCCCTTCTAGATGTGGTACGACAGCTTGTATGCCAGGCCTTGGTCTCACGGGCTGGCCTGCAAGTTGGGCGGGCGTTCTGAACTCGTTTGCTAGGCTTTACGTGCAGATACCCGCCAGCACGCCTGGTCTACGGGCCTCAACCTCTGGCTCGCCTGCTGGTGTGCCTGATGTGCCTGATGTGCCTGGCGTGCCTGCCCAGGGCATGACACTTGACCCTTGTATTGGCCCCTTATCCCTCATCAAACCTTGAGAACTCAGACCCCCTTAAAGAGCATTTGAGATTTTATAGGTTTGCTGCCAGTAGCCATTAAAGTGTCTGAAATAGGGACACTTTTTTCAAACGGCCACAAAATCTTCTCCACTTCGAGTTTTCAGCTGAATGTGTTTGTGCATGCCAACAAAAATACAAGGATCACCTCAACCAAATTTGGGGACAAAACTCTTTCTAAAAAAATTTTAAAAAATCCCGAACCGTAAAAAGTTTTGAAAATCGTGAAAAATAGAAAACAGGTCGTCTTGCCATGAAACTTCACATGAAGGCTTAGGGAACCATTGTATGAATTTACAAGCCATAAAAAAGGTATTGGCATGGTAGAAATATGAAGATGTGCTTGAACCCACCTACCACCCGTTCGATCCCCGGCTTGCGCATCCTGCCTCTCTGGTTGGCTAAGCGCCCGCACCCTCATTTCATGGGTTGACTTAGGCATACGGAGTTCATCCCCAGTCTAAGCATACGAAGTTCATTCCCAGTCTAAGATTGGATCAGACTGAGGGTTACGGCAGCAGGATCGGTAGCACCCAGGGGGGACCGAGCCAATTGTCGGCTTGCGCATTCTGCCTCTCCGACCAGCTGAGCACCCGCACGCCCGTTTCATGGGTTGGCTTAGGCATAGGGAGTTCATTCCATGTCTAAGCCCTAGCGGATCGAGGGTTGTGCCAGCGGGACCGACAGCATGCAGAGGGGGATTGGACCGATCCCCGGCTTGCACATTATGCCTCTCCGATCGGCTCAGTGCCCGTACGATCATTTCGTGGGTTGACTTAGGCATACGGAGTTCATTCCCAGTCTAAGATCGGATCGGACCGAGGGTTGCAGCAGTAGGATCGACAGCACGCAAGGGGGACCAAGCTGATCCCCGGCTTGCGGATTTTGCCTCTCCGGTTGGCTGAGCGCCCGCACGCTCGTTTCATGGGTTGGCTTAGGCATACGGAGTTCATTCAATGTCTAAGCATACAGAGTTCATTCCCAGTCTAAGATCAGACCGAATCGAGGGTTGCGACAGCAGGACTAGCAGCAAGATCGACAGCACGCAAGGGGGACCGGGTCGATCCCCGACTTGCACATTCTACCTCTTCGGTCGGCTGAACGCCCACACGCTAGTTTGTGGGTTTGCTTAGGCATACAGAGTTCATTCCATGTCTAAGCCCTAGTTGAACCTAGGGTTGTGGCAGTAGGACCAGCATCGGCAGCACGCAGAGGGGGACCGGGTCGATCCCTGGCTTATGTATTACGCATCTCCGGTTGACTGAGCACCCACACACTCGTTTCATGGGTTGACTTAGGCATACGCAGTTCATCCGCAGTCTCGGCATACGGAGTTCATTCCAGTCTAAGATCCAACCAGACTGAGGGTTACGGTAGCAGGATCGGCAGTACGCAGAGGGGACCAGGCCGATCCCCGACTTGCACATTCTGCCTTTTCGGCTGGCTGAGCACCCGCACGCCCGTTTCGTGGGTTGGCTTAGGCATAGGGAGTTCATTCCATGTCTATGCCCTAGTCAGACCAAGGGTTGTGGCAGTCAGATAGGCAGCATGCAGAGGGGGACCGAGTCGTTCCCCACTTGTGCATTATGCCTCTCCCGCTGGTTCAGCGCCCGCACGCTCATTTTATGGGTTGACTTAGGCATACGGAGTTCATTCCCAGTCTAAGATCGGACTGGACCGAGGGTTGCGGTAGCAAGATCGACAGAACATAGGGTGGGATCAGGCTGAACCCTGGCATACACATTCTACCTCTCCGACCGGCTGAGCGCCCATATGCTCGTTTCGTGGGTTGGCTTAGGCATACGGAGTTCATTCCATGTCTAAGCATACGGAGTTCATTCACAGTCTAAGATCAGATCGGAGCGAGCATTGCGGCAGTAGGACCAGTAGGAAGATCGGTAGCACACAGGCGGGGACCGGGTCGATCCCCGGCTTGCGCATTCTGCCTTTCTGACCGACTGAATGCCCGCATGCTCGTTTCATGGGTTGGCTTAGGCATACAGAGTTCATTCCATGTCTAAGCCCCAGCCAGACCGAGGGTTGTGGCAGCAGGATCTGCAGCGGGATCGACAGCACGCAGAAGGGGATCAGGTTGATCCCCAGCTTGTGCATTATGCCTCTCCGACCAGCCTCTCCGGTCGGTTGAACGCCCGCACGCTCGTTTCATTGGTAGACTTAAGCATACGGAGTTCATCCCCAGTCTAAGCATACGAAGTTCATTCCCAGTCTAAGATTGGATCAAACCGAGGGTTGTGGCAGCAGGATCGACAGCACGCAGGGGTGACCAGGCCAGTCCCAGGCTTGTGCATTCTGCCTCTCCGGCTGGCTGAGCGCCCGCACGCCTATTTCATGGGTTGGCTTAGGTATAGGGAGTTCATTCCATGTCTAAGCCCCAGCCAGACCAAGGGTTGTGGCAGTGGGACGGGCAGCACGGAAAGGGTTACCGGGTCGATCCCCGACTTGCGCATTATGCCTCTTCGATCGACGCAGCACATGCACGCTCGTTTCATGGGTTGACTTATGCATACGAAGTTCATTCCCAGTCTAAGATCAGACCAGATCGAGGGTTACTGCTGCAAGATCGACAGCACGCAAGGGCGGATCGGGTCGATCCGCGACTTGCGTATTTTGCCTCTCTACCCTGTTGAGCGCTCGCACGCTCGTTTCGTGGGTTGGTTTAGGCATACGGAGTTCATTCCATGTCTAAGCATACGGAGTTCAATCCCAATCTAAGATTTTGAGCCACGGTGCACATGCTACGCTCAGGCATGCGCTGGTGCCGCATTTTTTTTGCCTGGGGCACCATCACCGGAGCATCGTCGGAGAGCCTAACCGGCGGCATTGAGGGTTCCGATGATTGGGGGGATGGCGGGTATGCGCACATGATGTGAGATGGGTGCTGGTACTTGGCCCTTATATTGGCCCCCTATCCCTCATCAAACCTTGAGAACCCACACCCTCTTAAAGAGCATTTGAGATTTTATAGGTTTTCTGCCAGTAGCCATTAAAGTGTCTGAAATGGGGACACTTTTTTCAAATGGTCACAAAATCTTCTCTGCTTCGAGTTTTTAGCTGACTTTTTTTGTGGCTTCCAAGAAAAATACCAGGATCACCTCTACCAAATTTGGGGACAAAACTCTTTCTAAAAAAATTTTAAAAAATCTCGAACCGTAAAAAGTTTTGAAAATCATGAAAAATAGAAAACGGGTCGTCTTGCCATGAAACTTCACATGAAGATTTAGGGGACCATTGTATGAATTTACAAGCCATAAAAATGGCATTGGCACAACAAAAAAATGAAGATGTGCTTGAACCCACCTACCACCCGTTCGATCCCCGGCTTGCGCATCCTGCCTCTCTGGTCGGCTAAGTGCCCGTACGCTCGTTTCATGGGTTAACTTAGGCGTACGGAGTTCATCCCCAGTCTAAGCATACGGAGTTCATTCCCAGTCTAAGATCAGACTGGATCAAGGGTTGCAACAGCAGGATCGGCAGCACGCAGAGTGTACCGGGCTGATCCCCAGCTTGCGCATTCTGCCTCTCCAGTCGGCTGAGTGCCCGCACACCTGTTTCGTGGGTTGGCTTAGGCATAGGGAGTTCATTCCATGTCTAAGCCCCAGCCAGATCGAGGGTTGTGGCAGCGAGACTGGCAGCACGCAAAGGGGGACTGGGCCAATCCCTTGCTTGTGCATTATGCCTCTCCGGTCAGCTCAACGCCCGCACGCTCGTTTCGTGGGTTGACTTAGGCATACAGAGTTTATTCCCAGTCTAAGATCGGATCAGACCAAGGGTTACGGTAGTAAGATCGACAGCACACAGGGGGGACCGAAATGATCCCTGACTTGCGCATCTGCCTCTCTGGCATGCTGAGCGCCTGCACACTCATTTCGTGGGTTGGCTTAGGCATATCGAGTTCATTCCATGTCTAACCATACAGAGTTCATTCCCAGTCTAAGATCAGATCAGACCGAGGGTTACGGCAGCAGGACCAGCAATAGGATCGACAGCACGCAGGGGGGACCGGGTCGATCCCCGGCTTGTGCATTCTGCCTTTCTGACCGGCTGAGCGCCTGCATACTCATTTTGTGGGTTGGCTTTGGCATACGGAGTTCATTCCATGTCTAAGCCCCAGCCAGACAGAGGGTTGTGGCAGCAGGACTGGCAACGGGATTGGCAGCATGCAGAGGGGGACCGGGCTAATCCTCGACTTATGCATTATGCCTCTCCGGCCGGCTGAGTGCCCGCACGCTCATTTCGAGGGTTAACTTAGGCATATGGAGTTCATCCCCAGTCTAGGATCGGATCGGACTGAGGGATGCGCCAGTAGGATTGGCAGCACACAAAGGGGATCGAGCCAATCCCTGGCTTGCACATTCTACCTCTCTGCCCGACTGAGCGCATGCACGCTCGTTTCATGGGTTGACTTAGGCATATGGAGTTCATTCCTAGTCTAAGAATACGGAGTTCATTCCTAGTCTAAGATCAGACCGAACCAAGGGTTGCAGCAGTAGGATCGACAGCACGTAAGGGGGATCAAGCCGATCCTCGGCTTGCGCATTCTGCCTCTCCGACCGGTTGAGCGCATGCATGCCCATTTCGTGGGTTGGCTTAGGCATAGGGAGTTCATTCCATATCTAAGCCTCATCCAGACTGAGGGTTGTGGCAGCAGGACTGGCAGCATGCAGAGGGGGGTCGGGCTGATCCTCGGCTTGCGCATTATGCCTCTTCGGTCGGCTCAACGCCCGCACGCTCGTTTCATGGGTTGACTTATGCATACAGAGTTCATTCCCAGTCTAAGATTGGATCGGACCGAGGGTTGCAGCAACAGGACCGACAGCATACAGGGCAGGTCCGGGCCGATCCTCGGCTTGCGCATTCTGCCTCTTCGATCGGTTGAGCACCTGTATGCTCTTTTCGTGGGTTGGCTTAGGCGTACGGGTTCATTCCATGTCTAAGCATACGGAGTTCATTCCTAGTCTAAGATTTTGAGCCACGATGCACATGCTGGGCTTGGGCAAGTGCTGGTGCCACATTTTTTTCGCCCGGGGCACCATCATCGGAGCATCATCGAAGAGCCGAACCGACGGCATTGGGGGTTCCGACGATTGGGGGGGTTGGGGGGTGTGCACACATGATGTGTGATGGGTGCTGGTGCTTGGCCCTTATATTGGCCCCCTGTCCATCATCAAACCTCGAGAACTCACACCCCCTTAAAGAGCTTTTGAGATTTTATAGGTTTGCTGCCAGTAGCCATTAAAGTATCTGAAATGGGGATACTTTTTTCAAACGATCACAAAATCTTCTCCACTACGAGTTTTTAGCTGAATTTTTTTGTGCATGCCAACAAAAATACAAGGATCACCTCTACCAAATTTAGGGACAAAACTCTAAGTAAAAAAATTTTAAAAAATCTCGAACCGTAAAAAGTTTCAAAAATCATGAAAAATAAAAAACGGGTCGTCTTGCAACGAAACTTCACATGAAGGCTTAGGGGACCATTGTATGAATTTACAAGCCATAAAACTGGCATTGGCATGGCAGAAATATGAAGATGTGCTTGAACCCACCTACCACCAGTTCGATCCCCAGCTTGCGCATTCTACCTCTCCGGCCGGCTGAGCGCCCGCACGTTCGTTTGGTTGGTTGGCTTAGGCATACGGAGTAAATTCCCAGTCTAAGATTCCGAGCCACGGTGCACATGCTGGGCTCGGGCATGTGCTGGTGCCGCTTTTTTTTCACCCGGGGCACCATCGCCGGAGGGTCACCGAAGCATCGCCAGAGAGCCTAACCGGCAGCATTGGGGGTTTCGACGATTGGGGGGGTCAAAGGGTGTGCGCACATGATGTGAGATGGGTGCTGGTACTTGGCCCTTATATTGGCCCCCTATCTCTCATCAAACCTTGAGAACTCACACCCCCTTAAACAGCATTTGAAATTTTATAGGTTTGCTGCCAGTAGCCATTAAAGTGTCTGAATTGGGGACACTTTTTTCAAACGGTCACAAAATCTTTTCCACTTCGAGTTTTTAGCTGAATTTTTTTATGCATGCCAAAAAAAATACAAGGATCAGCTCTACCAAATTTAGGGACAAAACTATTCCTAAAAAAATTTTAAAAAATCCTAAACCGCAAAAAGTTTTAAAAATCATGAAAAATAGAACACGGGTCGTCTTGCCACGAAACGTCACGTGAAGGCTTAGGGGACCATTGTATGAATTTACAAGCCATAAAAATGGCATTGGCATGGCAGAAATATGAAGATGTGCTTGAACTCACCTACCACCCGTTCGATCCCCAGCTTGCACATCCAACCTCTCTGGTCGACTGAGCGCCCGCAGGCTCGTTTTGTGGGTTGACTTAGGCATACGGAGTTCATCCCCAGTATAAGCATACAGAGTTCATTCCCAGTCTAAGATCGGACAGGACCGAGGGTTGCGATAGCAGGATCGGCAGCACGCAGGGGGGACCGGGTCGATCCTGGCTTACGCATTCTGCCTCTCCGGCCGACTGAGCGCCCGCACGCCCGTTTCATGGGTTCGCTTAGGCATAGGGAGTTCATTCCATGTCTAAGTCCCATACAAATCCAGAGTTGTGCTAGCGGGATTGGCAGCACGCAGAAAGGGACCGGTCCGATCCCCGACTTGCGCATTATGCCTCTCCGATCGGCTCAGCGCCTGCACGCTCGTTTCGTGGGTTGACTTAGGCATACGGAGTTCATTCCCAGTCTAAGATTGGACTGGACTAAGGGTTGCGGTAGCAGGATCGACAGCACGCAGGGGGGACCGGGTCGGTGCCCGGCTTGCGCATTCTGCCTGTCCAGTCGGCTGAGCGCCTGCACGTTCATTCCGTGGGTTGGCTTAGGCATACGGAGTTCATTCCATGTCTAAGCATACGGAGTTCATTCCCAGTCTAAGTTCAGACAGGACCAAGGGTTGCGACAGCAGGACCAGCAGCAGGATCGACAACACGCAGGGGGTATCGGTCCGATCCCCGTCTTGTGCATTCTGCCTCTCCGGCCGGCTGAGCGCCCACACGCCCGTTTCATGGGTTGGCTTAGGCATAGGGAGTTCATTCCATGTCTAAGCCCTAGCTGAACCAAGGGTTGTGGCAGCGGGATCGGCAGCACGCAGAGGGGGACCGGGCCGATCCCCGGCTTGTGCATTATGCCTTTTCTGCCAGCTCAACGCCCGCACGCTCGTTTCGTGGGTTGACTTATGCATATGGAGTTCATTCCCAGTCTAAGATTGGACCAGACCGAGGGTTGCGATAGCAGGATCGACAGCACGCAGGGGGGACCGGGTCGGTCCCCGACTTGCACTTTCTACCTCTCTGGGCGGCTGAGCGCCCCGCACGCTCGTTTCATGGGTTGGCTTAGGTATACGGAGTTCATTCCTTGTCTAAGCATACAGAGTTCATTCCCACTATAAGATCGAACCAGACCGAGGCTTGCGACAGCAAGACCAGCAGCACACAGGGGGGACCGGGTCGATCCCCGTCTTGTGCATTCTGCCTCTTCGACCGGCTGAGCGCCCGCATGCCCGTTTCATGGGTTGGCTTAGGCATAGGCAGTTCATTCCATGTCTAAGCATATGGAGTTCATTCCCAGTCTAAGATTTTGAGCCACGGTGCACATGCTGGGCTCGAGCATGTGCTGGTGCGACATTTTTTTCACCCGGGGCACCATCGTCGAAGCATCTCCGTAGCTTCACCGGAGAGCCTAACCGATGGCATTGGGGGTTCCGATGATTGGGGGGCCAGAGGGTGTTCACACATGATGTGCAATGGGTGCTGTACTTGGCCCTTATATTGCACCCCTATCCCTCATCAAACCTCGAGAACTCACACCCCCTTAAAGAGCATTTGAGATTTTATAGGTTTGCTGCTAGTAGCCATTAAAGTGTCTGAAATAGGGACACTTTTTTCAAACGATCACAAAATCTTCTCCACTTCGAGTTTTTCGCTGAATTTTTTTTTTGCATGCTAAAAAAATATACGAGGATCACCTCTACCAAATTTGGGGGCAAAACTATTTCTAAAAAAATTTTCAAAAATCACGAACCGTAAAAAGTTTTGAAAATCATGAAAAATAGAAAACTGGTTATCTTGCCATGAAACTTCACATGAAGGCTTAGGGGACCATTGTATGAATTTACAAGCCATGAAAATGGCATTGGCACGGCAAAAATATGAAGATGTGCTTCAACCCACCTACCACTCGTTCGATCCCCAGCTTCTGTATCCTGCCTCTCTGGTCGGCTGAGCGCCCGTACACTCGTTTCGTGGGCTGACTTAGGCATACGGAGTTCATCCCCAATCTAAGCATACATAGTTCAGTCCCAGTCTAAGATCGAACTGAACTGAGGGTTGCGGTAGTAGGATCGATAGCACACAGGGGGATCGGGCCAATCCCAGGCTTGCGCATTCTGCCTCTCCGGCTGGCTGAGCGCCCACACGCCCGTTTCGTAGGTTGGCCTAGGCATAGGGAGTTTATTCCATGTCTAAGCCCTAGCCGGATCAAGGGTTGTGGCAGCGGTACCTGCAGCACGTAGAGAGGGACTGAGTCGATCCTCGGCTTACGCATTATGCCTCTCGGTCGGCTTAGCGCCCGCACGCTCATTTCGTGGGTTGACTTAGGCATACGAAGTTCATTCCCAGTCTAAGATCAGACCAGACCGAGGGTTGTGGTAGGAAGATTGACAGCATGCAGGGGGGATCTAGTCGGTCCCCAGCTTGCGCATTCTGCCTCTTCGCCCGGTTGAGCACCTGCACGCTCGTTTCATGGGTTGGCTTAAACATGCGGAGTTCATTCCATGTGTAAGCATACGGAGTTCATTCCATGTGTAAGCATACGGAGTGAGGATTGCGGTAGCAAGGCCAGCAGCAGGATCGACAACACATAGGGGGATCGGGCCAATCCCCGGCTTGCGCATTCTATCTCTCTAGTCGGCTGAGTGCCTGCACGCTCATTTTATGGGTTGGCTTAGTCATACGGAGTTCATTCCATGTCTAAGCCCCAGCCTGGCAGCAGGACCGACAGCGGGATCGGCTGCACGTAGAGGGGGACCGGGCTAATCCTCGGCTTATGCATTATGCCTCTCCGGTCGGTTGAACACACGCACACTCATTTTGAGGGTTAACTTAGGCGTACAGAGTTCATCCCCAGTCTAAGATCAGATCGAACTGAGGGATGCGGTAGTAGGATCAGTAGCACACAGGAGGGATCGGGCCAATCCCTGGCTTGCGCATTCTGCCTCTCCGACCGACTGAACGCCCACACGTTCATTTCATAGGTTGGCTTAGGCATAGCGAGTTCACTCCATGTCTAAGCCCCAGCCAGACTGAGGGTTGTGGCAGTGGGACCGACAGCACACAGAAGGGGATCGGGCCAATCCCCGGCTTGTGCATTTTGCCTCTCCGACCAGCTGAGCGCCTGCATGCTCGTTTCATGGGTTGGCTTAGGCATACGAAGTTCATTCCATGTCTAAGCATACGGAGTTCATTCCAGTATAAGATTTTGAGCCATGGTGCACATGCTGGGCTCAGGCAGGTGCAGGTGCCGCATGTTTTTCACTTGGGGCAGCATCGCCGGAGCATCGTCGGAGAGCCTAACCGGTGGCATTGGGGGTTCCGACGATTGGGGGGTCGGGGGGTGTGCGCACATGATGTGCGATGGGTGCTGGTACTTGGCCCTTATATTGGCCCCCTATCCCTCATCAAACCTTGAGAACTCACACCCCCTTAAAGAGCATTTGAGATTTTGTAGGTTTGCTACCAGTAGCCATTAAAGTGTCTGAAATGGGGACACTTTTTTCAAACGGTCACAAAATCTTCTCCACTTCGAGTTTTTACCTAAATTTTTTTGTGCATGCCAAAAAAATATACAAGGATCACCTCTACCAAATTTGGGGGCAAAACTATTTCTAAAAAATTTTAAAAAAATCTCGAACCGTGAAAACTTTCAAAAATTGAGAAAAATAGAAAACGGGTCGTCTTGCCACGAAACTTCACATGAAGGCTTAGGGGACCATTTTATGAATTTACAAGCCCTAAAAATGGCATTGGCATGGCAAAAATATGAAGATGTGCTTGAACCCACCTACCACCCGTTTGATCCTCGACTTGCGCATCCTGTCTCTCTGGTCGGCTGAGCGCTCGCATGCTCGTTTCGTGGGTTGACTTAGGCATACGAAGTTCATCCCCAGTCTAAGCATACGGAGTTCATTCCAAGTCTAAGATCAGACTGGACCGAGGGTTGCGACAGCAGGATTGACAGCACGCAGGGGGGACCGAGTCTATCCCCGGCTTGTGTCTTTTGCCTCTCTGGCCGACTGAGCACCCGCGTACCCGTTTCGTGGGTTAGCTTAGGCATAGGGAGTTCATTCCATGTCTAAGCCCCAGCAGGACAGAGGGTTGTGGCAGAGGGGGACATGGTCGATCCCTAGCTTGCGAATTATGCCTCTCCGGTCTGCTCAACGCCCATACGCTCGTTTTGTGGGTTGACTTAGGCATATGGAGTTCATTCCCAGTCTAAGATCGAACCGGACTGAGGGTTGCAGTAGCAGGATCGATAGCACGTAAGGGGGGGTCAGACCGGTCCCCGGCTTGCGCATTTTGCCTTTTCGGTCGGTTGAGCGCCCGTTCCCTCGTTTCGTGGGTTGGCTTAGGTATACGGAGTTTATTCCATATCTAAGCATACGGAGTTCATTCCCAGTCTAAGATCGGAAGGGACTGAGGGTTGCGGCAGCAGGACCAGCAGCAGGATCGGTAGCAGAACCAGCAGGGGGGATCGAGCCAGTCCCCGACTTGCGTATTCTACCTCTCTGGCTAGTTGAGCGCCCGTACACTTGTTTCATGGGTTGGCTTAGGCATACGGAGTTCATTCCATGTCTAAGCCCCAACCGGACCGAGGGTTGTGGCAGCAGGACCAACAGCGGGATCGACAGCACGTAAAGAGGGATCGGGCTGATCCTCGGCTTGTGCATTATGACTCTCCAGTCGGCTGAGCGCCCACGCGCTCATTTCGAGGGTTGACTTAGGCACACGGAGTTCATCCCCACTCTAAGATCAGACCGGACTGAGGGTTGCGACAGTAGGATCGATAGCACGCAGGGGGACAAGCCGATCCCCGGCTTGCGTATTCTGCCTCTCCGGTCGGCTAAGCACCTGCATGCCTGTTTTGTGTGTTGGCTTAGGCATAGGGAGTTCATTCCATGTCTAAGCCCCAGCTGGACCGGGGGTTGTGGCAGCGGGACCGGCAACACGTAGAGAGGGATCGAGTCGATCCTCGGCTTGCGCATTATGCCTCTTCGGCCGGTTCAGCGCGCGCACACTCATTTTGTGGGTTGACTTATGCATACGAAATTCATTCCCAGTCTAAGATCGGACCGGACCGAGGGTTGCGGTAGCAGGATCGACAGCACGCAGGGGGGGACTGGGTCGATCCCCGACTTGTGCATTCTGCCTCTCCGACCGACTGAGCACCCGCACGCTCGTTTCGTGGGTTGGCTTATGCATACGGAGTTCATTCCATGTCTAAGCATACAGAGTTCATTCCATGTCTAAGCATACGGAGTTCATTCCATGTCTAAGATCAGACCAAATCGAGGGTTGCGGCAGCAGGACCAACAGCAGGATCGACAGCACGCAAGGGGGGACGGGGCCGATCCCCGGCTTGCGTATTCTGCCTCTTCGACCGGCTGAGCGTTCACACGCTTGTTTCGTGGGTTGGCTTAGGCATACGGAGTTCATTCCATGTTTAAGCCCTAGTCGGACCGAGGGTTGTGGCAGCAGGACCGGTAGCGGGATCGACAGCACGTAGAGGGGGATTGGGTCGATCCCTGGCTTGCGCATTCTACCTCTTCGGTCGGGTGAGTGCCCGCACGCTCGTTTCATGGGTTGACTTAGGCATACGGAGTTCATCCCTGGTCTAAGCATACAGAGTTCATTCCCAGTCTAGGATCGGACCGGACCGAGGGTTGCGGTAGCAGGATCGACAGCACGCAGGGGGGATCGGGCCGATCTTTGACTTGCGTATTCTGCCTCTTCGACCGGTTGAGTGCTCGCACGCCCGTTTCGTGGGTTGGCTTAGGCATAGGGAGTTCATTCCATGTCTAAGCCCCAGCCGGACTGAGGGTTTTGGTAGCGGGACCAGCAGCACTCAGAGGTGGACCGAGCCAATCCTCGGCTTGCGCATTATGCTTCTTCAACCGGCTCAGTGCCCGCACGCTCATTTCGTGGGTAGACTTATGCATACGCAGTTCATTCCCAGTCTAAGATCGGACCGGACCAGGGGTTGTGGCAGCAGGATCGATGGCACACATGGGGGGACTGGGTCGATCCCCAGTTTGCACATTCTGGCTCTCCGACCGGCTGAATGCCCGCACACTCGTTTCATGAGTTGGCTTAGGCATACGGAGTTCATTCCATGCCTAAGCATACGAAGTTCATTCCCAGTCTAAGATTTTGAGCCACGGTGCACATACTAGGCTCGGGTATGTGCTGGTGCCGCATTTTTTTCACCCGGGGCACCATCATCGGAGCATCGTCGAAGAGCTTAACCGACACCATTGGGGGTTCCAGCGATTGGGGGGCCGGGGGGTGTGCACACATGATGTGCGATGCGTGCCGGTACTTGGCCCTTATAGTAGCCCCCTATCCCTCATGAAACCTCGAGAACTCACACCCCCTTAAAGAGCATTTGAGATTTTGTAGGTTTGCTGCTAGTAGCCATTGAAGTGTCTGAAATGGGGACACTTTTTTCAAACGGTCACAAAATCTTCTCCACTTCGAGTTTTTAGCTGAATTTTTTTGTGCATGCCAACAAAAATACAAGGATCACCTCTACCAAATTTGGGGCAAAACTCTTTCTAAAAAATTTTAAAAAATCCCGAATCGTAAAAAGTTTCAAAAATCATGAAAAATAGAAAACGGGTCGTCTTGCCCCAAAACTTCACATGAAGGCTTAGGGGACCATTGTATGAATTTACAAGCCATAAAAATGGCATTGGCATGGTAGAAATATGAAGATGTGCTTGAACCCACCTACCACCCGTTCGATCCCCGACTTGCGCATCCTGGCTCTCTGGTCAGTTGAGCGCCCGCACGCTCATTTCATGGGTTGACTTAGGCATACGGAGTTCATCCCCAGTCTATGCATACAAAGTTCATTCCCAGTTTAAGATCAGACCGGACCGAGGGTTGCAGCAGCAGGATCGACAGCACACAGCAGGGACCAGGTCGATCCCCAGCTTACGCACTCTGCCTCTTCGGCCCGTTGAGACCGATGGTTCTGGCAGTGGGATCGACAGCACGCAGAGGGGGACTGGGCCGATCCTCGGCTTGCACATTATGCCTCTCTGGCTGGCTGAGTGGCCGCACGCTCATTTTGTGGGTTGACTTAGGCATACGGAGTTCATTCCATGTCTAAGCCCCAGTCGGACCGAGGGTTGTGGTAGCAGGACCGACAGTGGGATCGACTACACGCAGAAGGGGACCGGATTGATCCTCGGCTTGCACATTATGCCTCTCCGGTCGGCTGAGAGCCCGACGCTCATTTTGTGGGTTGACTTAGGCATACGGAGTTCATCCCCAGTCTAAGATCAGATCGGACCGAGGGTTGCGGCAACAGGATCGGCAGCACGCAAGGAGGATCGAGCCAATTCCCGGCTTGCACATTCTGCCTCTTCGGTTGGCTGAGCACCCGCACGCCCGTTTCGTGGGCTGGCTTAGGTATAGGGAGTTCATTCCATGTCTAAGCCCCAACCGGACCGAGGGTTGTGGAAGCGGGACCGGTAGCACGCAGAGGGGGACCGGGCCGATCCCCGACTTGCGCATTATGCCTCTTCGGCCAGCTCAACGCCCAGACGCTCATTTCGTGGGTTAACTTATGCATACGGAGTTCATTCCTCGTCTAAGATCAGACCAGACTAAGGGTTACGACAGCAGGATCGATAGCACGTAGTGCGGGACTGGGTCGGTCCCCAGCTGGCGCATTCTGCCTTTCCGGTCGGCTGAGCGCTCGCATGCTTGGTTCATGGGTTGGCCTAGGCATACGAAGTCCATTCCATGTCTAAGCATACGGAGTTCATTCCCAGTCTAAGATTTTGAGCCACGGTGCACATGCTGGGCTCGAGCATGTGCTGGTATCGTGTTTTTTTCACCCAGGGCACCATCGTCGGAGCATCGTCGGAGAGCCTAACCAGCGACATTGGGGATTTCAACGATTGGGGGGGCCGGGGGGTGTGCGCACATGATGTGCCATGGGTGCTGGTACTTGGCCCTTATATTGGCCCCCTATCCCTCATCAAACCTCAAGAACTCACACCCCCTTAAAGAGCATTTGAGATTCTATAGGTTTGCTACCAGTAGCCATTAGAGTGTCTAAAATGGGACACTTTTTTCAAACGGTCACAAAATTTTCTCCACTTCGAGTTTTTAGCTGAATTTTTTTGTACATACCAACAAAAATACAAGGATAAACTTTTCCAAATTTGGGGACAAAACTTTTTCTAAAAAAATTTTAAAAAAATCCCGAACCGTAAAAAGTTTTAAAAATCGTGAAAAATATAAAACGGGTCGTCTTGCCAGGAAACTTCACATGAAGGCTTAGGGGACCATTGTATGAATTTACAAGCCATAAAAATGGCATTGGCATGGCAGAATATATGAAGATGTGCTTGAACCCACCTCTCACCTGTTCGATCCCTGGCTTACGCATCTGCTTCTCTGGTCGACCGAGCGCTCGCACGCTCGTTTCATGGGTTGACTTAGGCATACGGAGTTCATCCCCAGTCTAAGCATATGAAGTTCATTCCCAGTCTAAGATCAGACCAGACTGAGGGTTGCGGTAGCAGGATCGGTAGCACGCAGGGGGGACCGAGCCGATCCCCGGCTTACGTATTCTGCCTCTCCGATCGGTTGAGTGCCCGCACGCCCGTTTCGTGGGTTGGCTTAGGCATAGGGAGTTCATTCCATGTCCTAGCCCCAGCCGGACTGAGGGTTGTGGCAGCAGGACCAGCAGCACGCAGAAGGGGATCGGGCCGATCCTCGGCTTGTGCATTATGCCTCTTCAACTGCCTCAGCGCCCACATGCTCATTTCGTGGGTTGACTTATGCATACAGAGTTCATTCCTAGTCTAAGATCGGATCAGACCGAGGGTTGCGGCAATAGGATCGACAGCACGTAGGGGGGACCGGGCCAATCCCCGGCTTGCGCATTCTGCCTCTACGACCTGCTGGTACTTGGTACTTGGCCCCCTATTCCTCATCAAACCTCAAGAACTCACACCCGCTTAAAGAGCATTTGAGATTTTATAGGTTTGCTGCCAGTAGCCATTAAAGTGTCTGAAATGGGGACACTTTTTTAACCTAATTGAAAAGGCTAGTCATTATCTGACCAATACTCTTCAATGCTATTTAGGTTTTAAACGATCGCAAAATCTTCTCCACTTTGAATTTTTAGCTGAAGTTTTTTGCACATGCCAAAAAAAATACAAGGATCTCCTATACCAAATTTGGGGATAACACTCTTTCTAAAAAAATTTTAAAAAATCTTGAACCATAAAAAGTTTTAAAAATCGTGAAAAATAGAAAACGGGTCGTCTTGCCACTAAACTTCACATGAAGGCTTAGGGGACCATTGTATGAATTTACAAGCCATAAAAATGGCGTTGGCATGGCAAAAGTATGAAGATGTGCTTGAACCCACCTACCACTCGTTCGATCCCCGACTTGCGCATCCTGCCTCTTTGGTCGGCTGAGTGCCCGCATGCTCATTTCGTGGGTTGGCTTAGGCATATGGAGTTCATCCCCAGTCTAAGCATACAGAGTTCATTCCTAGTCTAAGATCAGATCGGACCGAGAGTTGTGACAGTAGGATCGACAGCACGCAGAAGAGGATCGGGCTGATCCCCGACTTGTGCATTATGCTTCTTTGGCTGGCTCAGTGCCCGCACGCTCATTTCATGGGTTGACTTAGGCATACGGAGTTCATTCCCAGTCTAAGATCAGACCAGACCGAGGGTTGCGGTAGTAGGATCGACAGCACGCAGGGGGGGACTAGGTCGATCCCTGGCTTGTGCATTCTACCTCTCCGACCGGCTGAGCACCCACACGCTCGTTTCGTGGGTTGCCTTAGGCATACGGAGTTCATTCCACGTTTAAGCATACGGAGTTCATTCCCAGTCTAAGATCAGATTGGACTGAGGGCTACGGCAGCAGGACCAGCAGCAGGATCGATGGCACGCAAGGGGGATCGGGTCGGTCCTTGGCTTGCGCATTCTGCCTCTCCGACCGGCTGAGCACCCGCACGCTCATTTCGTGGGTTGGCTTTGGCATACGAAGTTCATTCCATGTCTAAGCCCCAGCCAAATCGGGGGTTATGGCAGCAGGACCGGTAGTGGATTGACAGCACGTAGAGAGGGATCAGGCTGATCCCTAGCTTGTGCATTATGCCTCTCCGGTCGACTGAGCACCCGTACGCCCGTTTAGTGGGTTGGCTTAGGCATAGCGAGTACATTCCATGTCTAAACCCCAATCGGATCGATGTTTGTGGCAGCAAGACCGACAGCGGGATTGGCGGCACGTAGAGGGCGATCGGGCTGATCCCCGACTTGCACATTATGGCTCTTCGGTCGGTGTCTCCGATCAGTTGAGCACCCGCACGCTCGTTTCATGGGTTGAATTAGGCATACGGAGTTCATCCCCAGTCTAAGATCAGACCAGACTGAGGGTTACGGAGCAAGATCGACCGCACGTAGAGGGGATTGGGCTGATCCCCGACTTACGCATTCTGCCTCTCTGACCGGCTTAGTGCCCGCACGTCCGTTTTGTGGGTTGGCTTAGGCATAGGGAGTTCATTCCATATCTAAACCCCAGCCAGACCAAGGGTTGTGGCAGCGGGACCGGCAGCACGCAGAGGGGGACCGGGCTGATCCCCAGCTTGCGCATTATGCCTCTTCGGCCGACTCAACGCCCGCACGCTTGTTTTGTGGGTTGACTTATGCATACAAAGTTCATTCCTAGTCTAAGATTAGATCAGACCGAGGGTTGTAGCAGCAGGATCGATAGCATATAGGGTGGACCGGGCTGATCCCCGGCTTGTGCATTTTGCCTCTCCGACCGGCTGAGCGCCTGCACGCTCATTTCGTGGGTTGGCTTAGGTATACGGAGTTTATTCCATGTCTAAGCATACGGAGTTGACTCCCAGTCTAACATTTTGAGCCACGATGCACATGCTAGGCTCGGGCATGTACTGGTGTCGTATTTTTTTCGCCCAGGGCACCATCGTCGGAGCATCGTCGGAGCATCGTCGGACAGCCTAACCGACGGCATTGGGGGTTCCGACGATTAGGGGGGCCACCGGGTGTACGCACATGATGTGCGATTGGTGCTGGTACTTGGCCCTTATATTGCACCCCTATCCCTCATCAAACCTCGAGAACTTACACCCCCTTAAAGAGCATTTGAGATTTTATAGGTTTGCTACCAGTAGCCATTAAAGTGTCTGAAATGGGGACACTTTTTTCAAACAGTCACAAAATCTTCTCCACTTCGAGTTTTTAGCTAAATGTTTTTGTGCATGCCAACAAAAATACAGGAATCAACTCTACCAAATTTAGGGATAAAACTCTTTCTAAAAGAATTCTCAAAAATCTCGAACCGTAAAAAGTTTCCAAAATCGTGAAAAATAGAAAACGGGTCGTCTCTGGTCGACTGAGCGCCCGCACGCTCGTTTTGTGGGTTGACTTAGGCATACAGAGTTCATCCCTAGTCTAAGCATACGGAGTTCATTCGTAGTCTAAGATCGAACTGGATCGAGGGCTACGGCAGCAGGATCAGCAGCACGCAGGGGGGATCGGGCTGATCCCTGGCTTACGCATTTTGCCTCTCCGATCGACTGAGCGCCTGCACGCTCGTTTCGTGGGTTGGATTTGGAATAGGGAGTTCATTCCATGCCTAAGCCCCAGCCGGACTGAGGGTTGTGGTAGCTGGACTGACAGCATGCAGGAGGGATTGGGCCGATCCCCGACTTGCGCATTATGCCTTTTCGGCCGGCCTCTCCGACAGGCTGAGCACCTGTACGCTCATTTCGTGGGTTCACTTAGGCATACAGAGTTCATCCATAATCTAAGGATGCAAAGTTCATTCCCAGTCTAAGATCGGACCAAATCGAGGGTTGCGGTAGTAGGATCGGCAGCATGCAGGAGGGCCAGACCGGTCCCCGGCTTGCACATTCTGCCTCTTCGACCGGCTCAGCACCCGCACGCTCATTTCGTGGGTTGACTTATGCATACAAAGTTCATTCCCAGTCTAAGATTGGATCGGACCGAGGGTTACGACAGCAGGATCGACAGCACGGGGGGGGACCGAGCTAATCCTCGATTTGCGCATTCCGCCTCTTCGACCGACTGAGCACCAGCATGCTCGTTTCATGGGTTGGCTTAGGCATACGGAGCTCATTCCATGTCTAAGCATACGGAGTTCATTCCCAGTCTAAGATTTTGAGTCACGGTGCATATGCTGGGCTCGAGTATTTACTGGTGTCGCATTTTTTTCACCCGAGGCACCATCGTCGGAGCATCACCGAAAAGTCTAACCGACGGCATTGGGGGTTCCGGTGATTGGGGGGGCTAGCTGAGTGCCCGTACGCTCGTTTTGTGGGTTGACTTAGGGATATAGAGTTCATCCTCAGTCTAAGCATACGGAGTTCATTCCCAGTCTAAGATCGGACCGAACCGAAGGTTGCGGCAGCAGGATCGACAGCACGCAAGGGGGACCGAGCCGATCCCTGGCTTGCGTATTCTGCCTCTCTGACCGGTTGAGCACTCGCACGCCCATTTCGTGGGTTGGCTTAGGCATAGGGAGTTCATTCCATGTCTAAGACCCAGCCGAACCGAGGGTTGTGGCTGAGGGACCGGTAGCACGCAGAGGGGGACCAGGTCGATCCCCGGCTTGCGCATTATTCCTCTCCGATCAGCTCAGCACCCGCATGCTCTTTTCATGGGTTGACTTAGGCTTACGGAGTTCATTCCCAGCCTAAGATTAGACCAGACTAAAGGTTGCGGTAGCAGGATCGACAGCATGCAGGTGGGGATCGGGCTGATCACCGGCTTGTGCATTCTGCCTCTCCGGTTGGCTGAGCGCCCGCACGCTCGTTTCATGGGTTGGCTTAGGCATACGGAGTTCATACCATATCTTAGCATACGGAGTTCATTCCCAGTCTAAGATCGAACCGAAATGAGGGTTGTGACAGCGAGACCAACAGCAGGATCAGCCGCATGTAGGGGGGATCGGGCTGATCCTCGACTTGTGTATTCTACCTTTCCGGTCGACTGAGTGCCCGCACGCTTGTTTCGTGGGTTGGCTTACGCATAGGGAGTTCATTCCATGTCTAAGCCCCAGTCGGACTAAGGGTTGTGGCAGCGGGACCGGTAGCATGCAGAAGGGGATCGGGTTGATCCCCGGCCTACGTATTATGCCTCTTCGGCCGGCTTAGTGCCCGTACACTCGTTTCGTGGGTTGACTTAGGCACACAGAGTTTATTCCCAATCTAAGATTGGACCGGACCAAGGGTTACGGCAGCAGGATCGACAGCATGCAGGGGGGATTGACCGGCTGAGCGCCCGCACGCTCGTTTCATGGGTTGACTTAGGCATACGGAGTTCATCCCCAGTCTAAGCATACGGAGTTCATTCCCAGTCTAAGATCGAACCAGACCGAGGGTTACGGAGCAAGATCGGCAGCACGTAGGGGGGACTGGGCTGATCCCCGGCTTGTGCATTCTGCCTCTCCAACCAGCTAAGCGCCCGCACGCCCATTTCGTGGGTTGGCTTAGGCATAGGGAGTTCATTCCATGTCTAAGCCCTAACCGAACCGAGGGTTGTGGTAGCAGGACCGGCAGCGGGATCGACAGCACACAGAAGGGGATCGAGTTAATCCCCGACTTGCATATTATGCCTCTCCGACCGGCTGAGCACTCGTACGCTCGTTTCATGGGTTGACATAGGCATACGGAGTTCATTCCTAGTCTAAGATCGCATCAGACCGAGGGTTGCAGTAGCAAGATTGACAGCACGCAGGGGGCACAGGGCCTATCCTCGGCTTACGCATTCTGCCTCTCCGATCGGTTGAGCGCCCGTACACCCGTTTCGTGGGTTGGCTTAGGCATAGGGAGTTCATTCCATGTCTAAGCCCCAGCCAAATTGAGGGTTGTTGCAGTGGGACCAGTAGCACGCTGAGGGGGATCGAGCCGATCCCAAGCTTGCGCATTATGCCTCTCCGGTTTGCTCAGCACCCGCACGCTCGTTTCATGGATTGACTTAGGCATACGGAGTTCATTCCCAGTCTAAGATAGGACCAGACTGATGGTTGCAGTAGTAGGATCGATAGCACGCAGGGGGGACCGGGCTGATCCTCGGCTTGCACATTCTGCCTCTCCGACCGGGTGAGCGCCCGCACGTTCGTTTCATGGGTTGGCTTAGGCATACGGAGGTCATTCCATGTCTAAGCATACGGAGTTCATTCCCAGTCTAAGATCAGACCAGACCGAGGGTTGTGACAGTAGGACCAGCAGTAGGATCGGCAACACGCAGGGGTAATCGGGCCGATCCCCGACTTGCGTATTCTTCCTCTCAGGCCGGCTGAGTGCTCGCACACTTGTTTCATGGGACCAGGCTGATCCCTGACTTGCACATTAGGCATACGGAGTTCATCCCCAGTCTAAGCATAAGGAGTTAATTCCCAGTCTAAGATCGGATCGGACCGAGGGTTTTGGCAGCAGGATCGGCAACACGTAGGGGGGATCGGGTCGATCCTCGTCTTTCGCATTCTACCTCTCCGATCGGCTGAGCACCCGCACGCCCATTTCTTGGGTTGGCTTAGGCATAGGGAGTTAATTTCATTTCTAAGCCCCAGTCGGATTGAGGGTTGTGCAGTGGGATCGACAGCACGAAGAGAGGGACCGGGCCGATCCCCGGCTTGCGCATTATGCCCCTCCGATGGGCACAGCGCCTGCACGCTCATTTCGTGGGTTGACTTAGGCATACGGAGTTCATCCCCAGTCTAAGCATATGGAGTTCATCCCCAGTCTAAAATCAAACTGGACCGATGGTGGCGGTAGCAGGATCGGCAGCACGCAGGGGGCTTGACACCCACACGCCCGTTTCATGGGTTGGCTTAGGCATAGGGAGTTCATTCCATGTCTAAGCCCCAGTCGGACCAAGGGTTGGGGCAGCGGGACTGGCAGCACGCAGAGGGGGACTTGGCCGATCCTTGACTTTCGCATTATGCCTCTTCGATCGGCTCAGCGCCCGCACGCTTGTTTCGTGGCTTGACTTAGGCATACGGAGTTCATTCCCAGTCTAAGATCAGACCAGACCGAGGGCTGTGGCAACAGGATCGACAGCATGCAGGGGGGGACTGGGCCAATCCTTGGCTTGTGCATTCTACCTCTCCAGTCGGCTGAGCGCCCGCACGTTCGTTTCATGGGTTGGCTTCGGCATATGGAGTTCATTACATGTCTAAGCATACGGAGTTCATTCCCAGTCTAAGATCAGACTGGACCGAGGGTTGCGACAGCAGGACCAGCACAGGATCGATAGCATACGGGGGGGATCGGGTGGATCCCTGACTTGCGCATTCTGGCTCTCCGATCGGCTGAGTGCCTGCACGCTCATTTCGTGGGTTGGCTTAGGCATACGAAGTTCATTCCATGTCTAAGCCCCAGCCGGACCTAGGGTTGTGGCAGTAGAACCGACAGCAGGATCGGTAACATGCAAAGGGGGATCAGGCTGATCCTCGGCTTACGCATTATGCCTTTCTGACCGGCCTCTCCGACCGACTGAGCGCCCGTACGCTCGTTTCGTGGGTTGACTTAGGCATACGAAGTTCATCCTAGTCTAAGAATACGAAGTTCATTCCCAGTCTAAGATCAAACTGGACTGAGGGTTGCGGCAGCAGGATTGGCAGCACGTAGGGGGGATCGGGCCGATCCCCATCTTACATATTCTACCTCTTCGATCGGATGAGTGCCCGCACGCCCGTTTTATGGGTTGGCTTAGGCATAGGGAGTTTATTCCATGTCTAAGCCCCAGCCAGACCGAGGGTTGTGGTAGCGAGACCAACAGCACGTAGAGGGGGACCGGGTCGATCCCCGACTTGTGCATTATAACTCTCCGACCGGCTTAGCTCTCGGACGCTCGTTTCGTAGGTTGACTTAGGCATACGAAGTTCATTCCAAGTCTAAGATCAGACTGGACTGAGGGTTACGGTAGCAGGATCAACAGCATGTAGGGGGGACAAGGTCAATTCTCGACTTGCACATTCTGCCTCTTCGACCGGCTGAGCACCCGCACGCTCTTTTTGTGGGTTGGCTTAGGCATACGGAGTTCATTCCATGTCTAAGCATACGAAGTTCATTCCCAGTATAAGATTGGACCGGGCCGAAGGTTACGGTAGCGGGACCAGCAGTAGGATCGATAGCACGCAAGGGGGTCCGAGTTGATCCCTGGCTTACGCATTCTACGTCTCTGGTCGGTTGAGTGCCCGCACACTCGTTTCGTGGGTTGGCTTAGGCATAAGGAGTTCACTGCATGTCTAAGCCCCAGTCGGATCGGCAGGAGGACCGACAGCGGGATCGATAGTACGCAAAGGGGACTGAGCTGATCCCAAGCCTGCGCATTATGCCTCTTCGACCGGCCTCTCCGACCGGCTCAATGCCCGCACGCTCATTTCATGGGTTGACTTAGGCATACGGAGTTCGTCCCCGATCTAAGCATACAGAGTGCATTCCTAATTTAAGATCGAACCGAAATGAGGGTGGCGGCAGTAGGATCGACAGCACGTAGGGGGGATCGGGCCAATCCCCGGCTTTCGTATTCTGGCTCTCCGGCCGACTGAGTGCCAGCACGCCCGTTTCGTGGGTTGGCTTAGGCATAGGGAGTTCATTCCATGTCTAAGCCCCAGTCAGACTGAGGGTTGTGGCAGCGAGACCGGTAGCACGTAAAGGGGGACCAGGCCGATCCTCGGCTTACGCATTATGCCTCTTGAACCGATTCAGTGCCCGCATGCTCATTTCGTGGGTTGACTTATGCATTCAGAGTTCATTCCCAGTCTAAGATCAAACCGGATCGAGGGTTAAGGCAGCAAGATCGATAGCATGCAGGGGGTGATCGGGTCGTTCCCTGGCTTGCGCACGCTCGTTTCATGGCTTGGCTTAGGCATACGGAGTTCATTCCATGTCTAAGCATACGGAGTTCATTCCCAGTCTAAGATCGCATCGGACTGAGGGTTGCGATAGCAGGACTAGCAGCAGGATCAGCAGCACGCAGGGGGGACCGGGTCGATCCTCGACTTGCGCATTCTGCCTCTCCGACCGATTGAGTGCCCGCACGCTCATTTCGTGGGTTAACTTAGGCATACGAAGTTCATTCCATGTCTAAGCCCTAGCCGGACCGAGGGTTGTGGCGGCAGGACGGTAGCGGGATCGACAGCATGCAGAGGGGGACCGGGCTGATCCCTGGCTTGCGCATCATGCCTCTTCGACTGGCTGAGCACCCGTACTCTCGTTTCATGGGTTGACTTAGGCATACGGAGTTCATCCCAAGTCTAAGCATATGGAGTTCATTCCCAGTCTAAGATCTGACCAGATCGGGGGTTGCGGCAGCAAGATCGACAGCACGCAGGGGGGGACCGGGTGATCCTCGGCTTGCGCATTCTGCCTTTCTGGCCGGCTGAGCGCCCGCACTCTCGTTTTATGGGTTGGCTTAGGCATACGGAGTTCATTCCATGTCTAAGCCCCAATCGGATCGAGGGTTGTGGTAGTAGGACTGGTAGCGGGATCAGCAGCACGCAGAGGGGGATCGGGTTGATCCCCGACTTGCGTAATATGGCTTTCTGGCCTACCTCTCCCGCTGAATGAACACCCGCACGCTCGTTTCATGGGTTGACTTAGGCATACGAAGTTCATCCCCAGTCTAAGAATATGGACTTCTTTCCCAGTCTAAGATCAGATCGGACCGAGGGTTGCGACAGCAGGATCGGTAGCACATAGGGGGGACCGAGCAAATCTCCGGCTTGTGCATTTTACCTATCCGACCGGCTGAGTGCTCGCACACCCGTTTCGTTGGTTGGCTTAGGCATAGGGGTTCATTCCAAGTCTAAGCCCCAGTCGGATCGAGGGTTGTGGGGGACCGACAGCACGCAAAGGGGGACCGGGCCGATCCTCAGCTTGCGCATTATGCCTTTTCGGCCAGCTTAGCACCCGCACGCTCGTTTTGTGGGTTGACTTAGGCATACGGAGTTCATTCCTAGTCTAAGATCAGACCGGACCAAGGGTTGCGGCAGTAGGATTGACAGCACGCAGGGGGGACCGGGTTGATCCCCGGCTTACGCATTTTGCCTCTCCGGTCGACGAGGGCCCGTAGGCTCGTTTCATGGGTTGGCTTAGGCATACGGAGTTCATTCCATGTCTAAGCCCCAGTCGGACCGAGGATTGTGCCACCAGGACCGACAACAGGATTGACAGCATGTTTAGGGGGACTGGGCTGATCCTCGGCTTACGGATTATGCCTCTCCGATCGGCTTCTCTGATCGGCTGAACGTCCGTACGCTCGTTTTGTATGTTGACTTAGGCATACAGAGTTCATTCTCAGTCTAAGCATATGGAGTTCATTCCCAGTCTATGATCGGATCAGACTAAGGGTTACGGTAGTAGGATCGGTAGCACGTAGGGGGACCGAGCCGATCCCCGGTGTCACAGTCCATGCGTTCCTCCTACTGAAACCATGTGATCGTACGGCACCAAGACTAATCCTAGTCAAGGTCAGCCTTCTATCGAGTCCATTTTTCCACGGACGGATCAATTCCAGTCCTACAAGCCGCATGCCCATGAGCCTTTTCTGGCCCTGACCCTATAGGGTCGCTCATTCTGAACTCTATAGGGAGGAACCCATTCCCATCATACAACAGTCCACGATCCTCAACTTAGCCACCGAACACCCAGCTCGGCTCACAAGGCTTTAGATCTCGAGGTCCGATCATCGATTGCCCTTAGGGACACATAGTCCCGTTTCTCATGATATTATAGCTTCTTGACATGGGGAGTACCCAACACCATGCCCGCACGTATGATGCGCAAGCTTTCGTATCAAGTTTATGCAAGCACCTCAATTAAGCTGGTCAGCAGCCAGCTCAGAGCCTTTAGGCTCATCTCATCCCACGGGACTCGGTTCTTAGGGCTTACACCCTTTAGCATCATTATCGACTCCCGCACGCATGACTGACACCCAACATCATGCTAGTCCTGCAAGGGGACTCAGGTGGACTGCCTCAGCTACAGCACACCAGTCGCCCCCACGCAAGGTTGACACCAACCTTCATGCTAGTCCCGTAAGGGGACCAGTCAAAAGCCCGCATGCATGGTTGACACCAACCATCATGCTAGTCCCGCAAGGGACTTGGGTGGACTGCCCCCAGCTGCAGTCCACCAGCCGACCAGCCACAGGGGTCTAGCAGCGTGCTTGCCTGCTAGCCTGCGCATCCCTTAGGCTCGAGGGCATCCCTCCGACATAAACGCCATTGCATGATCCTTCCGACTCGAGGAGGGGAAACCGAAGGGCCTAATGATCTCTACCATCAAACCCCATGGTTCAACGCAAAGGTGCGATACGAGGCCCGCCGGCCCCAACCGCCCCCGGGTTTACCGTGACCCGAGGAAACATCATGCCACGCTCGTGACCCTACGATGTCTGCCCACCTAGCCACCAGCAGTGACTAGGAGTAGCTCACTTCAGACTAGCCAGGCCCCCGCCTTTCCGTTAGCCAAGGGGGTGGTGGAGAGCTGACACCAGACGTCCCCCTATAAAGAGCGTTAGAGATTTTTCCAATCTGCTACCAGTGATCGTAAGAATGTTTGAAACGGGGACACTTTTCTGCCCAACCACCTCAGGGCCTTTCTTTGGCTAACTCAGGGCCTCGTAAACTTTCTCTAGGTCACCATTACTCCTTGACTCTGCTCGTTGCTCCACCAACCCACTCGAAGGTGCCCGCAAATGGCTTCGACCGACAGCACCTGTCTGGCTAGCTGGTCCTAGGGCACCGACGTAATGCCTTATACTTACCTGCATATCTCGGGGTTTAGGACATGGACTATCCACACATGATGTCCCCAACCTATTCTCATGCTCAGAATGCCGGCATACTGCTTCCACAGATGGCACCCGCCAGGCTACTTAGCTTGAGGGTGTCCGACCACTGTCTCGAACTTCCTAGCGTATCTTGCGGCCCAGGGCTCCCATTGCCCCCACAACATGCATGTTAGCATCATGTTCCCAAGCTCCGAATGCACACCTGTAATCCTTAGAACCACTTTCCCGCCAGCTCGGTCTCGACCGCTGCTTGGTCCAGGGTCAGTCATGGCAAGACCAAGGCCTGACCATCACACTCTCCCCCACTTACTATGTCGATGCCCTCATCGACGTCTAGACCAAACCCAACGATCTTGTTGCACACAGCTGACATTTACTCATATGTCTCTCACTTGTGCCCTCAAAAATTGGGTCGAGGTCCCGTCACATGAGGCATCGCGCACAGTACTCATCCATTATTGATGTAGATGGGTCACATTGTCGCACCCCTGCCGCTCAGCTCAATTCCTGCTCGAACCATTTAACCTTGTCGTGGTTGTTCCATATGGGCCATACCATGGCTTCATCTCTTGAACATGTCATGTTGCGACGTTGAGGCACCCTCATCGATCAATGACCCTCAGTAAAATGAATGACCACCCACTTTGCCACTCATTGGTGCATCCCACCGGACGTGACCCCTCACACCAACTGCACACTTGCAACATCAGCCCACTGATGCGCCCCTCTGGGCATGGTGCTTAGGTCAACCACACTCATACGGCACCCTACATGATAGACCCTAGCACAGTGGCATTCAGGCACTTTGGTCATCTCTCAACTTGGGTCCTCTCGGCCCCTCCAAGGTCACCTCTCTAGGTGTGGCCCTCTGGCCAACCGCCCCTAAGACGACACCTTAAAGCGCGATACTTGGTCTTTGCCCCCGACTTAAACACCGTGCTCCATTGCCCAAGCTCATCTACCTCGGCTCAGTCTCATGGGGAATTGACAGGTTTCCCCCACTTTTACTTGAAACTCAGCACAATATTACGCGCAACCATATCTCCTTGATGGTTCTATTGCTCGATAGTTTTGACTCCAGCCCAGTTCCTAGGGCATCCCAAAATCCGCTTATACTCGGAGAGCCACTGATCTAATAGCACTTCTAGCCCACTGATTTGCTTGACTCGAGGATTCACCCGCTCGATCCTCAAGGTCCACTGACCTGCACGTCTGAGGCCTTGTCAACTGGCCGTTTCCCTTTTCTTGTTCCATTGGATTACATCCTGTCGTGGCCCACTGACCACCACTACTCGTGAAGCCTTCCCTTTCAGCCAATACAAGTTCGATATCCTGGTTCACACACACACTCTCGTGATCTTCTGACCATAAGAACTCACGGTCCACTGACCAATGCAGCTCATGGTCCACTGACCATCTCGCTTGTGGCTTCAATCTTTAGCCACTTCATGCTCTTCTGTGTAGTAGTCTCAGGCTTGGACCTGAATACTTCAGCTTGCACCCCTGCTGGGGCACCTGCACCATACAGCAAGTGCACACATTAGTAATTAATCTTGCAACTTGATACCTCTTGCCCCTCAAAACAAGGTTCACTCGGCCCACGGGGCCTTACGCAACACCATTTCATGGTGTAAGCCCCTTTTCGCATCTCGGTCTCACTACGGTTCCTTCCACCATAAAGGCATCACATGCCGCAACATATGCCAACACCTTTTTCTAGGTGAAGCTAGACTCTGGTGCCCTTTTGCTTGGCATCTAAGAGTCTACTCGATAGCCATTTTACATAGGCCCAATATTTCTCGTAGCACGCATCATTGGCTCTTTCCTGAGCCCCCATAGGTACAAAACCTGCATTTGCATCTCGATAGCTCCATTTGAGCTTAGCACCACCTCGGTTTCGTGTCACAAGACCTACACATGGGTCGTGTATATCTCGCCACTGAGCCAACCTAGGCTCTGATACCAAATTGTCACGGTCCACGTGTTCATCCTACTGAAACCACGCGACCGTGTGGCACCAAGACTAATCCTAGTCAAGGTCAGCCTTCTATCGAGTCCATTTTTCCACGGACGGATCAATTCCAGTCCTACAAGCTGCATGCCCATGAGCCTTTTCTGGCCCTGACCCCGTAGGGTCGCTCATTCCGAACTCTATAGGGAGGAACCCACTCCCATCATACAATAGTCCACGATCCTCAACCTAGCCCCCGAGCACCTAGCTCGCCTCACGAGGCTTTAGATCTCGAGGTCCGATCATCGATTGCCCTTAGGGACACACAGTCCCATTTCTCATGATATTATAGCTTCTTGACATGGGGAGTACCCAACACCATGCCCGCACGTATGATGCGCAAGCTCTCGTATCAGGTTTACGCAAGCACCTCAATTAAGCTGGTCAGCAGCCAGCTCAGAGCCTTTAGGCTCATCTCATCCCACGAGACTCGGTTCTTAGGGCTTACGCCCTTTAGCATCATTATTGACCGCCCGCACGCATGACTGACACCCAACATCATGCTAGTCCCGAAGGGGACTCAGGTGGACTGCCCCAGCTGCAGCACACCAGTCGCCCGCACGCAAGGTTGACACCAACCTTTATGCTAGTCTCGCAAGGGGACCAACCGCCCGCATGCATGGTTGACACCAACCATCATGCTAGTCCCGCAAGGGACTTGGCTGGACTGCCCCCAGCTGCAGTCCACCAGCTGACCAGCCACAGGGGTCTAGCAGCGTGCCTGCCTGCTAGCCCGTGCATCCCTCAGGTTCGAGGCCATCCCTCCCACATAAACGCCATCGTATGATCCTTTCGGCTCGAAAAGGGGAAATCGAGGGGCCTAATGATCTCTACCATCAAACCCCATGGTTCAACGCAAAGGCGCGATATGAGGCCCGCCGGCCCCAATCGCCCCCGGGTTTATCGTGACCCGAGAAAACATCGTGCCACGCTCATGACCCTACGATGTCCGCCCACCTAGCCACCAGTAGTGACTAGGAGTAGCTCACTTCAGACTAGCCAGGCCCTCACCTGCCCGCTAGCCAAGGGGGCGGTGGAGAGCTGACACCAGACGTCCCCCTATAAAGAGCGTTAGAGATTTTCCCAATCTGCTACCAGTGACCGTAAGAATGTCTGAAACAGGGACACTTTTTTGCCCAACCACCTCAGGGCCTTTCTCCGGCTAACTCAGGGCCCCGTAACCTTCCTCTAGGTCACCATTACTCCTTAACTCTGCTCGTTGCTCCACCAACCCACTCGAAGGTGCCCGCACATGGCTTCGACCGACAGCACCTGTTTGGCTAGCTGGTCCTAGGGCACCGGCGTAATGCCTTATAATTACCTGCATATCTCGGGGTTTAGGACATGGACCATCCACACACAATGTCCCCAACCTATTCTCATGCTCGGAATGCCTGCACACTGCTTCCACAAATGGCACCTGCCAGGCTACTTAGCTTGAGGGTGTTTGACCACTGTCCCAAACTTCCCCGCGTATCTTGCAACACAGGGCTCCCATTGCCCCCACAACATGTTAGCATCATGTTCCCAAGCTCCGAATGCATGCCCGCAATCCTTAGAACCACTTTCCCGCCAGCTCGGTCTCGATTGCTGCTTGGTCCAGGGTCAGTCATGGCAGGACCAAGGCCTGACCATCACACCCGGCTTGCGCATTCTGCCTCTCCAGCCGACTGAGCGCCGGCACACCCGTTTTGTGGGTTGGCTTAGGCATAGAGAGTTCATTTCATGTCTAAGCCCCAGCTGGACCAAGGGTTATGGCAGCGGGATCGGTAGCTCACAGAGGGGGACCTGGTCGATCTCTGGCTTGCGCATTATGCCTCTTCGGTTGGCTCAATGCCCGCATGCTCGTTTCGTGGGTTGACCTATGCATACGGAGTTCATTCCCAGTCTAAGATCGAACCAGACCGAGGGTTCTGCCAGCAGGATCAACAGCACGCAGGGGGGGATCGGGCTGATCCTCGGCTTGCGCATTCTGCCTCTCCGACCGGCTGAGCGCCTACACGCTCATTTCGTGGGTTGGCTTAGGCATACGAAGTTCATTCCATGTCTAAGCATACGGAGTTCATTCCCAATCTAAGATTTTGAGCCACAGTGCACATGCTGGGCTTGGGCATGTGCTGGTGCCATATTTTTTTCACCCGGGGCACCATCGTCGGAGAGCCGAACCGGTGGCATTGGGGGTTTCGACGATTGGGGGGCCGGGGGGTGTACGCACATGATGTGCGATGGGTACAGGTAGTTGGCCCTTTTATTGACCCCCTATCCCTCATCAAACCTCAAGAACTGACACCCCCTTAAAGAGCATTTGAGATTTTATAGGTTTGCTGCCAGTAGCCATCAAAGTGTCTAAAATGGGGACACTTTTTTCAAACAGTCACGAAATCTTCTCCACTTCGAGTTTTTAGCTGAATTTTTTTTTGCATGCCAAAAAAAATGCAAGTATCATCTCTACCAAATTTGGGGACTAAACTCTTTCTAAAAAAATTTTAAAAAATCTCGAACCACAAAAAGTTTCAAAAATTATGAAAAATAGAAAACGGGTCGTCCTTCCACGAAACTTCACATGAAGGCTTAGGGGACCATTGTATGAATTTACAAGCCATAAAAATAGCATTGGTAGGGTAGAAATATGAAGATGTGCTTGAACCCACCTACCACATGTTCGATCCCTGGCTTATGCATCCTACCTCTCTGGTCGACTGAGCGCCTGCGCGCTCGTTTCATGGGTTGACTTAGGCATATGGAGTTCATTCCTAGTCTAAGCATATGGAGTTCATTCCTAGTCTAAGATCAGACCGGGTCGATCCCTGGCTTGCGCATTCTGCCTCTCCGGTCGGTTGAGTGCCCCCACGCCCGTTTCGTGGGTTGGCTTAGGCATAGGGAGTTCATTCCATGTCTAAGCCCCAGTCGGATCGGGGGTTGTGGCAGCGGGACTGGCAGCACGCAGAGGGGGACCAGGTCGATCCCCGGCTTGCGCATTATGCCTCTCTGGTCGGCTCGCACGCTCGTTTCGTAGGTTGACTTAGCCATACGGAGTTTATTCCTAGTCTAAGATAGGACCGGACAAAGGTTTGCGGGAGAAGGTTGACAGCATGTAGGGGGACCGGGCCAATCCCTGGCATGTGCATTCTACCTCTCCGGTCGGTTGAACGCTTGCACGCTCGTTTCGTGGGTTGGCTTAGGCATATAGAGTTCATTCTATGTCTAAGCATATGGAGTTCATTCCTAGTCTAAGATCGGATCGGACCGAGGGTTGCGGCAGCAGGACCAGCAGCAAGATTGGCAGCACGCAGGGGGGACTAGGTCGATCCTCGACTTGCGTATTCTGCCTCTCCGGTGGGCTGAACGTTCGCACCTCGTTTCGTGGGTTGGCTTAGGCATACGAAGTTCATTCCATCCCTAAGCCCCAGCCAGACCGAGGGTTGTGGCAGTAGACCGGCAACAGAATCGGTAGTGGGATCGACAGCATGCAGAGGCAGATCGGGTCGATCCCTGGCTTGTGCATTCTACCTCTCCGACCGGTTGAGCACCCGCAGGCTCGTTTTGTGGGTTGGCTTAGGCATACGGAGTTGATTCCATGTCCAAGCCCCAGTCAGACTAAGGGTTATGGCAGTAGGACCGGTAGCGGGATCAGCAGCATGCAGAGGAGGACCGGGCTAATCCCCAGCTTGCACGTTATGCCTCTCCTGTCGGCCTCTCCGATCGACTGAGCGCCCGTACGCTCATTTCATAGGTTGACTTAGGCATACGGAGTTCATCCCCAGTCTAAGCATACAGAGTTCATTCTCAGTCTAAGCGTATGGAGTTTATCCCCCAGTCTAAGATCAGACCGGACCGAGGCTTACGGTAGCAGGATCAAAAGCATGTAAGGGGGACCAAACCGATCCCCAGCTTGCGCATTCTGCCTCTTCGGCTGACTGAGCACCCGTACGCTGTTTCATGGGTTGGCTTAGGCATAGGGAGTTCATTCCATGTCTAAGCCCCAGCCGGACCGAGGGTTGTGGCAACGGGATCGGTAGCATGCACAGGAGGACCAGATCGGTCCTCGACTTACGCATTATGCCTCTTCAGCTCATTTCGTGGGTTGACTTATGCATACGAAGTTCATTCCAAGTCTAAGATCGAACCAGACCGAGGGTTGCAGTAGTAGGATCGACAGCACGCAAGGGGGATCGGGTTGATCCCTGACTTCCGCAATTTGCCTCTCCGATCGGTTGAGCGCCCGTACGCTCATTTCGTGTGTTGGCTTAGGCATATGGAGTTCATTCCATGTCTAAGCATACGGAGTTCATTCCCAGTCTAAGATCGGACTAGATTGAGGGTTGCAGCAGACCAGCAACAGGATCGACAACACGTAGGGGGGACCGAACCGATCCCTGGCTTGCGTATTCTGCCTCTCCGGATGGCCTCTCCGGCCGGCTGAGCGCCCGCAAGCTCGTTTCATAGATTGACTTAGGTATATGGAGTTCATCCCCAGTCTAAGCATACGGAGTTCTTTCCCAGTCTAAGATCAGATCGGATCGAGGGTTACGATAGCAGGATCGACTACACGCAGGGGGGATCGAGCCGATCCCCGTCTTGCACATTCTGCCTCTCCAGCCGACTGAGTGCCTGCACGCCCGTTTCATGGGTTGGCTTAGGCATAGGGAGTTCATTCCCTGCCTAAGCCCCAATCGGACCGAGGGTTGTGGTAGCGGGACCAGTAGCACACAAAGGGGGGCTAGGTCGATCCCCGGCTTGTGCATTATGCCTCTCCGACTGGCTGGGAGCCCGTACGCTCATTTCGTGGGCTAGCTTTGGCATACGGAGTTCATTCCATGTCTAAGCCCCAGTCGGACCGAGGGTTGTTGTAGCAGGACTGGCAGTAGGATCGATAGCGTGCGGAGGGTGACTGGGCTGATCCCCGACTTACGCATTATGCCTCTCCAGCCGGTTGAGCTCTCGCACGCTCATTTCATGGGTTGACTTAGGCATACGGAGTTCATCCCCAGTCTAAGCATACGAAGGTCATTCCTAGTCTAAGATCGGATCAGACCAAGGTTTGCGGTAGCAGGATCGGTAGCACACAAGAGGGACTGGACCGATCCCGGCATGTGCATTCTAGCACTCCGGCCGGCTGAGCGCCCGCACGTCCGTTTCGTGGGTTGGCTTAGGCATAAGGAGTTCATTCCATGTCTAAGCCTTAGCCAGACTGAGGGTTGTGGCAACGAGACCGGCAGCACGCAGAAGGGGATCGGGCTGATCCCTGACTTTCGTATTATGCCTCTTCAGTCGACTTAGCAACCGCACGCTCGTTTCATGGGTTGACTTATGCATACGAAGTTCATTCCCAGTGTAAGATCAAACTAGACCGAAGGTTACGGTAGCAGGATCGACAGTACGTAGGGGGGATCGGGTCGGTCCCTAGCTTACGCATTCTGCCTCTCCGATCGGCTGAGTGCCCGCATGCTGATTTCGTGGGTTAACTTAGGCATACGGAGTTCATCCCCAGTCTAAGCTTACGGAGTTCATTCCCAGTCTAAGATCAGACTAGACCGAGGGTTGCGATAGCAGGATCGGTACGCATTCTACCTCTTCGGCCGACTGAGCACCCGTACGCCCGTTTCGTGGGTTGGCTTAGGTATAGGGAGTTCATTCCATGTCTAAGCCCCAACCAGACTGAGGGTTGTGGCAGCTAGATTGGCAGCACGTAGAGGGGGACCGGGTCGATCCCCAGCTTGCGCATTATGCCTTTCCAGCCAGCTCAGTGCCAGCACGCTCGTTTTGTGGGTTGACTTAGGCATACAGAGTTTATTCCCAGTCTAAGATCGGACTGGACTGAGGGTTACAACAGCAGTATCAACAGCATGCAGGGGGGATCAGGCCGGTCCACAGCTCGTGCATTCTACCTTTCCGGTCGGCTGAGCATTCGCATGCTCGTTTCATGGGTTGGCTTAGGCATACGGAGTTCATTCCATGTCTAAGCATACGGAGTTCATTCCAGTCTAAGATTGGACTGGATCACGGGTTACGGCAGCAGGACTAGCAGCAGGATCGATAGCACATAGGGGGGATCGAGTTGATCCCCGGCTTGTGCATTCTGCCTCTCCGATCGGTTGAGCGCCTGCACGCTCGTTTCGTGGGTTGGCTTAGGCATACAAGTTCATTCCATGTCTAAGCCCCAGTCGAACTGAGGGTTGTGGTAGCAGGCATCGGGATCTGCAGCACGCAGAGGGGGACTGAGCTAATCCCCGGCTTTCATATTATGCCTCTCTGTCTGGCCTCTCCGACCGGCTGAGCGTCTGCACGCTTGTTTCGTGGGTTGACTTAGGCATACGAAGTTCATCCCTAGTCTAAGCATACGGAGTTCATTCCCAGTCTAAGATTGGATCAGACCGAGGGTTACGACAGCAGGATCGGTAGCACATAGGGGGACTGGGCTGATCCCTGGCTTACGCATTCTGCCTCTCTGACCGACTGAGCGCCCGCACGCCCATTTCGTCGGTTGGCTTAGGCATAGGGAGTTCATTCCATGTCTAAGCCCCAACCAGATCGAGGGTTGTGGCAGCGGGAGTGAAGCACGCAGTAGGGGACCGGGTCGATCCCCGGCTTGCACATTATGCCTCTCCGGTCGACTCAGCGCCCGCATGCTCATTTCGTGGGTTAACTTAGGCATACGGAGTTTATTCCCAATCTAAGATCGGATCGAACCGAGGGTTGCAGCAGCAAGATCGACAGAACGCAGAGGGGATCGGGCTGATCCCCAGTTTGTACATTTTACCTCTCCGACCGACTGAGCGCCCGCACGCTCGTTTCGTGGGTTGGCTTAGGCATACGAAGTTCATTCCGTGTCTAAGCCCCAGCCGGACCGAGAGTTGTGACAGCAGGACCGACAGTGGGATTGGTAGCATGCAAAGGGGGACAGAGCTGATCCCCGGCTTACGTATTATACCTCTCCATCCGGTCTCTTCGGCCGGCTGAGCTCCCGCACGCTCGTTTCATGGGTTGACTTAGGCATACGGAGTTCATCCCCAGTCTAAGCATACGGTGTTCATTCCCAGTCTAAGATCGGATTGGATCGAGGGTTACGACAGTAGGATCGGTAGCACGCAGGGGGGACCGAGCCGATCCTTGGCTTGCGTATTCTGCCTCTCCGACCGACTTAGCACCCGCAGGCTCATTTCATGGGTTGGCTTAGCCATACGGAGTTCATTCCATCTCTAAGCCTCAACCGGACCGAGGGTTGTGGCAGTAGGACCGACAGCATGCAGAGGGGGACCGGGCTGATCCCTGATTTGCACATTATGCCTCTCCGATCGACCTTTCCGGTCGACTGAGTGCCCGCACACTCATTTCATGGGTTGACTTAGGCACACGGAGTTCATCCCCAGTCTAAGCATACGGAGTTCATTCCCAGTCTAAGATCAGACCGGTTCGAGGGTTGCGGCAGTAGGATCAGTTGTACGTAGGGGGGATGGGGCTGATCCTCAGCTTACGCATTCTGCCTCTCAAACCGACTGAGTGCCCGCACGCCCGTTTCATGGGTTGGCTTAGGCATAGGGAGTTCATTCCATGTCTATGCCCTAGCCGGACCAAGGATTGTGGTAGCGGGATCGACAGCACGCAGCAAGGGATCGGGCCAAACCTCGGATTGTGCATTATGCCTCTTCGATCGGCTCAGCACCTCATACACTCATTTCGTGGGTTGACTTATGCATACAAAGTTCATTCCCATTCTAAGATCAGACCGAACCAAGGGCTGCGGCTGCAGGATCGACAACAAGCAGGGGGGACCGGACTGGTCCCCGGCTTGCACATTCTGCCTCTCCGATTGGCTGAACGCCCGTACGCTCATTTCGTGGGTTGGCTTAGGCATATGAAGTTCATTCCATTTCTAAGCATACAGAGTTTATTCCCAGTGTAAGATTTTGAGCGATGGTGCACATGCTGGGCTCGGGCATGTGCTGGTGCAGCATTTTATTTGCCCAGGGCACCATCATCGGAGCATCGTCGGAGAGCCTAACCGACGGCTTTGGGGGTTCGATGATTGGGGGGCCGGGGGGGTGTGCGCACATGATGTGCGATGGGTGCTGGTACTTGACCCTTATATTGGCCCCCTATCCGTCATCAAATCTCAAGAACTCACACCCCCTTAAAGAGCATTTGAGATTTTATAGGTTTGTTGCCAGTAGCCATTAAAGTGTCTAAATGGGGACACTTTTTTCAAACGGTCACAAAATCTTCTCCATTTTAATTTTTTAGCTGAATGTTTTTGTGCATGCTAACAAAAATACAAGGATCATCTCTACCAAATTTGGGGAGAAAAATCTTTCTAAAAAAATTTAAAAAAACGCCGAACCGCAAAAAGTTTCAAAAATCATGAAAAATAGAAAATGGGTCGTCTGGCCACGAAACTTCACAAGCCATACGAATGGTATTGGCATGGCAGAAATATGAAGATGTGCTTGAACCCACCTACCACTCGTTCGATCCCCGACTTGCGCATCTTGCCTTTCTGGTCGGCTAAGGGCTCACACGCTCGTTTCGTGGGTTAACTTAGGCATACAGAGTTCATCTCCAGTCTAAGCATATGGAGTTCATTCCCAGTCTAAGATTGGACTGGACCGAGGGTTGCGGTAGCAGGATTGACAGCACGTAGGGGGGACCGGGCCGATCCCTGACTTGCGCATTCTGCCTCTCTGGCTGGCTGAGCGCCTGCACGCCCGTTTCATGGGATGGCTTAGGCATAGGGAGTTCATTCCATGTCTAAGCCCCAGTCGGACCGAGGGTTATGGCAGCGAGATCAACAGCATGCAGCGGAGGACCGGGCCGATCCCCAGCTTGCGCATTATGCCTCTCCGACCGGCTCAACGCCCGCACACACGTTTCATGGGTTGACTTAGGCATACAGAGTTCATTCCCAGTCTAAGATCAGACCGCACCGAGGGTTGTGACAGCAAGATCGACAGCACGTAGGGGGGGATCGGGTCGATCCCCAGCTTGCGTATTCTGCTCTCCGACTGGCTGAGCACCCGCACTCTCATTTCGTGGGTTGGCTTAGGCATACGGAGTTCATTCCATGTCTAAGCATACGAAGTTCATTCCCAGTCTAAGATCAGATCGGACTGAGGGTTATGGCAGTAGGACCAGCAGCAGGATCGATAGCACGTAGGGAGGACCAGACCGATCCCCGGCTTGCACATTCTGCCTCTCCGATCGACTGACTGCCCGTACGCTCATTTCATGGGTTGGCTTAGGCATACGGAGTTCATTCCATGTCTGAGTCCCAGTCGGATCGAAGGTAGTGGCAGCGGGACCGACAGCACACAGAGGGGGATCGGGTCGATCCCCCGGCTTGCGCATTATGCCTCCCCGGCCGGTTTAACGCCCGCACGCTCGTTTCGTGGGTTGACTTAGGCATACAGAGTTCACTCCCAGTCTAATATTGGACCAGACCGAGGGTTGCAATAGTAGGATCGATAGCACGTAGGGGGGATTGGGCCGATCCCTGGCTTGTACATTCTGCCTGTCCGATCGGCTGAGCAACTGCACGCTCGTTTTGTGGGTTGGCTTAGCCATACGAAGTTCATTCCATGTCTAAGCATACGGAGTTCATTCCCAGTCTAAGATTTTGAGCCACGGTGCACATACTGGGCTTGGACATGTGCTGGTGCCGCATTTTTTTTCGCCTGGGGCACCATCGCTGGAGCATTGCTAGAGAGCCTAACCGGCAGCACTGGGGGTTCCGACGATTGGGGGGGCCGGTGGGGGTGTGCGCACATGATGTGCGATGGGTGCTAGTACCTGGCCCTTATATTGGCCCCCTATCCCTCATCAAACCTCGAGAACTCACACCCCGTTAAACAGCATTTGAGATTTTATACATTTGCTGCTAGTAGCCATTAAAGCATCTGAAATGGGGACACTTTCTTCAAACGATCACAAAATCTTCTCCACTTCGAGTTTTTAGCTGAATTTTTTTGTGCATGCCAACAAAAATACAGGGATCACCTCTACCAAATTAGTTGAGTGCCCGCACGCTCGTTTCATGGGTTAACTTAGGCATACGGAGTTCATCCCTAGTCTAAGCATATGGAGTTCATTCCCAGTCTAAGATCGAATCGGACCGAGGGTTGTGGCAGTAGGATCGATAGCATGCAGATGGGATCGAGTCGGTCCTCGGCTTACGCATTTTGCCTCTCCGACCAATTGAGCGCCCCCACGCCCGTTTCGTGGGTTGGCTTAGGCATAGGGAGTTCATTCCATGTCTAAGCCCCAGCCGGACCAAGGGTTGTGGCAGCGGGACCGACAGCACGCAAAGGGGGACCGAGCCAATCCTTGGCTTGCGCATTACGCCTCTCCGGTCAGCTCAGAGCCCGCACGCCCGTTTCATAGGTTGGCTTAGGCATAGGGAGTTCATTCCATGTCTAAGCCCCAATCAGACCGAGGGTTGTCGCAGTGGGACCAGTAGCAGGCAGAGGGGGACCGAGCCAGTCCCCGACTTGCGCATTCTGCCTCTCCGGTCGACTGAGTGCCCGTATGCTCGTTTCGTGGGTTGGCTTAGGCATACGGAGTTCATTCCCAGTCTAAGAGTTTGAGCCACGGTGCACATGCTGGGCTCGAGCATGTGCTGGTGCTGTATTTTTTTCGCCCAGGGTACCATCACCGGAGCATCGTCGGAGAGCCTAACCGGTGGCATTGGGGCTTCCGACGATTGGGGGGGTCAGGGGGGTGTGCGCACATGATGTGCGATGGGTGCTGGTACTTGGCCCATATATTGGCCCCCTATCCCTCATCAAACCTCAAGAACTCACACCCCCTTAAAGAGCATTTGAGATTTTATAGGTTTGCTGCCAGTAGCCATTAAAGTGTCTGAAATAGGGACACTTTTTTCAAACGGTCACAAAATCTTCTCCACTTCGAGTTTTTAGCTGACTTTTTTTATGCATGTCACCAAAAATACAAGGATCACCTCTACCAAATTTGGGGACAAAACTTTTTCTAAAAAATTTTAAAAAATCCTGAACCGTAAAAAGTTTTGAAAATCATGAAAAATAGAAAACGAGTCGTCTTGCCACGAAACTTCACATGAAGGCGTAGGGGACTATTGTTTGAATTTACAAGCCATAAAAATGGCATTGGCATGGTAGAAATATGAAGATGTGCTTTAACCCACCTACCACCCGTTCGATCCCCAACTTGCTCATCCTGCCTCTCTGGTCGGCTGAGCGTCTGCATGCTCGTTTCATAGGTTGACTTAGGCATACGGAACTAAGCTTATAGAGTTCATTCCTAGTCTAAGATCGGACCGGACCAAGGGTTGTGACAGCAAGATCGGTAGCATACAGTAGGGATCAGGTTGATCCCCGGCTTGCGCATTCTGCCTCTCCGGTCGGCTGAGCGCCTGCACGCCCGTTTCATAGGTTGGCTTAGGCATAGGGAGTTCATTCCATGTCTAAGCCCCAGCCGAACCGAGGGCTGTGGCAGCGGGACTGATAGCATGCAAAGGGGGACCGGGTGGATCCCTGGCTTGCGTATTATGCCCCTCCGATCGGCTCAACGCCCGAACGCTCGTTTAATGGGTTGACTTAGGATCGACAGCACGCAGGGGGGACTGGGCTAGTCCTCGACTTGTGCATTCTACCTCTCTGACCGGTTGAGCGCCCGAATGCTCGTTTCATGGGTTGGCTTAGGCATATGGAGTTCATTCCATGTCTAAGCATACAAAGTTCATTCCCAGTCTAAGATCGGACCGGACCGAGGCTTCCGACAGTAGGACCAGCAGTAGGATCGACAGCACGCAGGGGGGATCGGGTCAATCCTGGCTTACGCATTCTACCTCTTCGACCGGCTGAGCACCCGCACGCTTGTTTCATGGGTTGATTTAGGCATACGGAGTTCATCCCCAGTCTAAGCATACAGAGTTCATTCCCAGTCTAATATCAAACTGGACCAATGGTTGCGGCAGCAGGATCGGTAACACACAGGGGGGACCAGGCCGATCTCTGGCTTGCGCATTCTGCCTCTCCGGCCGGCTGAGCGCCCGCACTCCCATTTCATGGGTTGGCTTAAGCATAAGGAGTTCATTCCATGTCTAAGCCCCAGCCAGACTGAGGGTTGTGGCAGTGGGACCGGCAGCACGCAGAAGGGGACCGAGTCGATCCCCAGGTTGCGCATTCTACCTTTCTGGCCGGTTGAGCACCCGCACGCTCTTTTCATGGGTTGGCTTAGGCATACGGAGTTCATTCCATGTCTAAGCATACGAAGTTCATTCCCAGTCTAATATTTTGAGCCATGGTGGACATGCTGCGCTTGGGCATGTGCTGGTGCCACATTTTTTTCGCCCGGGGCACTATCGTCGGAGCATCGTCGGAGAGCCTAACCGGTGGCATTAGGGGTTCCGATGATTGGGGGGCCGGGGGGTGTGCGCACATGATGTGCGATGGGTGCTGGTACTTGGCCCTTATATTGGCCCCCTATCCCTCATCAAACCTTGAGAACTCACACCCCCTTAAAGAGCATTTGAGATTTTATAGGTTTGCTGCCAGTAGCCATTAAAGTGTCTAAAATGGGGACACTTTTTTCAAACGGTCACAAAATCTTCTCAACTTCGAGTTTTTAGCTGAATTTTTTTGTGCATGCCAACAAAAGTACAACGATCACCTCTACCAAATTTAGGGACAAAAATCTTTCTAAAAAAATTTTAAAAAATCCCAAACCGCAAAAAGTTTCAAAAATCATGAAAAATAGAAAACGGGTCGTCTTGCCACGAAACCTCACATGAAGGCGTAGGGGACCGTTGTATGAATTTACAAGCCATAAAAATGGCATTGGCATGGAAGAAATATGAAGATGTGCTTGAACCCACCTACCACCCGCTTGATCCCCGACTTGCTCATTCTGCCTCTCTGGTCGACTGAGCATCCGTACGCTCCTTTCATGGGTTGATTTAAGCATACGGAGTTCATCCCCAGTCTAAGCAGATGGAGTTCATTCCCAGTCTAAGATCGGACCAGACCGAGGGTTACGGTAGCAGGATCGGCAGCACGCAAGGGGACCGGGCTGATTTTGCCTCTCCGGTTGACTGAGCGCCCGTATGCCCGTTTCATGGGTTGGCTTTGGCATAGGGAGTTCATTCCATGTCTGAGCCCTAGCTGGACCGAGGGTTGTGGCAGCGGGACCAACAGCACGCAGAGGGGGATCGGGTCGATCCCCGACTTGTGCATTATGCCTCTCCGACCGGCTCAGAGCTCGTACGGTCGTTTCGTGGTTGACATAGGCATACAGAGTTCATTCTTGTCTAAGATCAGATCGAACCGAGGGTTTCGGTAGTAGGATCGACAGCACACAGGGGGGGATGGGCCGATCCCCAGCTTACGCATTTTATGTCTTCGACTGGCTAAGTGCCCATGCACTCGTTTCGTGGGTTGGCTTAGGCATACGGAGTGCATTCCATGTCTAAGCATATGGAGTTCATTCCAGTCTAAGATCAGATCAGACTGAGGGTTACGGTAGCAGGACCAATAGTAGGATCAACAGAACACGGGGGGGACCGAGCCGATACCCAGCTTGCGCATTCTGCCTCTCTGGCCAGTTGAGTGCCCGTATGCCTGTTTCGTGGGTTGGCTTAGGCATAAGGAGTTCATTCCATGTCTAAGCCCCAGTCGGACCGAGGGTTGTGGCAGTGGGACTGACAGCATGCAGAGGGGGACCGGACGGATCCCCGGCTTACAGATTATGCCTCTCCGGCCAGTTCAGTGCCCGAACGCTCGTTTTATGGGTTGACTTAGGCATACAGAGTTCATTCCCAGTCTAAGATCAGATCAGACCGACGGTTGCGGTAGCAGGATCGACAGCATGCAAGGGGGACTGGGTTGGTCCCTGGCTTACGCATTCTACCTTTCCAACTGGCTGAATGCCCGTACGCTCATTTCGTGGGTTGGCTTACGCATACGGAGTTCATTCCATGTCTAAGCATACAGAGTTCATTCTCAGTCTAAGATCGAACCGGACCAAGGCTTGCGACAGCAGGACCAGCAGCAGGATGGACAGCACATAGGGAGAGACTGGGCTGATCCCCGACTTGTGCATTCTGCCTCTCCGGTCGACTGAGCCCTCGCACGCTCATTTCGTGGGTTGACTTAGGCATGCGGAGTTCATCCCCAGTCTAAGCATACGGAGTTCATTCCCAATGTAAGATCGGACCGAACTGAGGGTTGCGACAGCAAGATCGATAGCATGCAGGTGGGACCGAGCCGATCCCTAGCATGCACATTCTGCCTCTCCGGTAGGTTGTGTGCCCGTACGCCCGTTTCGTGGGTTGGCTTAGGCATAGGGAGTTCATTCCATGTCTAAGCCCCAGTCGGACCGAGGGTTGTGGCAGTGGGACCGATAGCACACAGAGGGGGACCGAGTGGATCCCCTACTTGTGCATTATGCCTCTCCGGCCAGCTCAGCGCCCGAACGCTCATTTTGTGGGTTGACTTAGGCATACAAAATTCATTCCCAATCTAAGATCGGACCGGACTGAGGGTTACGGCAGTAGGATCGACAGCACACAGGGGGGCATATGGACTTTATCCCTAGTCTAAGCATACGGAGTTCATTCCTAGTCTAAGATCGAACTAGACCGATGGTTGCGATAGCAGGATCGGTAACACACAGGGGGACCGGGCCGATCCCCGGCTTACGCATTCTGCCTCTCCGGTCAATTGAGTGCCCGCACGCCCATTTCATGGGTTGGCTTAGGCATAGGGAGTTCATTCCATGTAGAAGCCCCAGCCGGATCGAGGGTAGTGGCAGCAGGACCGACAGCACGCAGAGGGGGATCGGGCCAATCCCCAGCTTGCGCATTCAACCTCTCCGCTCGTTTGAGCGCCCGCACGCTTGTTTCGTGGGTTGGCTTAGGCATACGGAGTTCATTCCATGTCTAAGCATACAGAGTTCATTTCTAGTCTAAGAGTTTGAGCCACGATGCACATGCTAGGCTCTAGCATGTACTAGTGCCAGATTTTTTTCACCCGGGGCACCATCGTCGGAGCATCGTCGGAGAGCCTAACCGATGGCATTGGGAGTTTCGGTGATTACGGGGTCGGGGGGTGTACACACATGATGTGAGATGGGTGCTGGTACTTGGCCCTTATATTGGCCCCCTATCCCTCATCAAACCTTGAGAACTCGCACCCCCTTAAAGAGCATTTTAGATTTTATAGGTTTGCTGCCAGTAGCCATGAAAGTGTCTAAAATGGGGACACTTTTTTCAAACGGTCACAAAATCTTCTCCACTTCTAGTTTTTAGCTGAATTTTTTTGTGCATGCCAACAAAAATAAAAAGAATCACCTCTACCAAATTTGGGGACAAAACTCTTTCTAAAAATATTTTAGAAAATCCAGAACCGTAAAAAGTTTCAAAAATCATGAAAAATAGAAAACATGTCGTCTTGCCATGAAACTTTACATGAAGGCGTAGGGGACCATTGTATGAATTTACAAGCCATAAAAATGGCATTGGCATGGTAGAAATATGAAGATGTGCTTGAACCCACCTACCACCCGTTCGATCCCCGGCTTGCGCATCCTGCGTCTCTGGCCGGCTGAGCGTCCGCACGCTCATTTCGTGGGTTGACATAGGCATACGGAGTTCATCCCTAGTTTAAGCATACGGAGTTCATTCCCAGTTAAGATCAGATCGGACCGAGGGTTGCGACAGCAGGATCGAAAGCATGCAGGGGGGACCGGGCCGATCCTCAGCTTGCGCATTCTACCTCTCTGATCGGTTGAGCACCCGCACGCCTATTTGGTGGGTTGGCTTAGGCATAGGGAGTTCATTCCATGTCTAAGCCCCAGCTGGATCGAGGGTTGTGGCAGCGGGACTGACAGCACGCAGAGGGGGACTGAGCCAATCCCCGGTTTGCACATTATGCCTCTCCGACTGCTCAAAGCCCGCACGCTCATTTCATGGGTTGACTTAGGCACACGGAGTTCATTCCCAGTCTAAGATCGGATCGGATCGAGGGTTATCACAGCAGGATCGACAGCACGTAGGGGACACCGGGTCAGTCCCCGGCTTACGCATTCTGCCTCTCCGACAAGCTAAGCGCCCGCACACTCGTTTCGTGGGTTGCTTAGGCATACGGAGTTCATTTCATGTCTAAGCATACGGAGTTCATTCCCAGTCTAAGATCAGACCAGACCGAGGGTTGCGATAGCAGGACCAGTAATAGGATCGACAGCACGCAGGGGGGACCGGGCCGATCCTCGGCTTGCGCATTCTGCGTCTCCGACCGACTGAGCGCCTGTACGCTCGTTTCATGGGTTGGCTTAGGCATACGGAGTTCATTCCATGTCTAAGCCCCAGTCGGACCAAGGGTTGTGGCAGCAGGACCGATAGCGGGATCGACAGCAGACAAAGGGGGACCGGGTTGATCCTCGACTTGTACATTATGCCTTTTCGGTCGGTCGACTTAGGCATACGGAGCTCATCCCTAGTCTAAGCATACGGAGTTTATTCCCAGTCTAAGATCAGACCAGACCGATGGTTGCAGTACCAGGATCGGTAGCACACGGGGGGGATCGGGCCGATCCTCAAGTTGCACATTCTGCCTCTCCAACGGTTGAGTGCCCGCTCGCTCGTTTCATGGGTTGACTTAGGCATACGGAGTTCATCCCCAGTCTAAGCATACGGAGTTCATTCCCAGTCTAAGATCAAATCGGATCTAGGGTTGCGGCAGCAGGATCAGCAGCACGCAAGGGGGATTGGGCCGATCCCTGGCTTGCGCATTCTGCCTCTCCGACCTGCTGAGCCCTCGCACGCCCGTTTCGTGGGTTGGCTTAGGCATAAGGAGTTCATTCCATGTCTAAGCCCTAGTCGGACCTAGGGTTGTGGCAGCAGGACCGACAGCACGCAGTGGGGGACCGGGTCGATCCCCAGCTTACGTATTCTACCTCTCCGATCGGTTGAGCACCCGCACGCTCGATTCATGGGTTGGCTTAGGCATACGGAGTTCATTCCCAGTCTAAGAGTTTATTCCCAGTCTAAGATCAGACCGGATCGAGGGTTGCTATAGTAGGATCAGTAGCACGTAGGGGGGATCGGGTCGATCCTCGACTTATGCATTCTGCCTCTCCGATCGACTGAGCGCCCGCATGCCCGTTTCGTGGGTTGGCTTAGGCATAGGGAGTTCATTCCATGTCTAAGCATATGGATTTGATTCCCAGTCTAAGATCAGACCGGATCGAGGGTTACGGTAGCAGGACCAGTAGTAGGATCGGCAGCATGCAGGGGGGACTGAGCCGATCCCCAGCTTGCGCATTCTACCTCTACGGTTGGCTGAACGCCCGCACACTCGTTTCGTGTGTTAGCTTTGACATACGGAGTTCATTTCATGTCTAAGCCCCAATCGTACCGAGGGTTTTGGTAATAGGACTGACAGTGAGATCAGCAGCACATAGAAGGGGACTGGGCTGGTCTCTGACTTGTGCATTATGTCTCTCTGGCCAGCCTCTCTGGTCGATTGAGCGCCCGCACTCTCATTTCGTGGGTTGACTTAGGCATACGAAGTTCATCCCCAGTCTAAGCATATAGAGTTCATTCCTAGTCTAAGATCGGATTGGACTGAGGGTGGAGACAGCAGGATGGGCAGCATGCAGGGGGGACCGGGCTGATCCTCGACTTGCACATTCTGCCTCTCCGGTTGGCTGAGCGCCCGTACGCCCATTTCATGGGTTGGCTTAGGCATAGGGAGTTCATTGCATGTCTAAGCCCCAACCAGATCGAGGGTTGTGGTAGCGGGACTGGCAGCACGCAGAGGGGGGCCGGGCCAATCCTCGGCTTACGTATTATGCCTCTCCGACCGGCTCAACGCCTGAACACTCGTTTCGTGGGTTGACTCAAGCATACGAAGTTCATTCCAAGTCTAAGAATGGCTCAGACCGAGGGTTGCAGCAGTAGGATCGACAGCTCGTAAGGGGGACCAGATCGATCCTTGGCTTGCCCAATCTGCCTCTTTGGCTGCTTGAGCGCCCGCACGCTCGCTTCGTGGGTTGGCTTAGGCATATGGAGTTCATTCCCAGTCTAAGCATACGGAGTTCATTCCCAGTCTAAGATCAGACCGGACCGAGGGTTGCGATAGCAGGACCAGCAGCAAGATCGACAGCACATAGAGGGGGACCAGGCCGATCCCCAACTTGCGCATTATGCCTCTCCGACTCGGTTGAGCGTCTGCATGCTCGTTTCATGGATTTACTTAGGCATACGGAGTTTATCCCCACTCTAAGCATACAGAGTTCATTCCCAGTCTAAGATCGAATTGGATCGAGGGTTGTGACAGCAGGATCAACAGCACGTAGGGGGATCGGGTCGATCCCTGACTTGCGCATTCTGCCCCTCCGGTCGGCTGAGCGGCCGCACGCCCGTTCCGTGGGTTGGCTTAGGCATAGGGAGTTCATTCCATGTCTAAGCCCCAGTTGGACCGAGGGTTGCAGTAGTGGGATCGGCAGCATGCAGAGGGGGACCGGGCCGATCCCCGGCTTGTGCATTCTACCTCTCCGGTCGGTTGAGCACCCGCACGCTCTATTCGTGGGTTGGCTTAGGCGTACGAAGTTCATTCCATGTCTAAGCATACGGAGTTCATTCCAAGTCTAAGAGTTTAAGCCATGGTGCACATGCTGGGCTCGAGCATGTGCTGGTGCCACATTTTTTTCGCTCGGGGCACCATCGTCGGAGCATCGTCGAGAGCCTAATCGACGGTATTTGGGGTTCCGGAGATTAGGGGGGCTGGGGGGTCTGCGCACATGATGTGTGATTGGTGCTGGCACTTGGCCCTTATATTGGCCCCCTATCCCTCATCAAACCTCGAGAACTCACAGCCCCTTAAAGAGCATTTGAGATTTTATAGGTTTGCTGCCAGTAGCCATTAAAGTGTTTGAAATGGGGACACTTTTTTCAAACGGGCACAAAATCTTCTCCACTTGGAGTTTTTAGCTAAATTTGTTTTTGCATGCCAAAAAAAATACAAGGATCACCTCTACCAAATTTTGTAACAAAATTCTTTCTAAAAAAATTTTAAAAAATCCCAAACCGTAAAAAGTTTCAAAAATCATGAAAAATAAAAAACGGGTTGTCTTGCCACGAAACTTCACATGAAGGCATAGGGGGCCATTGTATGAATTTACAAGCCATAAAAATGGCATTGGCATGGCAAAAATATGAAGATGTGCTTGAACCCACCTACCACCCGTTCGATCCCTGGCTTGTGCATCCTGCCTCTCTGGTCGGCTGAGCGTCCGCACGCTCGTTTCTTGGGTTGACTTAGGGATACGGAGTTCATCCTCAGTTTAAGCATACGAATTTCATTCCCAATCTAAGATCAGACCAGACTGAGGGTTACGGTAGCACGCAGGAGGGACCGGGTCGATCCCCAGCTTGCACATTCTGCCTCTCCGGCTGGCTGAGCGCCCGCACGCCCATTTCATGGGTTGGCTTAGGCATAGGGAGTTCATTCCAAGTCTAAGCCCTAGCTGAACCGAGGGTTGTGGCAGCGGGACCGGCAGCACGCAGAGGGGGATCGGGCAGATCCCCGACTTGCACATTATGCCTCTCTGGCCAGCTCAGTGCCCGTACGCTCGTTTCATGGCTGACTTAGGCATACGGAGTTCATTCCCAGCCTAAGATCAGGCCAGATTGAGGGTTGCAGCAGCAAGATTGATAGCACGTAGGGGGGATCGGGCCGGTCCTCGGCTTGCGCATTCTGCCTCTCCGGTCAGCTGAGCACCTGCACGCTCGTTTCGTGGGTTGGCTTAGGCATACGAAGTTCATTCCATGTCTAAGCATACGGAGTTCATTCCCGGTCTAAGAGTTTGAGCCACGGTGCACATGCTGGGCTCAGGCATGTGCTGGTGCCACTTTTTTTTTTTCATGGGGCACCATCGCCGGAGCATCGTCGGAGAGCCTAACCGACGACATTGGGGGTTTCGACGATTGGGGGGGCCGGGGGGTGTGCGCACATGATGTGCGATGGGTGCTGGTACTTGTCCCTTATATTGGCCCCCCTATCCCTCATCAAACCTCGAGAACTCACACCCCTTTAGAGAGCATTTGAGATTTTATAGGTTTGCTGCCAATAGCCATTAAAGTGTCCGAAATGGGGACACTTTCTTCAAACGATCACAAAATCTTCTCCACTTCGGTTTTTTAGCTGAATTTTTTTGTGCATGTGAACAAAAATACAAGGCTTAGCTCTACCAAATTTGGGGACAAAACGCTTTCTAAAAAAATTTTAAAAATTCCCGAACATAAAAACTTTTGAAAATCGTGAAAAATAGAAAATTGGTCGTCTTGCCACGAAACTTCACTTGAAGGCGTAGGGGACCATTTGTTTGAATTTACAAGCCATAAAAATGGCATTGGTATGGCAAAAATATGAAGATGTGATTGAACCTACCTACCATCTGTTCGATCCCCGGCTTGTGCATCCTGCCTCTCTGGTCGACTGAGCGTCCGCACGCTCGTTTCGTGGGTTAACTTAGGCATATGGAGTTCATCCCCAGTCTAAGCATACGGAGTTCATTCCCAGTCTAAGATCAGACCGGACCGAAGGTTGCGACAGTAGGATCGATAGCACGCAAGGGGGATCGGGCTGATCCCCGACTTGCGCATTCTACCTCTCCGTTCAGCTGAGTGCCTGTGCGCCTGTTTAGAGGGTTGGCTTAGGCATAGGGAGTTCATTCCATGTCTAAGCCCCAACCGGACCAAGGGTTGTGGTAGCAGGATCGACAGCACACAGAGGGGGACCGGGTCGATCCTAGACTTGCGCATTATACCTCTCCGATCAGGCCGATCCCAGACTTGTGCATTATGTCTAAGCATACGAAGTTCATTCCCAGTCTAAGATCAGATCGGATCAAGGGTTGCGGCAGCAGGATCGATAGCACGCAGGGGGGACTGGGCCGATCCCCAGCTTACGCATTCTGCCTCTCCGATCGGCTGAGCACCCACACGCTCATTTCGTGGGTTGACTTAGGCATACAGAGTTCATCTCCAGTTTAAGCGTACGGAGTTCATTCTCAGTCTAAGATCTAATCGGACCGAGGGTTGCAGTAGCAGGATCGACAGCACGTAGGGGGGATCGGATCGATCCCCAGCTTGCACATTCTGCCTTTTCAATCGGCTGAGCATCCGCACGCCCGTTTCGTGGGTTGACTTAGGCATAGGGAGTTCATTCCATGTCTAAGCCCCAGTTGGATCGAGGGTTGTGGTAGCGGGACTGACGGCAGTAGAGGGGGATCGGGTCGATCCTCGGCTTGCACATTATGCCTCTACGGTCGGTTTGGCACCTGCACGCTTGTTTCGTGGGTTAACATAGGCATACGGAGTTCATTTCTAGTCTAAGAACAGACTGGAGTGAGGGTTGCAGTAGTAGGATCGATAGCACGCAGGGTGGGACCAAGTCGATCCTCGACTTGTGCATTTTGCCTCTCGGTCGGCTGAGCGCCCGCACACTCATTTCGTGGGTTGGCTTAGGCATATGGAGTTTATTCCATGTCTAAGCATACGGAGTTCATTTCTGGTCTAAGATTCGACCGGATCGAGGGTTGCAGTAGCAGGACCAACAACAGGATCGATAGCACGCAAAGGAGGATCGGGTCGATCCCCGACTTACATATTCTGCCTCTTCGGCCGGCTGAGCACCCGTACACTCATTTCGTGGGTTGGCTTAGGCATACGGTGTTCATTCCATGTCTAATCCCCAACCGAACCGAGGGTTGTGGCAGCAGGACCGATAGCAGGATCGATAGCATGCAGGAGGGACCGATCTGATCCCCGACTTGCGCATTATGCCTCTTTGACCAGCCTATCTGGCTAGATGAGCACCCGCACGCTCATTTCATGGGTTGACTTAGGCATACGGAGTTCATCCCTAGTCTAAGCATACGGAGTTCATTCCCAGTCTAAGATCAGACTGGATCGAGGGTTGCGATAGCAAGATCGACAGCACGCAGGGGGGACCAGGCAGTCCCCGGCTTGCGCATTCTGTCTCTCCGGACGGCTGAGTGCCCGCACACCCATTTTGTGGGTTGGCTTAGGCATAGGGAGTTCACTCCATGTCTAAGCCCCAACCGGACCAAGGGTTGTGGCAGCGGGACTGACAGCACGCAGAAGAGGACCGGTCCAATCCTCGGCTTGCACATTATGCTTCTCCGGTTGGCTCAGCGCCCGAACGCACGTTTCATGGGTTGACTTAGGCATACGGAGTTCATTCCCAGTCTAAGATCGAACTGGATTAAGGGTTGCGGTAGCAGGATCGACAGTACGCAGGGGGGATCGGGCCGATCCTCAGCTTGTGCATTCTGCCTCTCCAGCTGGCTGAGCACCCGCACGTTCGTTTCGTGGGTTGGCTTAAGCATACGGAGTTCATTCCATGTCTAAGCATACAAAGTTCATTCCCAGTCTAAGATCAGACCAGACCGATCCTCAGCTTGCGCATTCGAGAACTCACACCCCCTTAAAGAGCATTTGAGATTTTATAGGTTTGCTGCCAGTAGCCATTAAAGTGTCTGAAATGGGGACACTTTTTTCAAACGGTCACAAAATCTTCTCCACTTCGTGTTTTTAGCTAAATTTTTTTGTGCATGCCAACAAAAATACAAGGATCAGCTCTACCAAATTTGGGGACAAAACGCTTTCTAAAAAATTTTTTAAAAATCCTGAACAGCAAAAAGTTTCAAAAATCATGAAAAATAGAAAACGGGTTGTCTTGCCATGAAACTTCACATAAAGGCTTACGGGACCATTGTATGAATTTACAAGCCATAAAAATGGCATTGGCATGGTAGAAATATGAAGATGTGCTTGAACCCACCTACCACCCGTTCGATCCCTGGCTTGCGCATCCTACCTCTCTGGTCAGCTGGGCATCTGCATGCTCATTTCGTGGGTCGACTTAGGCATACAGAGTTCATCCCTAGTCTAAGCATATGAAGTTCATTCCCAGTCTAAGATCGGATCGGACCGAGGGTTGCGACACCAGGATCGGCGGCTTGCAGGGGGGACCAGGCCGATCCTCAGCTTGCACATTCTGCCTCTCCGGCCGGCTGAGCGCCCGCACGCCTGTTTCATGGTTTGGCTTAGGCATAGGGAGTTCATTCCATGTCTAAGCCCCAGCCAGACCGAGGGTTATGGCAGCAGGACTGATAGCACGTAGAGGTGGACCGGGTCGATCCTCGTCTTGCACATTATGCCTCTACGGTCGGCTCAGCACCCGAACGCTTGACTTAGGCATACGGAATTCATTCCCAGTCTATGATCAGACCGGACCGAGGGTTGCAGCAGCAGGATCGATAGCACGCAAGGGGGGACCGGGCTGATCCCCGACTTGCGCATTCTACCTCTTCGGCCGACTGAGCGCCCGTACGCCCGTTTCGTGGGTTGGCTTAGGCATAAGGAGTTCATTCCAAGTCTAAGCCCCAGTCGGACTGAAGATTGTGGTAGTGGGACCGGTAGCACGAAGGGGAGGATTGGCCTGATCCCCGGCTTACGCATTCTGCCACCCTGGTCGGCCTCTCCAGTCGGTTGAGCGCCCGCACGCTCATTTCATGGGTTGACTTAGGCATACAGAGTTCATCCCCAATCTAAGTTTAGATTAGATCGAGGGTTACAGTAGCAGGATCGGCAGCACGCAGGGGGGATCGAGCCGATCCCCAGCTTGCGCATTCTGCCTCTTCGGTTGGCTGAGCGCCTGCACGCCCGTTTCGTGGGTTGGCTTAGGCATAGGGAGCTCATTCCATGTCTAAGCCCCAGCTGGAATGAAGGTTGTGGCAGCAGGACTAGCGGCACACAGAGGGGGACCTGGCCGATCCCCGGCTTGTGCATTCTACCTCTCCGGTCGGCTGAGTCTCGCACGCTCATTTCATGGGTTGGCTTAGGCATAGGGAGTTCATTCCATGTCTAGCCCCCAGTCAGAGCGAGGGTTGTGGCAGCAGGACCGGTAGCACATAGAGCAGGATTGGGCCGATCCTTGGCTTACGCATTAAGCCTCTCCGGCCGGCTCAGCCCCCGATCGCTCGTTTCGTGGGTTGACTCAAGCATACGGAGTTCATTCCCATTCTAAGATCGGACCGAACCGAGGGTTACGACAGCAGGATCGACAGCACGTAGGGGGGACCGGGTCGGTCTCCGGCTAGCACATTCTGCCTCTCCGATCGGCTGAACGCCCGCACGCTCGTTTCGTGGGTTGGCTTAGGCATACAGAGTTCATTCCATGTCTAAGCATACGGAGTTCATTCCCAGTCTAAGATCGGACCGGATCGAGAGTTACGACAGTAGGACCAACAGTAGGATCGGGCAGCACATAGGGGGGACCGGCTTGATTCCTGGCTTGTGCATTCTGCCTCCCCGACCGGCCTCTCTAGCCGGTTGAGCGCCCGCACCATCGTTTCATGGGTTAACTTAGGCATACAAAGTTCATCCCCAGTCTAACCATACGGAGTTCATTCCCAGTCTAAGATCAGATTGGACCAAGGGTTGCAATAGCAGGATCGACAGCACGTAGGGGGGACCGGGTCGATCCCCAACTTGCGCATTCTGCCTTTTCGGCTGACTAAGCGCCCGCACGTCCGTTCCGTGGGTTGGCTTAGGCATAGGGAGTTCATTCGATGTCTAAGCCCCAACCAGACGGAGGGTTGTGGTAGCAGGACTGGCAGCACATAGAGGGGGATCGAGCCAATCCCTGGCTTGCGCATTGTACCTCTCCAACAGGCTAAGGGCCCGCACGCTCGTTTCGTGGGTTAGCTTAGGCATACGGAGTTCATTCCTTGTCTAGGCATATGGAGTTCATTCCCAGTCTTAGAGTTTGAGCCACGGTGCACATACTGGGCTCAGGCATGTGTTGGTGCCACATTTTTTTCACCCGGGGCACCATCGTCGGAGCATCGTCGGAGAGCCTAACCGGCGACATTGGGGGTTCCGACGATTGGGGGGCCGGGGGGTGTGTGCACATGATGTGCGATGGGTGCTGGTACTTGGCCCTTATATTGGCCCCCTATCCCTCATCAAACCTTGAGAACTCACACCCCCTTAAAGAGCATTTGAGATTTTATAGGTTGGCTGCCAGTAGCCATTAAAGTGTCTAAAATGGGGACACTTTTTTCAAACGGTCACAAAATCTTCTCCACTTTGAGTTTTTAGCTGAAGTTTTTTGTGCATGCAAAAAAAAAAATACAAAGATCACCTCTACCAAATTTGGTTACAAAAATCTTTCTAAAAAAATTTTAAAAAATCTCGAACCGTAAAAAGTTTCAAAAATCATGAAAAATAGAAAATGGGTCCTCTTGCCACGAAACTTCACATGAAGGCTTAGGGGACCATTGTATGAATTTACAAGCCATAAAAATGGCATTGGCATGGTAGAAATGTGAAGATGTGCTTGAACCCACCTACCACCCATTCGATCCCCGGCTTGCGCATTCTACCTCTCTGATCGGCTCAGCGCCCGCATGCTCGTTTCGTGGGTTGGCTTAGGCATACAGAGTTCATTCCATGTCCAAGCCCCAGTCAGACAGAGGGTTGTGGCGGTAGGACTGACAGTGGGATTGACAGCATGCAGAGGGGGACTGGGCTAATCCCCAGCTTGCACATTATGCCTCACCGACCGGCCTCTCCGGCCGACTGAGCGCTCGTATGCTCGTTTCATTGGTTGACTTAGGCATACGGAGTTCATCCCCAGTCTAAGCATATGGAGTTCATTCCCAGTCTAAGATCGGATCAGACCGAGGGTTGCGACAGCAGGATTGGCAGCATGCAGAGGGGACTGGACCGATCCCCGACATGCGCATTCTGCCTCTCCGACCGACTGAGTGCCCGCACACCCGTTTCATGGGTTGGCTTAGGCATAGGGAGTTCATTCCATGTCTAAGCCCCAGCCAGACCGAGGGTTGTGGCAGCGAGATCGGCAGCACGCAGAGGGGGACCTGGCCGATCCCTGGCTTGCGCATTATGCCTCTTTGGCCAGCTTAATGCCCGCATGCTCGTTTCATGGGTTGACTTATGCATACAGAGTTCATTCCCAGTCTAAGATTGGATCGGACCAAGGGTTGCGACAGCAGGACCGACAGCATGCAGGGGGGACCAAGTCGATGCCCGACTTACGCATTCTACCTCTCCGATCGGCTGAGCACCCGCACTCTCATTTTGTGGGTTGGCTTCAGTATACGGAGTTCATTTCATGTCTAAGTATACGGAGTTCATTCCCAGTCTAAGATTTTGAGCCACGGTGCACATGCTGGGCTAGGGCATGTACTGGTGCCACATTTTTTTCACCCGGGGCACCATCGCCAGAGCATCGTCGGAGAGCCTAGCCGGTGGCATTGGGGGTTCTGACGATTGGGGGGGTCGGGGGGTGTGCACACATGATGTGCAATGGGTGCTGGTACTTGGCCCTTATATTGGCCCCCTATCCCTCATCAAACCTCGAGAACTCACACCCCCTTAAAGAGCATTTGAGATTTTATAGGTTTGCTGCCAGTAGCTATTAAAGTGTCTGAAATGGGGGCACTTTTTTCAAAGGGTTGTATCAGAACATCTAGATTCAGGGATCTATCGCTAGACATTGACTTTTAGGAGTTGCCACCAATCTTTTTTTATCTAGGTGCAATTGGCCACCTATGGAATCTGTCCTTTTAAGGAACACCTAAGTTTAAGGGTCCCTAAAAAAATAGGTTCAGGTCTACTAACCAGAATAGGGTTTGGGAGTTCAATTACGTGTGAGAAAGGTTATAGCACCCTCACAACGCACATCAAAAGATGGTACCAGCTGAAATTTATGTTATCCAATGAGCCTTAAAATTTTACCAAGTAATTAATTATTAGAAATTATTCTCAATTGACTCTAATACTTTTAGCAGAAAATTGAGAAAATCCCCTCACCTTAAGAGTATGCAAGAAAGACTACTGTTTCACTTGCAGAGACTCCATCGTCGGATTATTTAATGAAAAAATCAAAATCAAAATCAAAATAAAAAGGAAGGAAAGAATGATTGTTTTTTTGCAGGGAAAAATCGATACTTTCAACTTTTCCTCAAAAATTGATTTTTTTGAAAATTTATTTTTAAGGAAAATTGATACTTTCAACTTTTCCCCAAAAATTGATTTTTTTTGAAAATTTATTTTTAAGGAAAATTGATACTTTCAACTTTTCCCCAAAAATATTTTTTGGAAACTTTTATTTTCAAGGAAAATTGATACTTTTAACTTTTCCTCAAAAACCTTTTTTTGAAAATTTATTTCTAAGGAAAATTGATACTTTCAACTTTTCCCTAAAAATATTTTTTTTGGAAAATTTTGATCTTCAAGGAAAATTGATACTTTCAACTTTTCCTCAAAAAAACCCTTTTTTGAAATTTTATTTTTAAGGAAAATTGATACTTTCAACTTTTCCCCAAAAATATTCTTTTTTGATTTTTATTTAAAGAAAATAAAATAATAAAACAAAATAAAAGTGAAAATAAAAAAATAAAATAAAATAAAGAAAAGTAAAACCAAGATAAAAAATAAAATAAAGGTAAAAAGGATACTAAATAAACCTAATCTAATAAATAATAAATAAATAAAACAAATAATAAAAAAATTCAAAAAAAAAAACTTGGAGCGGCTCGGCTCGGCTCAAGGAAGAAAAAACGGCTCGAAGAAATGGCTTTGGAGCTCGGTTCAGCTCGACTCGGAGGGGGCAGACATGCGCAGGTTAAGAAGCGGGTCGACACTCGGGTCGGGTCGGATCTCGACAAAATACGCGTATCTTCTAGGTCACTTAAGGCAAAAACGATGTCATTTTAAGAGGGCATATAAGGCTCTTCCCTCTGTTTTTCGGCAAAAAGCTCCTTCCCTCTCTCTCTCTTCTTCCCCTTCTCTCCTGTTTCTCTCTAAACTGCTGAAGAACTCCAGTTGAATGTACGCTAGATTCTAGAAAATTTCATCGAAATCTGGATTTTTTGCCGGAAGTTGGCCGAAAGGTGGTCGGTTTATGGGAAAGGTCACCGAAAACTGGGCAGCTCACCGGAAACTTCAAAGTTGGCCGGAATTTTCATCGAAAAATTCAACTTTCGTCAGAAAATTCAACCGAAATCTGGAATTTTCCAGAAATTCCCAGAAAAAAATTGCCCAAAATCTTTAAAAAAATTCCTACTAACTCCCAGAATACTTTTTAGCCTTCTATACTCTTCTATCTCTCAAATCAGTAGCTTTGCTCACATTTTTTCTCTCTTTGTGTTTCTGTTCCAAGAGGTCCTTTTTATAAGGATTGATCAGGAGTTTCTGATCAATCCCAATTCCTCTTTGGACGGGGATTCAATCTTTGAATCCAATATGGACTCTTCTGATTGAATCCCCATTCCCAGTAGGATTCTTCAGCCTTCAATCTCAACCTTCCAAAATAAAAATCAAATAAAAAAAATAGATAATTAGAAAAGATAAATCAAAAAATATTATAGGATAAATAAAAAAATAATAATAATAACAGATATATAATTAGATAAATAAAAATACAAAAATAAATAAAATAAAAAATATATATTAATAAATAGTAATAATAAATAAATAATAAATACATAGGATATAAAGGAAAATATATACATAAAATATAGAATAAAATAATAAAAAAATAAAAAATAACAAAAATAAAATTGGACTTACCTATTTGGACCAGGCCCAATTGATCTGGGCCTGGACCAAATTGGGTGTCTACAGCTGCCCTTCTTTGCACATTTTCTGTAAAACAGAAATTGCGCAAAGACGTAGACACCCAATCAAAATTCAACTCAACATTTTCATTTTTTGATTTTTTTATATTTTTTGTTTTTTTTTTGTTTGCTTTTGTTTTTGTTTTTGTTTTTTTTTTTTTAACCAAAGCTCCTCTAAACAGAGGCTCAACGACTTTGGAAAAATAAATTGCTCCTCTAAACAGAGGCACCACGACTTTTGAAAAGTAAATTGCTCCTCTAAACAGAACAGAGGCACCATGACTTTGAAAGTAAATTGCTTCTCTAAACAGAGGCACCATGACTTTTGAAAGTAAATTGCTCCTCTAAACAGAGGCACCACGACTTTTGAAAAGTAAATTGCTCCTCAGAGGCACCACAACTTTGAAAAGTAAATTGCTCCTTGACAATCATGTCCAAAGGAGTTGAAAGTTGTGTTTGAAGGAATTTCAGGAGATTACGCCCAAAGGTCTTATATATCAACCTTGATACCAAAAGACATCCTATTTCAAGGATTACAAACTTACCTGACAAGCTTTTCCTTTTTCAATTTTGCAAAATATCTTGATATCTGTCTTCTCTATGTGGGATGTTGGAACACCCCTGCTTCTTGAATCTATACACTATACTTTCCTGAAAGTAGTGTATGCTATGCAAATGCATATGAATTTCAATGCATGCTATGCAAATGTTGGCCAATTAATTCCTGTTCAATGTATGGTACTCAAGTTTCTCAAGCTTTCTCTTGGGCATCAAGCCTTTTGATTCTTCAGAGATCCAATTACACTACTCTTCTAAGATTGAACCAGTGTAGCTCTTAATTGTTTCTTCCACTCATAATCTTCTGGTAAAAAAATCTCTTACCAGATTCAATGTCCTAATCAGGAACTAAACATCTCGATTCTGCCTTTATCACTCTTGATTTATTCAATGTAATGTAAAAAATCTTTTTACGTTGTTATTCATTCATCAATCATTATTTCAAACTCAAAAAGTAAGAATGCATTTGCACATTTCTTCCATGGTGGGGTACTAAGAAGAAAGGAATATGAATGGTTGGGAAACAGTCATCAGAAAAAGGCACAAAGAATGAAATAAAATGTTTTTTTTATTAGCAAAATGTTGGCAAACTTTGGCCAAGAAAGAATTACAAGGATAGGTATGGGGACAAAGCCCAAAATGAACAATCAGATAATCATGATAATACATCTCAAAGTTCTTTCTGAAAACTCAATCCTCTGATGTATTTAACAACTTGGAACTCTTCCGAATTTGCTAGCCTCCATATCAGCGGACTTTTAAATTCAATGCTATATTCTCCTTATCTAAGCTGCCTTTTTAGGTTTTCAACTCAGACAAACCCCCTATGACTCAGATCACCCTTTTAAGGTTTTCGCCTTGAGTCCTCCTTTTTCACTTTTTCTTTTTTCACTTTTTTATTTTTTTTATTTTTTTTATTTTTCATTTTTTCATTTTTTCATTTTTTCTCTTTTTTTATTTCATCATTTTTTTTTCATTTTTTTCAAGCATAGTATTTCTTCACAGCATCAGAATTTATAGGATGGGGTAAATCATTTCCATGCATCTCAGTCAGTATCAGCGCTCCACCCGAAAAAGCTCGTTTCACCACATACGGCCCTTCCCAATTTGGAGTCTATTTTCCTCTACTATCATGCTGGATTGGGAGAATTCTTTTCAAAACCAACTCTCTTTCTCGAAAGCAACGGGGCCGAGTCTTTTTATCATGAGCCCTCATCATTCTCCTTTGATATAGCTGACCATGGCACAATACAGTCGATCTCTTTTTTTCTATGAAATTTAAGTGCTCATAACGTTCTCGGATCCATTCAGCTTCTTCCAACTCAACTTTTTTTAAAACTCTCAAAGAGGGGATCTCTACTTCCACTGGTAGTACAGCTTTCATCCTATAAACCAAAGAAAATGGGGTTGCCCCAGTAGAGGTGCAAACTGACGTTCGATATGCATGCAATGCAAATGGCAACTTCTCATGCCAATCTTTGTAAGTCTCGATCATCTTTTCCAAAATCCTCTTTATGTTCTTATTGGTTGCCTCAGCTGCCCCATTCATTTTCGGACGGTATGGTACCGAGTTATGATGCTTGATCTTGTATTGAACACATATATCTTGCATCATCTTACTATTTAGATTCTTAGCTTTGTCTGAAATAATTCTCTCCGGAAGTCCATATCTACAGATGATCTCCTTTTTTATGAACTTACAAACCACGGAGCATGTCACATTTGCATATGATGCTGCTTCTACCTATTTTTTGAAATAATCTATCATCACAAAAATGAATCTATGTCGGTTAGAGGCCTTTGGGGTGATTGGACCAATGACATCCATGCCCCACATTGAAAATGGCCATGGTGGTGCCATAACATGTAAAGCAGATGGTGGAGCATGGATCTTATCAGCATATATCCGGCATTTATGGCATTTACAAGCATAGTCAATGCAATTATTCTCTATCGTCAACCAGTAATATCTCACTCTCATGATTTGTCTTGCCATCACATGTCCACTAGTATGTGCCTCACATATTCCATCATGCACCTCTTTAATGATTTTCTTCGCTTCAGTCTCATTTAAGCACCTCAATAATACTTGATCCTTGCTTCTTTTGTACAGGACATCCCCATCCAGGAAAAAGCTCATAGCCAATCTTTGAATGACCCTTTTATCATTTTCTGTTGCTTGAACTGGATACTGTTGATCCTTAACATACTGTAAGATGTCATAATACCAAGGCTTTCCATCTTCTTCTCCCTCTACATTAGAACAATAAGCTAGTATATCCTTAACATCTAACTTGATGGGCTGAATGTTGGTATTATCATTAACTCGAATCATTGCAGCCAAAGTAGCCAATGCATCAGCAATCAAATTCTCTTCTCGAGGTAAGTGATCAAACTGGATATCTTCAAATTGTTTCATCGACTCTAGAATATACTAATGATACGGAATGAATTTTGAATCTCTCATCTCCCATTCTCCTTTCAACTGATATATGACTAGAGCTGAGTCTCCAAACACTTTCAGTACTTTCACTCTTCTATCTATAGCAGCTTGCAAGCCCAAGACACATGCCTCATATTTAGGGATGTTATTTGTGCAATTGAAATTTAACCTCACTGTTACAGGACAGTATTGTTCTTCTGGAGAAATCAGAATTGCCCCAATTCCATGCCCTAAGGCATTAGCAGCTCCATCAAATTACATTCTCCAATATTTTTCTACATGTTCCCCTTCCTCCGGTTGGGAAATAGTCATTAAGTCTTTGTCAGGGAATTCTAGCTTCATCGGCTCATAGTCTTCAGTAGCACGATCTGCAAGAAATTTTGTTATAGTGCCTTCTTTTATTACTTTTTGGCTCATGTATATAATATCGTATTCCAAGAGTATTACTTGCCATCTAGTGATTCTCCCAGATAAAGAAGGTTTCTCGAAGATATACTTAATTGGATCCAATTTCGCTATGAGCCATGTAGTATGATAGAGCATATACTATCTGAGTCTTTTGGCAGTCCATGCTAATGCACAACACATTTTCTCCAATGAAGAATACTTGGATTCATATTCAGTGAACTTTTTACTCAGATAGTAAATAGCTCTCTCCTTTCGGTTGGCCTCTTCTTGTTGTCCCAACACACATCCCATTAAATTTTCACATACGGTTAAGTATAAGATTCAAGGTTTCCCTGGAACAGGTGGCACCAATACTGGAAGGTTCGATAAATATTGCTTAATTTTATTAAACGCCTCTTGACATTCTTCATTCCATTTCCCAGGATTATTCTTACAGAGAAGCTTAAATATGGGATCACATTTGTAAGTAAGCTGAGAGATAAACCGAGAAATGTAGTTCAATCTCCCCAGAAAATCTCGAACTTCTTTTGGTGTGCTGGGAGGTGACAAATTCTGGATGGCCCGTATCTTATTGGGATCGACTTCAATTCCTCTTTCACTGACCACAAAGCCTAGCAACTTCTTTGACTTTACCCCAAAGGTGCACTTGGCTGGGTTTAATTTGAGCTAAAATTTTCTCAATCTTTCAAATAACTTTTTGAGGCTAGTAACATGATCTTCATCCTCACAAGACTTTGCAATCATATCGTCTACATACACCTCAATCTCTTTGTGCATCATGTTATGGAATAGTGTTACCATGGCTCTTTGATATGTTGCCCCAGCATTTTTTAGCCCAAAAGGCATGACTTTATAGCAGAAGGTTCCCTACATGGTCACAAAAGTAGTCTTTTCCATATCTTCCACAGCCATTTTTATCTGATTATACCTTGAAAAACCATCCATAAAGGAGAAAATTGAATGCTTAGCCGTGTTATCTACCAGTGTGTCAATATGAGGCAAAGGAAAGTTATCCTTTGGACTAGCCTTATTCAAGTCCCGATAGTCTACACACATTCGTACTTTTCCATCTTTCTTAAGAACTGGGACTATATTGGCTACCCATTCTGGATACTTAGCCACTTGTAGAAAACTTGCATCAAATTGTTTCTTCACCTCCTCTTTAATCTTTAGTAGCATTTCGGGCTTCATCCGTCTCAGTTTCTGCTGAACTGGCTTACATTCTGGCTTTAAAGGTAACCTGTGCTCCACTATTTTTGTGCTCAACCCTGGCATATCCTGGTAAGACCAAGCAAATATATCTACAAATTCTCAAAGTAGGTCTGCCAATCGTTGCCTATCTCCAGATGAAAGTGAAGTGCCCATTCTAACCTCTTTCTTATTTTCTTCATCTCCCAGATTCACTAAGTCCACTACCTCATGATGAAGCTTAATTGGCTTATTCTCTTGTTCAATCATCTTCATTAGGTCTAGAGGCATAACATATTCTTCAAAATTTTCTTCATTGTCAAGTTCATCAGTGTTAATTGAATTCTTAAAGCTAACCTCTTGATTGTTATCATGATTATCTTCATGTTCATTTAAAGACCTGCAATTGAATGAAATAGGATATGTTGGCAAGATGTGCTTGGAGAGATGAAAATAATGAAGACACAAGAAGAAATGAAAGAAAATGTATACTTCCTAATTTTTATTAAAAATAATAAATGATGAATGGCCCGAACAGAAAAGATCACCCCAATGCCTTAGGTAATAGCTGTTGGGATGTTACAATTACATTGTATCAAAATAAAAAGTTAAAGGCATCTCGATGGCACTCCAATTATTGAGCTCAAAATCTGGTAGACAAAGGTGAACCCACTCCTCTTGATTAACCCTTACTTCATCTTCAACAGCATTAATGGCTAACTGGGCAAAATCGTCTTCCACACTTTTGCTTGCATCTGGGTACATGAATCCTCCAGGTCTAAAGGTTTCATACAAGTATGGGATAAACATCTATCTTGCTGTCTTTCTTGATGGCCTTCTTTTGACTTCCCACTCTACCATCTCATAGCTTAGGCCCGCCCTGTTGCTATTGTTTATTATTGTTGGAGGTTCTTTAATTCCCTGCAAGTTTTTGCCTAGCCCAAGTCTTGAATACCAGCCCTTGTTGATGACTTGGCTCACCACTATCTTTGAAAAAATTTGACTTTGAAATCCTTCCCCTATAGAATTGACCAATTCAAAAGATCGATATGAGCATTCCAATGCTTCTTCGGTAGCCTCTACGTATGGAGTGTTCAATGGTTGGGTCACTAGCATGTCTTTCTCCCCAACTACCACTACCAGTTGACCTTCTACATTAAACTTGATCTTCTGGTGCAAAGTAGAAGGCACAGCTCCTACCATATGAATCCATGGTCTTCCTAACAGACAGTTGTAGGATAGAGAGATATCCATCACTTAAAATTTTATATTGAAGGTGCAAGGCCCAATTTGTAAAGGCATTTCAATATCCCTCAGGACTTCTTTTCTAGTCCCATCAAAGGCTCTCACAATCATCTAACTATCCTTCATATGAGAATAATCAATGGGTAGCCTTGCCAAAGTTGACATAGGCATGACATTGATAGCAGAGCCATTATCGATAAGGATCTTGGCTATAATATGGCTCTTGCACTTGACTGTGATATGTAGAGCCTTGGCATTTCTTTTTCCCTTCAAAGGAATCTCATCATAGCTGAATGAAATGTGATTTGGCATGACTAAGTTTCCAGCCAGGTGGTTCACATATGCAACAGATACATTATGTGCCACGTATGCCTGATTCAACACTTTCAGTAGGGCGTTTCGGTGTGGCTCTGAGTTCAGCAACAGTGATAATAATGAGATTCGAGCTGACATTTTATTCAACTGTTTCATAACAGAATACTCACTATGTTTTACCAGCTTCAGAAATTTACAAACCTTTCTTTCTAATACTGGTTTCGATTGATCTTCTTCAGTTCTATCTCAGGATTATTCCATCTTTCTCTTTCTTTAGCTTTCTCCCTTCTAGCTTTCTCTAACATTTCTGGAGTGTAACATCTCCCACTTAGAGTAATGCCTCCTACACCAGTTATATTGGAAGCATCAGCTTTGGAGACCTCTTCTTTTTGCCCCTGAACTATAGTGTCACAGCCATATCTTCAGGGTACAACTTTATCATCTTTGTATGAAAAAAGAGTCGGGACTTTAAAAGTTACCAGCCTGGGGAGGAGTTTATCTATGACTGACTTTGGTTTGTTCCCACACTGAATTGTCACTGGTTTTGGAAACAACTTTACAGGCCTATCAGTCATGTACACTTCAGCATTTTTTAAGTCTTTTCTTTCTTCATAAATCTCTATTTGATGTGAATCTAAGAGATTTTGCACCTCTTGGTGAAACTGCTCACAGGTCTCAATGGAATGGCCCATTACCCCACTATGATACTTACAATTGGTGCCAGCTATATATGCTCCATGATAGCTGTGTGGACTTACTAGTTATATCATGTTTGCTCTTCATAAAATATCGAACAGTTGGCTGAGAGGTGTCTTAATATCTGCCACTTCCTTCTTCACATGGCACTCCTATTCTTCACCTATAGCATTCACATTATGATTTGGCAAAAGATTGCCACTAACATTCAGTGTAGTCATCCCTCCAGTATCAAAGCAAATCATCACATCCTTGATCAACCATTGCACTTTATGTTTCAGGGTAGTGCAATTTTTGGTAGAGTGACCAGCAATCCCATAATGGTAGTCACAGTGGGCGGTGGGATCATACCACTTGGGGTAAGGTGGCTTGAAGGGTTCCAATTTACTTGGAGCAATCAAATGATTATTGTAGAGCTCCTTATATAATTTCAAATAGGTCATTGGAATTGGGTCAAAAATAGGTTTCTCACGAGTAATTCGTTGCTCCCACGAGCCACCAATAGGGTTAGTTGGGCGATTTTGGGGTCTTTGAATGTTAGGATTGTACATGGTATTTTGGGGTCTATGAGGGGCTTGATATGTTTGGGGGTATGGTGGCTGTGTAAATGGTTGGTATGGGTGAAAGGAAGTGTTATTTACAGCGAGGTGATATGGCAGATATTCTGGTGGTGGGTAAGATGAATAACCTCTAAGTTGCTGTCTATCAAAGCTCACAGCTTGAGCTTCAGTTTCTTTTTTCTTCGGGACTCTTTTACTAGATGCTTCATTTTCTTTTAGCTTGCCATTTTTGATGGCACTCTCAATGATTTCTCCTGAGATTACCATATCAGCAAAATTTTTCGCTGCATTCCCTATCATCTTTTCATAATAGGGAGGTTTTAAAGTGCTAACAAACAGCACTGTAGTTTTTTTCTCAATCAGAGGAGGTTGTACCTAAGAAGCAACATCCCTCCATCTCTGGGCATACTCTTTAAAAGACTCGTTTGCCTTTTTCTCCAGATTCTGTAAAGATAAATGATCAGGGGCCAAATCGATGATATGTCGATATTGACTGATAAAGTCATGTGCCATATCGCTCCAAGAGCGAATGCGAGTCCTGTCTAACTGAACATACCATTTGGCCGTAGAGCCAGTAAGACTATCTTGGAAAACATGCATCAATAGTTTTTCATCATGCACATGAGCTGCCATCTTCCTACAATACATGGTGCTATGGGTTTTGGGGCACTTTGTACCGTCATATTTTTCAAATTTTGGTGCTTTGAACTTATGGGGGATAACCATATCAGGAACTAAGCAGAGCCCAGCAGTATCAACTGACCCATAAAAGCTAAATCCTTCTATAGCCCTTAGCCTTTACTCTAGCATGCTAATCTTGGAACTTTCCTGAACTTCCACTCTCATTTTTTCCTTCTCCTTCTCTTTTAAATCATCTAGATCAAGAATTGGTTCTACTGCCTTTTCTGTGAAGACAGGATTTATATAACTATTATACTGCCCTGGGTTGAAAGTTGATGTTATTCCAGGATATGTTGGATATACGAAGTGTTGTGGCGGGACCTCTTGGGCAGACTGGGCCTGAGGTGGGCCAAAACCTAGAGGGTATAAAGGGTCAGCTACTTCTTGTAATGAGGGAACTTGCTGGCTTGTATTTTCTACAACTCTTTTTCCTTTATTCATATTATTAAGAGCCTCCAGAATCTTGCTTAGCTCACTTTCAATCTTCTCTTGTGCTTTTTCTATGTTTTCAAATCTATGGGAACTTTCTTCCTCCATTTGCCTTGCTCTGGATCTTGTGTTGTATCGATAGGCAGGATTTTCACTAGATGGAGCTATCCTGGGACCTTGAGTACGATATCTCAGAATTAGTAAATTTGCATGATCATCACATGGTTGCTTTGTTAAGTGTAATGAATGAGAATGCAATGAATGAAAAATACATGTATGTAAAGAACATTTGCCTTAACGGTATTCAACTAAAAAATTTCATTTATTCCAAAAAAAATTTGATCTACATTGAGTTTATCATCCTAGAATTATAACCATAAAATTGTTTGATCTGTTCATACTGGGCCTTGGCTTCTTCTATGAAGTTCAAGAGACGCTGTCCATGTTCTCCTATTGGGGCCACCACTTGTCTTAATGCCTCTGCCTCTTCCACCATCTCTCTTGCCTTACACACCCCTTTATGAATTTGGGTTGTTAAGTGCTCAATGTATTTATGCCTTCCTAGGTTCTCTCTTTTACCACACCAGACTTGGTATGATAATTCTCTATGTTCTCTAACCAATGCAGTGATATGGTCTCCTTGTTCATCCAACTTTTGACTTAACCTACTCAAATAACTGTTTAGCATGTTAATTTTTTCCTGTGCTTCGGTACTTTCTTCTTCCAATTCGGCATACTCTTGTTTTAATCTTGTATTTTCCTCAGTCAGCTCGACAATGGTTATTTCTTTGGCCCTTTCTCTCACACATAGCCTCTTATGCTCCTGGTGTAACTTTGCTAGATCTTTAGTAGCTGTATCACGTTCTCTAGCAATCTTGTGAACTTTAACTTCATAACTTTCGGCTCTACCTTTCCACTGGGCTTTTTCTTCTTGAAGTTCCTGAATTTCTTTCTTTAACTTGATCTTTTCAAACTCAAATTCTTTTGTTGCCAGCTCTAACTCTGATGGTGTCTCTTCAAGTTTTTCTTCTGTTGGTGGTTGAGAGATTTCATACGTGAATACCATTTCTTGTCTTCTTTTTGTTCTCCAAACTAAGTACCCTGGGGTGACTTTTTCAGTGAAAGGTCTAGGACTCACTCTTTGGGGATTTTTCCATGCTTTAATCATCTCATTCATCCTTTGAAATGCTTTAGGCTCACTATAAGAGAAGTTTAACTGATGAAGCCAATAAGTCATAGGAATAAACTGTTCTCCCCCCAATTGCCTTCTCACTAAGAGTGGTGCATAATTTGTTACTCCTCATAAACCCAGAAGTGGAACCATTGTACTATCCCTACATTGATACAACATAGGCTCACGATTCATCCATGGGGCCAACCATCTCACACTAGCACTTTTCAACTTTTGTAAGAAAGTTATCCATTCTTGTCTAGACTTTCGCTTTGACCACCCACTTTCACAGAATTCTTTGATCGAAAAATGATTACGGATATAAAGCTTCGAGAAAGCACCATTTCCTTATTGAAAATGGCTTTTCATCCATAATTACAATAACTGTATGCATCCTATGAAGTGCCTTCCATTCTGACAACAATAACTCAAAGATCTGATAGCCTCTGCTAATATTACCGTTGAAGGATTACAACCATTGATCACATTCTCAAAGAAATCAACCACCGCTATTTCAACATACCCCAAAACCTTTGGAAAGATTACTAGTCCGTATATAGCCAAGGCAAATATGTCTAACCCCCATTTTTCATTAGCATGGTGTATCAGAAACTTATGAAAGAACTTCTAAGGTAGGCAGACCTGTTCTTGTTTCTTCTTTGTATGAGAATCCACAACTTCCTTGTCTATCCCCATGAGTTGAGCCAGACTTTTACGAAATCCTGACTTATGTTTTTTGACATATATCTTGTCAGGAGTCTTGAGGTGTAGACCCAACAAAATCGAGTATTCTTCGATGGTGGGAGTCATATCAGCTTCATTAAAAATGAAGCACTTGTATGCAGGATCCCAAAATTATGTTGCAGTTTTGATTAGTTGATCATCGACAACCACTGCTAGAAGGTGTGCTATATGCCCATGTTTCTGACAAAACTGCTCTTGTCTTGATGAACTCATCTTCTTCCAAATATCAACCAAATCCTCTAACTTATTCTATTTGAGGAGGATAGATATTTCTTGAGATAGAGTAGAGTCATACCCAATTGGCAAGCAATCTCTCATCTTCAGTTGAATCTTTTCTGATTGGGCCCTTACTTCATTAGGTGTCCCACAGGGTGCTAATACTGATGAAGAACAAACTAAGCGTTTATTGGCGTCCATGAAAAAAAATTTGTTGAAGACTGTTTTTCAAGCAAATGTTCTTTATGCAACTTTATGATATGCGTATGAACCAATGCAAAAGAATAAGAAAAAGGTTAGTATACCCAAAAAAAAAGAACAAATAAATAAGTAAATTTAAACATCACACAAAGTAAAAGGAATGAATCCTATGCTTTTGGTCAATTCTAAAAGGGAAGAGTGATGGCTTTATCTATAGGTTAGGCACTCTTAAGGTTCACTATATGCGGTTTTAGGGTCAAAGTCTAAAGGTCCTCAAATTGTTCCTTACATCCTTGTCCATCACAGACTAGTAAGGCACCCTAATCCTCACCCATTACAGGCTACAAGCGAAAAAAGTTCAATTTGAGTGGGAGTATTTCGCTAGCCACTGCGGAGGCATTAGACCTCATGAAAGCAATAGGTACTTTACTCCCTCCTAAAGGGACAGAGCTCGGGTATAAAGCTCATGTTATGCACATGCACATGAATGACATAATTAGTAAAGTAAATAAACATGAATGAATAATAATACATATATACAAAAGGGTTCAATTTTATTAGGCTTTTGGATAACACAAATTATTTGCTGGCCTGACTCTCAAAGTCCCCAGTGGAGTCACCAAGCTATATGAGAACGTCTAGATCCGGGGATCTATCGCTAGACATTGACTTTTAGGAGTCGCCACCAATCTTTTTTTATCTAGGTGCGATTGGCCACCTATGGAATCTGTCCTTTTAGGGAACACCTAAGTTTAAGGGTCCCTAAAAGAATAGGTTCAGGTCTACTAACCACAACAGGGTTCGAGAGTTCGGTTACGTGTGAGGAAGGTTATAGCATCCTCACAACGCCCATCAAAAGATGGTACCAGCTGAAATTTGTGTTATCCAATGAGCCTTAAAATTTTACCAAGTAATTAATTATTGGAAATTATTCTCAATTGACTCTAATACTTTTAGCAGAAAATTGAGAAAATCCCCTCACCTCAAGAGTATGCAAGAAAGACTACTGTTTCACTTGCAGAAGCTCCATCGTCAGATTATTTAAAGAAAAAATCGAAATCAAAATCAAAATAAAAAGGAAGGAAAGAATGATTGTTTTTATGCAGGGAAATTTGATACTTAAAACTTTAATTTCGAGGAAAATTGATACTTTCAACTTTTCCTCAAAAATTGATTTTTTTGAAAATTTATTTTTAAGGAAAATTGATACTTTCAACTTTTCCCCAAAAATATTTTTTGGAAACTTTTATTTTCAAGGAAAATTGATACTTTCAACTTTTCCTCAAAAACCTTTTTTTGAAAATTTATTTTTAAGGAAAATTGATACTTTCAACTTTTCCCCAAAAATATTTTTTTTTGAAAATTTTGATCTTCAAGGAAAATTGATACTTTCAACTTTTCCTCAAAAAAAACCTTTTTTTGAAATTTTATTTTTAAGGAAAATTGATACTTTCAACTTTTTCCCAAAAATATTCTTTTTTTATTTTTATTTAAAGAAAATAAAATAATAAAACAAAATAAAAGTGAAAATAAAAAATAAAATAAAATAAAGAAAAGTAAAACCAAGATAAAAAATAAAATAAAGGTAAAAAGGATACTAAATAAACCTAATCTAATAAATAATAAATAAATAAAAACAAATAATAAAAAAAATTCAAAAAAAAAACCTAGAGCGGCTCGGAGTACGGCTCGGCTCGGCTCGGCTTAAGGAAGAAAAAATGGCTTGAAGAAGCGGCTTTGGAGCTCGGCCCGGCTCGGCTCGGCTCGAAGGGGGCAGACACGCGCAGGTCAGGAAGCGGTCGACGCTCGGGTCGGGTCAGATCTCGACAAAACACGCAGATCCTCTAGATCACTTAAGGTAAAAATGACGTCATTTTGGGAGGGTATATAAGGCTCTTCCCTCTGTTTTTCGACAGAAAGCTCCTTCCCTCTCTCTCTCTTCTTCCCCTTCTCTCTCGCTTCTCTCTAAACTGCTGAAGAACTCCGGTTGAATGTACGTCGGATTTTCGAAAATTTCATCGAAATCTAGATTTTTGGTCGAAAGTTGGTCGGAAGGTGGTCGGTTTCTAGGAAAGGTTGCCAGAAACTAGGCAGCTCGTCGAAAACTTCAAAGTTGGTCGGAGTTTCCATCAAAAAATTCAACTTTCGTCAAAAAATTCAACCGAAATTTGGAATTTTCCAGAAATTCCCAGAAAAAAATCACCCAAAATCTTCAAAAAAATTCCTACTAACTCCCAGAATACTTCTTAGCCTTCTATACTCTTCTATCTCTCAAATCAGTAGCTTTGCTCATGTTTTTTCTCTCTGTGTGTTTCTGTTCTAGGAGGTCTCTTTTATAGGGATTGATCAGGAGTTTTTGATCAATCCCAATTCTTCTTTGGACGGGGATTCAATTTTTGAATCCAATCTGGACTCTTTTGATTGAATCCCCATTCCAGTAGGATTCTTCAGCCTTCAATCTCAACCTTCCAAAATAAAAATCAAATAAAAAAAATAATAGATAATTAGAAAAGATAAATCAAAAAAATATTATAGGATAAATAAAAAAATAATAATAATAACAGATATATAATTAGATAAATAAAAATACAAAAATAAATAAAATAAAAAATAAAAAATATATATATTAATAAATAGTAATAATAAATAAATAATAAATACATAGGATATAAAGAAAAATATATACATAAAATATAGAATAAAATAATAAAAAAATAACAAAAATAAAATTGGACTTACCCATTCGGTTCGGGCCTGAATAATAATAAATAATAAATACATAGGATATAAAAGAAAATATATACATAAAATATAGAATAAAATAATAAAAAAATAACAAAAATAAAATTGGACTTACCCATTTGGACCAAGCCCAATTGATTTGGGCCTGGACCGAATTGGGTGTTTACAAGGGTCACAAAATCTTTTCCTCTTCGAGTTTTTAGCTGAATATTTTTGTGCATGCCAACAAAAATACAAGGATCACCTCTACCAAATTTGGGGACAAAACTCTTTCTAAAAAAATTTTAAAAAATCTCGAACCGTAAAAAGTTTCACAAATCATGAAAAATAGAAAACGGGTCGTCTTGCCACGAAACTTCACATGAAGGCTTAGGGGACCATTGTATGAATTTACAAGCCCTAAAAATGGCATTGGTATGGCAGAAATATGAAGATGTTCTTGAACCCACCTACCACCCGTTCGATCCCCGGATTGCGCATCTTGCCTCTTCGGTCGGCTGAGCGCCCGTACACTTGTTTCGTGGGTTGACTTAGGCATACGGAGTTCATCCCCAGTCTAAGCATACGGAGTTCATTCCCAGTCTAAGATCGGACCGAGCTGAAGGTTGCGGTAACAAGATCGGCAGCACGCAGGAGGGACCGGGCCAATCCCCGGCTTGCGCATTCTGCCTCTCCGGCAGGCTGAGCGCCCATACGCCCATTTCGTGGGTTAGCTTAGGCATAGGGAGTTCATTCTATGTCTAAGCCCCAACCGGACCGAGGGTTGTGGCAGCGGGACCGGTAACACGTAGAGGGGGACTGGGTCGATCCCTGGCTTACGCATTATGCCTATCCGGCCGGCTCAGTGCCCATACGCTTGTTTCGTGGGTTGACTTAGGCATACGGAGTTCATTCGCAATTTAAGATCAGACCGGACCGAGTTTTGCGGTAACAGGATCGACAGCACGCAGAGGGTACTGGGTCGATCCTCGGCTTGCACATTCTACGCCTCTGGCCGACTGAGCGCCTACACGCTCGTTTCGTAGGTTGGCTTAGGCATACGAAGTTATTCCATGTCTAAGCATACGAAGTTCATTCCCAATCTAAGATCAGACCAGACCGAGGTTTGCAACAACAGGTCCAGCTGTAAGATCGATAGCACGCAGGGGGGGACCAGGTCAATCCTCGACTTACGCATTCTACCTTTTTGACCGGTTGAGCACCCGTTCGCTCGTTTCATGGGTTGGCTTAGGCATACGGAGTTCGTTCCATGTCTAAGCCCCAACCAGACCAAGGGTTGGGGTAGCAGGACCGGCAACGGGATCGGCAGCATGCAGAAGGGTATCAAACTGATCTCGACTTGCGCATTATGCCTCTCCGATCGGCCTCTCTGACCGGTTCAGCGGCTGCAGGCTCATTTCGTGGGTTGACTTAGGCATACGGAGTTAATCCCCAGTCTAAGCATACGAAGTTCATTCCCAGTCTAAGATTAGGCCAGACCGAGGGTTACGACAGTAGGATCGGCAGCACGCAGGAAGGACCAGGTCGATTCCCGGCTTGCATATTCTACCTCTCCAACCGACTGAGTGCCTGCACGCCCATTTCGTGGGTTGGCTTAGGCATAGGGAGTTCATTCCATGTCTAAGCCTCAGCCGGACTAAGGGTTGTGGCAGCAGGATCGGCAGCATATAGAGGGGGATCGGGTCGATCCTCGGCTTACGCATGATGCCTCTTTGGCCGGCTCAACGCCCGCACACTCGTTTCATGGGTTGACTTATGCATACGTAGTTCATTCCCAGTCTAAGATCAGACCGGACCGAGGGTTACAGTAGTAGGATCGACAACACAAAGGGGGGACTGGGTCAATCCCCAGCTTACGCATTCTGCCTCTTTGGCCGACTAAGCACCCGCACGCTCGTTTCATGGGTTGGCTTAGGTATACGGAGTTCATTCCATGTCTAAGCATATGGAGTTCATTCCTAGTCTAAGATTTTGAGCCACGGTGCATATGCTGGGATTGGGCATGTGCTAGTGCCGTATTTTTTTTGCCCGAAGCAGCACACAAGAGGGACCAGGTCAATCTTCGGCTTGCGCATTTTGCCTCTCCGGTCGACTGAGCACCCATACGCTTGTTTCGTGGGTTGGCTTAGGCATACGGAGTTCATTCCATGTCTAAGCCCCAGCCGGACCAAGGATTGTGGTAGCAGGACCGGCAGCGGGATCGACAGCACGTAGAGGGGGATCAGGTTGATCCTCGGCTTGCACATTATGCCTCTCCAGTCAGCCTCTCTAGCCGATTGAGCACCCGTAAGCTCGTTTCGTGGGTTGACTTAGGCATATGGAGTTCATCCCCAATCTAAGCATATGGAGTTCATTCCCAATCTAAGATCGAATCGGACCGAGTGTTGCGGTAGCAAGATCGACAGCACGTAGGGGGGACTGAGCTGATCCCCGACTTACGTATTCTGTCTCTCCGACTAGCTGAGCACCTGCACGCCCATTTCGTTGGTTAGCTTAGGCATAGGGAGTTCATTCCATGTCTAAGCCCCAATCAGACCGAGGGTTGTGGCAGCGAGACCGACAGCATGCAGAAGGGGATCGGGCCGGTCCTTGGTGTCACGGACTAAGCTTTCTCTTAGCAAGTAATAGACCGTGCGGCACTTGAATGGGTGCTCGTAACCAAGTCAGCCTTTAATAGATTGATATCTGAACAAATAACCATAAGCCATGGTTAGTCCCAAGCATTCACAATAAGACACAATATATCGAGATCGATCTCAAGCACACACATAAGAAGGCATATTCGCATCGAGAAAAAGAAAAACACATCGAGGTGACAATCGAGACATTCAATCGGGGTGAGTTTTATTATAGTCGAGAATCATACATCGGGACCTCCCACCATCACCAGGGCCAGGGGGCAGCCCTTGGTGGGTGGCCTAGGCTCGCATAGCAACTGATGAGACAGCCTAACACTACGCTGCCGGCTCACCCCCCTAAAGAGCCTTAGAGATTTTAGAGCTATGCTACCAGTAACCATTACAATGTTTGAAATGGAGACACTTTTCCTAGCACAAGGGATCTACCCGACCATGGCCTTATACATGGGTGGCTTATGGCAACCTAAGTTCCGGTCATGGCCCTATACAAGGTTGGCTCATGACATCCTCCCCCACTTATTCTATCGACGTCCTCATCAACTTGCTGGCTTAAAATTCTTTGATCTTTCTTTGAAATCTCTGGAGGTCATGTTCTCTCTCCCAGTTGGTTTCTTCTAGTCCTAATCCCTCCCACTTCACTAATTACTCACGAACTAGTCTTCGAGATATCTTGATTTCCCTATCAGCTAAGATCTCTTCGACTCGACGCTCTGAGGGTGGCTTTATGGTGATGGTGGCTCTAGTTGGCTCCCTTTGGCTAGCATCTATAGGATTTGCATGGAAAGGTTTCAGGTTGCTCACATGAAATATTGGGTGCACCTTTATCCACTTTGGTGGGTCAATTTTGTAAGAAACATTCCTCACCTTGGAAAGGACCCTTACTGGACCTTCGTATTTGTGCACTAGTCTACGATCTCTCTTTCTCAAGAACTTGGTTTGTTTAGGAACTAGTTGGACAAAAACCAAATCACCAACTTGAAATTTTTGAGCCCTATGACCTTTGTTTGCCCATTTCTTAATCCGCTTTGATGCTTTCTCTAGGTAGGCTTATGCAATCTTTGTGTTTTGTTTCCACTCCTTGCTGAGATTGAAGGCTCTCGAATTCTTTCCTCCATATTGTTCCAAAGAAGTGTGGGGTAGCCTTGGTAATTGTCTGGTGACCACCTCAAATGGGCTCTTATTGGTGGAAGAGCTTTTGTTGGAATTAAAGCAGAGTTGAGCCATGTCCAATAATGAAGGCCAGTTTTTCTGATTGGCTTGAACAAAGTGCCTCAAGTATTCCTCTAATAATCCGTTGAACCATTCCGTTTGACCATCAGTTTGAGGGTGATAGCTTGAGGAGATGTTGAGTTGGGACCTCAATATCTTGAAAAGTTCTCTCCAGAAGGACCCCGTGAATCTCGGATCTCGATCGCTGACAATATTTTGAGGGAGGCCCCAGTATTTACCACATGTTTGAACAATAGTCGAGCTGTGTCTTCCGCTGTGCAATACTTGTGAGCGGGAATGAATGTGGTGTACTTAGAGAATCGGTCAATCACCACCAAAATAGCTCCAAGGTCACCAACCTTGGGTAGGCTCAAAATTAAATCAAGGGAGATGCTTTCCCACGATTTGGCAAGTACTGGTAGAGGTTCAAGCATGCCTGCAGGTTTTCTCCTTTCAACCTTGTCTTGTTGGCAAATGAGGCAAGTCTTCGTATAGTTCATCACATCTTGTCGCATGTGAGGCCAATAGTATCCCTGTTTCAATAACACCAAAGTGTGTTGCTAGCCCAGGTGTCCTGCCCATGGTGTGTTATGACATTCCCTCATCAGCATCTGTCTCAGACCTTCTGCTCTTGGCACAAACACTCGAGGCCCCTTGGTCCATAAGATCCCATTTTCTTGCCAGAAGTACTTGGACTTCCCTTTTTCCACTAGCTTCAGGATGGCACAAGCTTGCGGGTCCTTCCCTAAGTGATCTTCAATCAACTTGTGAATGTCTGTAGTGGCTCTGCTAGCCGCCATTGGGGTAATTCTTCTAAAGGCCACTAAATCTGCTCGCCTGCTCAATGCATCGGCCACTTGATTGGTCTTTCCAGCGGAGTGCTCAAAATAAAAATCAAACTCTATTAAAAATTCTTGCCACCTAGCTTGTTTTGCCGTAAGCCTTGGTTGGGTGAGAAAATGGCTAACGACCGCATTGTCTGTCTTCACGATAAAGTGTGAACCCAACAAGTAATGTCGCCAAGCCCTCAAGTAGTGAAAAATCATCAGGAGTTCTTTTTTTTGGGCTGTATATTTCCTTTTAGCTTCACTTAGCTTCCTACTTTCAAATGCTACCGGTTGATGTTGTTGCAAAAGCACTCATCCAATAGCAAAATTAGATGCATCCATCTGAACTTCAAAAAGCTTTTCAATATCAGGGAGAGCTAAGATGGGATCCTTCATAATAGCATCTTTCAATCCCTCGAAGGCCTTTTGGCACTCACTCATCCAACACCATTTATTCTCTTTCTTTAATAGCTCCGTGAGGGCCGTGGTCTTATGAGAGTACCCTTCCACAAACCTTCTATAATAGTTGGCTAGTCCTAAAAATAAGCAGAGCTCACTAACGTTCTTCGGTGTTGTCCACTCCTTGATGGCCCTAACCTTTTCTATGTCCATTCAAATGTGGCCACATTCAACAATGTGACCGAGAAAATGGATTTGGGTCTGAGAAAATGGATTTGGGTCTGTGCCAACATCATGAAGTCCAATCCCAGAACAACATCAAAGTCATCCATGGGGAAAACTATAAAGTCTACCTTCCCTTCCCATGGCCCCAATCGGGTTGTCACACTCTTGGAGCTTCCACTGATCGTAAAGGCTGGCGAGTTGACTGTCTTCATTCATCTACAATTTTTACTAATCTGAAGACCACACATTTTTGCTTCTTCTGGTGTGATGAAAGTGTCGGTTGCACCTGTATCCACCATAGCCTTAGTGGCTTTCTCATTGATCGTTAAGTTCACATATATCAAGCCTCTACTCTACTCTTTCTTTATAGTGTTCAATTGGGTACGGAAGGCATTGAGGAACCTTATTGAACCCATCATGGCTGGCTCCTCTTTAGCTTCTTCAATGCTCTCTGGCATTTTTGCGGACTCTTGGGACGAGGTCCTTAAGGCATTAAGGGCTCCCTATGCAGGCATTCAGCCACCCGATGCGACCCCTTGTAAAGAAAGCAAGCTAGCGATTGCCTAGGCTTGAAAATCCCTACGTTGCTTATCTTGGGTTGGGTGCTATCTCGACCAAAGGACCTCCTGTCTGATCCCCCACTGAAGGGTCGGTCCAACTTGGTCATCTTTCCCCCACTCCCAAAGTTGAAGCTACTGCTAGCTGATGGAGGATTTTTCCATTTTGAAGAGCCATCATTGTAATCGTGGAGACATTCAGCTGTAGCCATGGCCCTGGCCACGTCTTGCACTTTCTGCCTTTGTAGTTCTGTCCTCACCCAAGGCTTGAGGCCCTCAAGAAAATAGAACATCTTGTCCTTTTCGGACATGTCCCGAATATCCAACATCAGGGTAGAAAAGCTCCTTACAAACTCTCACACCGTTCCTGTTTGCACCAATTCTCGAAGTCTCCTTTGAGCCATATACTCTATATTCTCAGGGAAAAATTGGTTTTTCAATTCTCGCTTCAGATCCGTCCAAGTCTTAATTGGGCACTCATCATCGACAAACTTGGAGCGCCACCACAGCTTGGCATCCCCTGCGAGGTACATCGACACCATTGCTACCTTGTCTTCCTCTGAATCTGTGTGTACAGCTCGAAAGTACTGCTCCATGTCAAACAAGAAATTTTCAAGTTCCTTAGCATCCATTGCCCTCTCATAGCATTGAGGCTCCTGCACCTTGGGCCTTTTTCCCATTTCCATCGAGCTCGAACCCGATCTAGCCACAACCATTTGTAGGATGCTCACCTGTGCTCTGAGCTCCTCAAACTCCTTTTGGAGAATGTTCAAGGCATCTCTAGCCTCATCGCTCATGTTGTGGAGAGTATCGGACAACTCCCGATGGGTTGTCTCGATCTCCCTCACTCGGTCTTTAGTCACCATATGAGTTTTCATTGTGGCCACCGTGACCTGAAGTTCCTCAATTCTTTGTTGATGATTGGGTCCACCACTTGTGGCCATCTCATCCATTTTTCTAGCACTTCTTAACCGTGCTCTGATACTAGTGTCACAGACTAAGCTTTCTCTCAACAAGCAATAGACCGTGCGACACTTGAATGGGTGCTTCTAACCAAGTCAGCCTTCAATAGATTGATATCTGAACAAATAACCATAAGCCATGGTTAGTCCCAAGCATTCACAATAAGACACAATATATCGAGATCGATCTCAAGCACACACACAAGAAGGCATATTCGTATCGAGAAAAAGGAAAACACATCGAGGCAACAATCAGGACATTTAATCAGGGTGAGTTTTATTATAGTCGGGAATCATACATCGGGACCTCCCACCATCACCAGGGCCAGGGGGGCAGCCCTTGGTGGGTGGCCTAGGCTCGCATAGCAACTGGTGAGACAGCCCAACACTACGCTACCGGCTCACCCCCCCTAAAAAGCCTTAAAGATTTTAGAGCTATGCTACTAGTAACCATTACAATGTTTGAAACGGGGACACTTTTCCTAAAACAAGGGATCTACCTGGCCATGGCCCTATACATGGGTGGCTTATGGCAACCTAAGTCCCGGTCATGGCCCTATACAAGGTTGGCTCATGACACTCGGCTTGCGTATTATGCCTCTCCGACCGGCTCAGCGCCCGCACGCTCATTTCATGGGTTGACTTAGGCATACAGAGTTCATTCCCAGTCTAAGATTGGACCGGATCGAGGGTTGCGGTAGCAGGATTGACAACACGCAGGGGGGACCGACCCGATCCCCGGCTTGCAAATTCTGCCTCTCTGGTCGGCTGAGCGCCCGCACACTCGTTTCGTGGGTTGGCTTAGGCATACGGAGTTTATTCCATGTCTAAGCCCTAGCCGGACCGAGGGTTGTGGCAGTAAGACCGACAGTGGGATCGACAACACACAGAGGGGGATCGGGCTGATCCTCGGCTTGTGCATTATGCCTCTTCGGCCAGCCACTCCGACCGACTGAACGCCCGCACGCTCGTTTCGTAGGTTGACATCGGCATACGGAGTTCATCCCCAGTCTAAGCATACAGAGTTCATTCCCAGTCTATGATCGGATCGAACCGAGGGTTATGGCTACAGGATCGACAGCACGTAGGGGGCACCGGGCCGATCCCTAGCTTGCGCATTATGCCTGTCCGATTGGCTCAGCGCTCGCAAGCTCATTTTGTGGGTTGACTTGGGCATACGGAGTTCATTCCCAGTCTAAGATTGGATCAGACCAAGGGTTGCGGCAGCAGGATTGATAGCACGCAGGGGGGACCGAGCCGATCCCCGACTTGCGCATTTTGCCTCTCCAGTCGGTTGAGCACCCGTACGCCCGTTTCGTGGGTTGGCTTAGGCATAGGGAGTTCATTCCATGTCTAAGCCCCAGCCGGACTGAGGGTTGTGGCAGTGAGACCGGTAGCACGCAGAGGGGGATTGGGTCGATCCTCAGGTTGCGCATTATGCCTCTTCGGCCGGCTCAGCACCCGCATGGTCGTTTCATGGGTTGACTTATGCATACGGAGTTCATTCCCAGTCTAAGATCAGACCGGACCAAGGGTTATGGCAGCAGGATTGACAGCACACAGGGGGGACTGGGCCGATCCCCGACTTACGCATTTTGCCTCTCCGGCCGGCTGAGCGCTCGCACGCTCGTTTCGTTGGTTGGCTTAGGCATACGGAGTTTATTCCATGTCTAAGCATACGGACTTCATTCCCAGTCTAAGATTTTGAGCCACAATGCACATGCTAGGCTCGGGCATGTGCTGGTGCCACATTTTTTTCGCCCGGGGCACCATCGTTGGAGAGCCTAACCGACGACATTGGGTTCCGGTGATTGGGGGGGCCGGGGGGGTGTGAGCACATGATGTGTGATGGGTGCTGGTAGTTGGCCCTTATATTGGCCCCCTATCCCTCATCAAACTTCGAGAACTCACACCCCCTTAAAGAGCATTCGAGATTTTATAGGTTTGCTGCCAGTAGCCATTAAAGTGTCTGAAATAGGGACACTTTTTTCAAATGGTCACAAAATCTTTTGCACTTCGAGTTTTTAGCTGAATTTTTTGTCCATGCCAAAAAAAAATACAAGGACCACCTCTACCAAATTTGGGGACAAAACGCTTTCTAAAAAAATTTTAAAAAATCCTAAACCGTAAAAAGTTTAGAAAATCGTGAAAAATAGAAAACGGATCGTCTTGCCACAAAACTTCACATGAAGACTTAGGGGACCATTGTATGAATTTACAATCCATAAAAATGGCATTGGCATGGTAGAAATATGAAGATCTACTTGAACCCACCTACCACCCGTTCGATCCCCGACCTGCGCATCCTGCCTCTTGGTCGGCTAAGCGACCGCACGCTCGTTTCGTGAGTTGACTTAGGCATTCAAAGTTCATCCCCAGTCTAAGCATACAGAGTTCATTCTCAATCTAAGATCGGATCGGACTAAGGGTTAGGTAGCAGCATCGGCAGCACGCAGGGGGGATCGGGTCGATCCCCGGCTTACGCATTCTACCTTTCCGATCGGCTGAGCACCCGCACGCCTGTTTTGTGTGTTGGCTTAGACATAGGGAGTTCATTCCATGTCTAACTCCCAGCTGGACCGAGGGTTGTGGCGACGGGACCGGCAGCACGCAGAGGGGGACCAGGTCGATCCCTGGCTTATGCATTATGCCTCTCCGGTCGGCTCAGCACCCGCACGCTCATTTCGTGGGTTGACTTAGGCATACGAAGTTCATTCCATGTCTAAGCCCCAGTCGGACCGAAGGTTGTGGCAGTAGGACAGCAGTGGGATCGATAACACGCAGAGGGGGACTGGGCTAATCCTCGGCTTAGGCATACAGAGTTCATTCCATGTCTAAGCATACGGAGTTCATTCCCAGTCTAAGATCAGACTGGATTGAGGGTTGCGGTAACAGGACCAGCAGCAGGATCGACAGCACGTAGGGGGGATCGGGTCGATCCTCGGCTTGCGCATTCTGCCTCTCCGATCGACTGAGCGCTCGCACGCTCATTTCATGGGTTGGCTTAGGCATACGAGGTTCATTCCATGTCTAATCCCCAGTCAGACCGAGGGTTATGGCAGTAGGACTGACAGCGGGATCGACAGCACGCAGAGGGGGACCGGGCAGATCCTCGACTTGTGCATTATGTCCATTTGGCCGGCCTCTCTGACCGATTGAGCGCCCATACGCTCGTTTCATGAGTTGACTTAGGCATACGGAGTTCATCCCCAGTCTAAGCATACGAAGTTCAATCCCAGCCTAAGATTGGATCAGATCGAGGGTTGTGGAAGCATACAGAAGGGATTGGACCGATCCCCGACTTGCAAATTCTGCCTCTTCGGTCGGCTGAGCGCCCGTACGCCCGTTTCATAAGTTGGCTTAGGCATAGGGAGTTCATTCCATGTCTAAGCCCCAGCCAGACCGAGGGTTGTGGCAGCGGGATCGGCAACATGCAGAGGGGGATCGTGCCGATCCCTAGCTTGCGCATTATGCCTCTTCGGTCAGGTCATCGGACGAACACTTGTTTCGTAGGTTGACTTAGGCTTACAGAGTTCATTCCCAGTCTAAGATCAGACTGGATTGAGGGTTTCGATAGTAGGATCGATAGCACGTTGGGGGGACCGAGTCGGTCCCCGACTTACGCATTCTCCCTCTCCGGTCGGTTGAGTGCCCGTGCACTCATTTCGTGGGCTGGCTTAGGCATACGAGTTCATTCCATGTCTAAGCATATGGAGTTCATTCCCAGTCTAAGATTAGACTGAACCAATGGTTGTGGTAGTAGGACCAGCAGAAGGATCTGCAGCATGTAGGGGGGACCGGGTCGATCCTCGGCTTGTGCATTCTGCCTCTCCGATCGATTGAGCTCCTACATGTTCGTTTCGTAGGTTGACTTAGGCATACGGAGTTGACCCCCAGTCTAAGCATATGAAGTTCATTCCCAGTCTAAGATCAAACCGAATCGAGGGTTACGACAGCAGGATCAAAAGCACATAGGGGGGACCGGATCGATCCCCGGCTTGTGCATTCTACCCGCACTCCCGTTTCGTGGGTTGGCTTAGGCATAGGGAGTTCATTCCCTGTCTAAGCCCCAGCCGAATCGAGGGTTATGGTAGCAAGATCGGCAGCACGTAGAGGGGGATCGGGCCAATCCCCGGCTTATGCATTCTGCCTATCCGGTTTGCTGAGCGTCCGCACGCTGGTTTCGTGGGTTGGCTTAGGCATACGAAGTTCATTCCATGTCTAAGCATACGGAGTTCATTCCTAGTCTAAGATCGGACCGGACCGAGGGTTCCGATAGCAGGACCAACAGTAGGATTGGCAGCACGTAGGGGGGACCGAGCCGGTCCCCGACTTGTGCATTCTGCCTTTTCGGCCGGCTAAGCACCCGCACGCTCATTTCATGGGTTGGCTTAGGCATATA